>NW_027176630.1:0-34958 GCF_023349555.1 Cebidichthys violaceus
AACACATCAGCTCTCTGGGGTCCGTGTGAAAATATGCATGACGATACAAATTGCCACCGCTTACACACAACTCAACTCAACAGTTACGTAACGATGACGAGACAAAACACAACATGGACGTTCACAAATAACGTGAAATACAAGGTGACTGATTTGAAGGTGTTCACGGCCTCAACCTTTATTGTCATACAGAAAGCCAGATGCCCCGTCTTAATAACAAGAGTGAGGAAATCATTTGTGGGGGGGGGGGGGGGGGGGGGGGAGCAGTGTTGTTGGCTCCGCAGTGGAAACCTTTTGAGAGTCAGGAGAGTGGATTTTGGGTCGCTTCGCCGCCCCCGTTGCTTGCCAGCGATTGGCCCGATTCCTGCTTTTAGAAACGGGTCATGGTCAACGCACACACACACACACACACACACACACACACACACACACACCACACACACACACACACACACACATTGATTAAAACGTCTTTTGTACCACTCACACATTTTTTGCAGAACGTGCGATAGACTGTTGGGATCAGTGCCGGTATGGTGCAACATTAAACATAATTTGTTTATTCATAAGAAGATAATAAAATCCTTCAAACATCATAAAACCCTTTTTATCTACAGAGTCAAAAACCTATTTTATGAAAGTGTGTTAGCATGCGGTATGAAGCTCATGTATTTCTTGCTAGGTGTTAACACCTCTGCTACAGGCTGTATTGGACAGTGCAGGCCCAGTGAATGTGTCTCGGATCATCGGCGTGAGAGACGACGAGAGTCATTGGTGTCTTACGATGAGTAAAGATCGTCTCTTGTATTTGGATCACGCCGAAATAATCCCAAAAATTGGGGTTGCAAATGTCACCGAAAGGAGAAAAATAGAAATGTATTTTGTTGTTAGGTGGAAAACGTATACGTCAAACTGCTCCACCAGTTTATCTGCAGATGATATCTGTAGTGATTTATTATAAAAGAAGAAGCTGCTACACAAAATGTAATGATACGTATTCATTCAAGACGTTCCACAATGTCCTGAGTGGAGACAAAGTGTGCTATGTAGAGTGTGAAACAATAATTCTGAATCCAAATCGGTCAAATGAACTGTTCCAAAAGGCTGAAAATGTCCCATCTGTGCTCATTTGGCCTTCGAGTGCCCAGAGGGAATTAGGAGAAATTAACAAATGGCATTTACTCAAAATTTCACTGTCACAAAAAACTTCAACTGTACCACATTATACAATACAGCGAGGGTTCAAAAACATGTTCAGGGTTGAAACACGAGGTAGGGGGAAGGTGTGTCTCATCTGTACGCTGAACATATATCAGTTAGATACTGACAGCGTAGGAACAAGGTTTTTTACCTCGCGGGTCTCGAGATCCGCTTTGAGTTACAGTCGGCTACGAGAACTTAAAGCGAGCTGAACCGGCGTTGCCTCGTTGGAGCGGCGGGTGTCGAGCTGGTGGTGGGAAATGGAGGGTGTAAAGTGGGAAGGGCCCCGACGAGAGAGGGAGAGATGTGGGGAGCATCTGCCTGCGGTCATGGTTCATTCACTTTCGCTATGGCCTCTCAGCTCTTTGAAAGTGCAAGATGGTGAAAGAAAGAGAGGAGGGGAAAGAGGAGGGGGGGGGGGGGTTCAGAGTTGGCATGGCACAGAACTCCCCCCCTCATTTTCATCTGCTACATTCATCATATCCTCGAGTCGATCGCTCTTTAGCCGCCCTCGTCGCTCGAAGGAGGTAAATAAAAGACGGGAGCTAAACCGGGGGGGAAATGATGAGCGCTTGATCTCATAGCCTGTGCAACCCAAGGGGGGGGGGGGGGGTGCTCTCTCTGCTCTTCTTTTGACTTGACATTGCTTGTTTCATGAGGGAGTTCTCAGGGTAAACAGATATATATATATATATAATATATATATATATATATATATATATATATATATATATATATTTTTATCTCTACATCACGGTTTATTGCTGTGGACATGCGCAGTCTCCGATCAGCTAATCCTGCGTATTCGTTCTGCCCTTTTTCTTTCTTTCTTCTTTCCTTCCATGCACACTTCTTTTATAAAGGTGCGTTAGTCGAGCTCGCTTTGTACGAGCCGGATCCGGTCGAGGAGAGAGGGGAGACAGGACCGATGCCGCCGAGCTCGGTTGCAATCAAAAGAGGCTCCATCATGAGTTGTCTGAGGCTCCTCTCTGCTTCTTGGATGGGCCCGGGGGGTTTTGGGCGCTAGAGGGGCGGGGAATTGATTTGTGTGTACGGCGTGACAAAGGCGGTGTGTTTGCATGTTAAAGAAGGCTTCTTTTTTTTTTTTGGGGAAGGGGGGGACGATGCGAGGTCACCGATTCACTGTTTCGGAAGGCCTTTTGGCGCAGCGCTGATAAGGCGACACAAGCCGGGGCTTTGGACAGGGGGAAGACGTATCTGCTTGTGATACGGCGTCGGGTCCCGCCCCCCCCCCACCCCGGCCCCGCCCTAACCCCGACCACACGTCTGTAGCGTCGGCAAGCAAAACCGTCACTCGTCAGACGCGTTGACCTCCGGGGCGTCAACGTTCTGAACCGCCCCCCCCCCCCCCCCCTCGATGTGGAAATCACAATGCAAAGTCGACAACGCGAGTTCAGCTCAGAAATCGGAGTCCGTCAGATTCTATGTTCCGAATTGCTAATTTTTCCTTTCAGAAGAAAAAAAAAAACCCTTTCATGCATCTTCAGAAAAAAAGGCCGACACATGTCTTTGTCAGCAACAGGTTTGTTGTCGGTTGTGATGGTAATAGCCGGCGATGCGGTGACAAGATAACTGATTAGGTGAGACGAGCGGTTGTGTCGAAGGGGTGAGGTGCTGAATGCAGAAAGAAGCAAGACGGAGAGAGATCCCGCCGTCGGTTCTTTCAAGTAAAGGACCGTTTCTGTTCAGTTTAACACAATCTGAACAACGCGGTGATGAATAAGGAGCGTGTCCAACATTGTCCCGCAGTTCATTTACAGTGATACAGGTCAAAATATGTGTCGATATGAGAGTTAACATTGTAATCGTTGGTGTTTTTATGTGTCGTGTCATTTTGTATGTGTTCCCTTCCAATGAACATGTATCTTAAGACTATAAGAGGGATGAATAATGTACAAACTAACATTATCCAGGATTCCAGGACTGTTTTAAAAGAACAAGGCCCCAAAATAAGTTTCCCCTCGGTGGGTTTTGAAGTAGAAATTATTTCTCTTTACTTCCACTCATTCCCCTCTCCGTCTTTCTCTTCGCCGCACCTCCCTCCGCTGGCGACGCTCTTTTATCCGTGAGTCCCTTTGTCCTCTTGTGCGCCTCCGTTTTGTCCCATTAACTCAGACGTGTCAAGGCATGCCCGTCGCTAGCTGTGCCCGGGCCCGAGCATGGCAAAGCAGCACAGATGGTTGCTAAGGAGGTTGCCAGGGCGGATCAGTGGGCCTGTGTGTGTGTGTGTGTGTGTGTGTGTGTGTGTGTGTGTGTGTGTGTGTTCAGTATCTCAAAAGCCACGCTTCACCGTCGGACAATGGCAATCGCCGGCCCACGCCGGGGCTGGGCTTGTGGCACCAAGCCGCGACCCAATAATGCCGGTGCCGCTGAGGGTTGCGACCTGGAAACGGCGGCCGACTGTGATAACAGCTTGGCCGAGCGGCGGGGAGGACACCTTGTCAGTGTCGCCACGTCGCAACGCGTGAATGTCACTGTCCTGCTCGCCCGCCTGCCCTCCACCTCCTTCTTCCCAATCAACCCCCCCTTCCTCCCACCTCCTTATCCACACACACACACACACACACACACACACACACACACACTCCTCCCTCTCTTCCTCTCCCCTGCAAGTCCTCCATCTTGAGAAAAACAAACTGTCCCAGTAAGATATGCGGATCAGAACCGGGAGGAAAATAATAATAATAAAAAAAGGATTCCTGTTGATTTACTGCCCCGTTCTATTCTCGGCCCGGTTTTGACTCCACGCCTTGGCGAAGGGCCTCGACGCGCTTTGATGGCCTCTTTTCCGGAGACCGTGATGGTTTATGGCACGTCGTCGGTTTCGCGTGTCTTCATCGAGAACGGTCTGTCTTGTGTGTAGCCATAATACAGACACCAGCGAATTATGGGATTAGAGAGCTGTGTTTAGGGGCTTTAGTGGTGTCTCTTCCATCTCTGGAACCGATTGTGAGTACAACCGAATATAACCGTTCCTACATCTCTAAATGAACCCTCCTCTTCTACGAGCTCTCTGTGTAAATCCAAACTTGGCTTAATCTTAACGGAGACAGATTACGCTCAGCAGGTGAGTCTGGTAACAGGGACAGGCTGCTGGCGTTGGCTCGGCGCCCCACCAGCAATAACTCTAATGGAGCGCTTTCACAGCTCCTGGGAGGGGAAATCAAATGATGTCAACCAAGGCGTAATCCAGACCTGGCCCCGTGTAAAAAAAGTACAATTATAATAAAAGCGAGAAGGGTTGGAATGGTGGGGGGTTCGGGCTTATCATGACTGCTCTGATCTGACATCTGTGACGTCTGATGTACATGGCTGGAGACATCACTGGAACTCTTGACAGTCTGGAATATATTTGACCGTCAACGTTTCGGGGGTGACTTCCTTTTAGAGTTGTAATTTGAGCGACCTCGTCTCCTACGATGGTACGTTCTGTCGCCGACTCATTTGAAGGTTATTCAAAAGCAAACGTAGCCCACAAAGCGGGGGACGTAATCTGAAGGCGACGGAAAGAATTCTAGACCTTTCTCGCCCCGCCGCAAACCAGATCACGCCTGACTTCTACGCCGATTCCAAAACGAAATGCAGCAAATATTGACGTTCCCCTCGAACATACTGTCGGCGCTCGTTGCCGAAAAGCCGAGCGAGCAGATTCCACGCTGAAAAGATATCTTCGATCAAGTGAAGCGCAGTGTAAACAAAGCCGGCAGCGGGTGACAGCGTTTCGACAAGGGGGCTCCGTTCTCCAATTTACGGAAACCCCGGGCCGCTAAAACAAAGATATCGTTATCTGTCTGCCGGGTCCACTCCCATGTCTGATGTCTTGCTCTCACACGCAGCTCCCTCAGGTTTGTTTCTCCGACGCAAAGACGCAACCTCGTGTCGCTGAAGTCAGGAGCGCTGCAACCGCAAGCGCTGTGACGCAACGTGGGAACGAATCGCTTCGCCCGCCACGAGGTCTCGGGCTCGTTAGCAACGTTAGCGCAGGTCGCGCCTTATTTTGGCGGAGGAGCGTCGATGATGGTGGTGTTTTTAAAAAGCGCTCGGGGTCGTGTGTTTCGGTCCCGGTTGAGGGACAAAGACTTGTGTTTTAAAGGGGGAAAAAAAAGCTCCAGTTGAAAACCACAAGTTTCCACAAGTATGTAATTTCAAGGATGAGAACTCTGGTGGGAAAAAGATCAAGATTAAAGTTATGGTTAGGTGCATAATTAGCTCTCGAAATCCGACACAATTCTGGTTGCGCTCGGCCGCAAAGTGACAGCCAGGAATCGGCCGATGAGCCGTCACCCACATGACATTAGCACCCTCTTATACCGAAGAGGAGCGAAGTGGGAGCTGCCTATTGAAGCACCGCAGGGTGCCATCAGGGACACGGGCCTCCAAACCTGTGTGTGTGTGTGTGTGTGTGTGTGTGTGTGTGTGTGTGTGTGTGAGAAAGATCTCTCCCCCTCACTCGGACCGTTCAGCCAGTGACTGATGACGTCCCCCCCATCGAGGCACAAAGAGCCACTCCGGGTGAAACAAAGACCCTCTAATTGTGCCTCTGAGCAGGCCGCTTGGTCGGTCAGCTGGTGGCTGGTGGGTCCCTCGGGGTTCCCGGCGGACTCCGCAGATTGGCCGGGGCCGGGGCCCCGCTGCACCGGGAGGAAATTAGGAGGCTTTGTGTCTCCCAGTGTGAGCTCAACTTATATCGAACCACCGATTCTCGTCCATGAATGCGATCTCATATCCTTTAAAAAAAAAAAAAAAGATAATGTGACACAATCAGATTTTTTGAAATTGACACAAACGGACACACACACACACACACACACACACACACACACACACACACACACACGGTGCGTTTCAGGGATACCCTGTAGAAAAAAAGTAGTGGTAAATTGTGTGTACAAAGTCACTGGAAAGACACAATAAAAGGCATAGATTTGTAAATGCTGCGTAAAAAGTGTCAAATTTGACGTACAGGAGACAGAATAGAGAGCTCTGGTTCAAATAAATGAGATGAAAATGTCCTCAATGTTTCTTAACTCCTGCTGTTGTGTACTTCATGGGACATGTTGATCATATGATCTACTGTATGCCTTAACGACCCTTTGGAATGAGGCAGACGGCAGTCTATCTGGGATAATTGGAGAATTGTTGATTTTGGCAAATAAAGCTGGTGGGAAAACGCACCAAGGCCACAAAGGAAAAACAACTAGAATAACAATTATTATAAGAAAATAAAAGAGATCGTTTTAGCACTTTGTCTCGCGCTGATTAAATAAACAAATTCCACAAAAGTCTGTGCAGCCAAAGCTACAACAAACATCTTCTTCCTGCTCCGCTGCTGTCCAGAAACTATTAGAAACACATCAGCTAAACCACATTGCACGCGGTGACTTCATTACCGTGAACACACACACACACACACACACACACACACGCTGTAGTTTATTTTGTCTCGGTGCCACACACACACACACACACACACACACACACACACACACACACACACACACACACCGTCCTGCTGCTGCAAATACTCACCAGAGCCCCAAATGTGGATTAATCCGCAGCTGAAAATAGTCCCCCAACAAAATGCTCAGTTTACTCATCTTTTATTAACTAATATGTTAAAAACTAAAGGGCCTCAAAAACATTGAGCCTTATTCATGTAGGTTGACTATTTTGTTATATTAGTGGTTGTTTACCTCATAATATCAATTACCTTTTTGTTTACCGGGACACGTGGACCAATTTCCTCTTTTTTTTTTTCTGTGGACATTTATGTTTCAAACGTGACGAAGCAGACTGACACAGAAAACGTGTCGACAATACAGAGGCGACACAAAGCAGTGCAGCGACAGCAATTGTGTGCCGCGCAGCGTGATTGACTACAAAATGTACAGTGGCAAAAGGTGGCGCTCAAAATAGTGAGTCACGGCCGGCGGGACGCTGGTGGTCTGTTGTTGTGGATGCGAACAGGGCCGGCCAGTTGGTCCTATTGTTAGCCATTGTTAAGAGGGTCTATAGAGGACTGACCCTGCCCCTCTGGCTGAGGTCAACGAGGTTTCCCGACGGCGTAACGGACACTAAAAGACTCTTTTAAAGAGGTGAAGGCCAGAGCGTCCTGCAATGTTTTCACCTCTGATCAACTTTAAAAGAGAGCATCTCCTACGAGGAGACGTGATGGAAACGTAACGGCCAAAGTGGATTTGTCATACCAAGAATCCAAAACAAAAGGCTGCAGTTTATAGCCAGCGTCCGCTGTGGTCCTTTCCTACAACGGAAAACCCAACTCAATCCACACCCGCTGCCGTGACAGCGGCCCCTCAGCAAAACACTTTTCCTCAAAAAAAAAAAAAACGGGGCGGCTATTTGCGGCGTCTCCCATGTAGCGGCATGTCGCGAGGAGAGCGTTTGTTGTTGCTGTGAAAAGACAGCCTGCTCTCTGAGATGTGTGTGTGTGTGTGTGTGTGTGTGTGTGTGTGTGTGTGTGTGTGTGTGTGTGTGTGTGTGTGTGAGAAAAGGCCGGCTGCTGGGGCGAAGCAGCGACAGACAAAAGACCGAGAGGCAGTCTGCTCCCGCTGAGCCCTGCGCTGCCGTGCTCCGAACACGCCACTAGACCGTGCTCTTCTGCAGATTATACACTACTCAGTCGCTCATAGTCTGCACTTCTGTTTCACACACACACACACACACACACACACACACACACACACACACATTCCCATGCCTTGCACAGAGCCCTCTGTAGTGTTCCGCTTAAAGCTTGAGGGCCTACAGGCATAAAGCTCGTAAACCTCATTGGATCATCTGCAAGGAAAAAAGTGACGCAAGTGCAATTTCTATTCCGCTTTGTGTCTCGCTTTACAGAGGCGTGAACGCCAACCGAAACACTTTTAAGATATCTCCAAACAATACGGCTGCGCTAAACGCAGAGCAGCAGTGCTTTGGCCCATTGATTTCATTTGTCAGTGGGGATGAGAGGTGGGTGCCGGGGTCCGCCGCTGAAAGGCCAAAGGGGGCGAGTCGAGTGTCCGACCGAACAAGATGGATGGAGAGAGGGCTTTCATCTACTCCATTCTCATCAAAATCCATCCCCGTCCTTTGTCTCCACTAAAACCGGACGTTTTGTTGAAGAAGAATTGCGCAGCAAAAAGGCTCTGAAATATGTTTTATGTGCCTCTTTAGCCGGGCGATAAATGTAAATGACGGTCCGCGGAGAGATCGCGGCCTCCACGCTAGACTGCACCGCCAATTGAAATCTGCCGATGAGGGGCGGCCGGAGCGCCAACTGCTCCTCACGCGACGGGACGCAGCCGCCGATCCGTCGCCATTTGTTATCGGCACTCGTGCACACGTCCCCCGGCCTGCCGGTCCCGGTCTCGTCCCCCGGGGGACTGCGGTGGTGTCCGCGGTGTTACGACACTATCACACGAATATGTGATCCGTGCGTTAAAAGTTTGCACATTTACAGTGCAAAATATATAGAGATAGAGTAATAAATAAATGTGTGCGGATCCCATTGGGTGCTGACTGAATGACAATGGAGGAATTCCCAGTGGACCCATTGACTCCCAGCGAGACTTCTCTGTCCCATTGGACTCCCCACATTTCTTCTTTTGGAGTCCCCGGTGTCTCCTCCATCACTCTTAAGACAGTAATTATTTCTTCGTTTTCAATTAGCGGCCGTCAGGCCAGCGTGGACACGGAGTCCACAGAGGACGTGGCTATTTCCTGCAAGCTGCAACTTGAAAAGAGCGATTACACAGATATGAACCCAGCCAACTGTTCTTGTCTCTCGGTGACAGAGCTACTGATAAGCGCGACGGGACATTTACGGATCTGTGTGCAGGAAGCTGGATGGAAAATTTGGACATTTGGGGAAATATGCTTTGTTTTCTGGCCGAGTATATGAATATGTGTATGAATATGCTTCTTTATGCTAAGCTAAGCTAATCGCCCGCTGAGAAATATCAATCTTCTCATCCAACTCTTGGCTGGAGAGCAATTTTTTTGTATCCATAAATGTAAAATAATTCCCTTTTTGAAGTAATAATTTGCCATTTTGGAGCGAGCCAGCTGTGCTGCTTCCCCCCCTGCTTCCAGTCTTTATGCTAAGCTAAGCTAATCATCTCCCAGCTAGCTTCATAACAAATGCGCAAACGTAAGACTTGTATCAATCTCCTCATCTAACAGTTTAACTTTGATGTTATTATCATGTATTTGAATGAATTAAATCATTGATTCATAGAATATTAAACGAATGCACATGTTTTAGTTCTATTTCCTAATTATTGAAGATGAAGAGGCAACACTCCGCCGACAGTTCTCAGCTCCTATTAATAGACAGAAAGACATGAAGACATGACCCTGGGTTGAGAGTCAGCAATTGTTGCCCAGCTGCAGTTCATGCAGTAGAAACCACACGGCTGCATTTGAGTGCAAACTCTAAACGCCCTTCTACACGGGCCGCAATGGGAATCTGAATCATCGCGACCGGTTTGGTTGAAACAGTGTTGTGTAACGCTACGGATTGAAGCTTTAATATCTTTAATATGAGGGGATTCCGGTTGGAGGCACTATTTTATTGCGTTGCAGACGTGGCTGATTTTCTTTTTGAAAAACGTCAGCTTCCCTCTTGAGAATAATTCTTTTTTTGAAACGTAGCAAACAATTTCCACATTTGCACATTAAAGTCATTTCCAAGCTAAACGCTAAGCACATGTAAGGAGCGGTTCAGTAACACGTGAACAGATTACAGGGACTGACGGAGAACTGAATCAGTGGAGGCTCCACTTACTACACTCCATTTCAATTCAAACAGGGGGGGGTTGAGAGCTGCTCTGTGGATGATCTCCGGATTGAATCCCTTGTTGGAAACTCCTCTTTCCTCTGTTAACAACTTCTGTCAAGGTTGGACCAACAATGCACTTAACCCCCAGCCGGCTCCAGTGGAGCTGCAACAGAAGAGGACTGCGGTCCTACGTTCTGCTGGGAATGTGGGCGACCGTGTGAATTCTGAAGAGGGATGTTGTGGAAATGGAGCATGGAGTCGGCTGAGCGAAGGATAAACACTTTTATTTTTGCAGGGAGAGTGTAGAAAATCTAAATGATTAAATAAAAGCCTCGCGTTCTCCGTCTCAGGTGTTTGGGTTCTGAAACTTTGACGCACGATGGAGCGTAACTCTGAGATACCGTCCCGCTGTGGATAAACCTGTGTCTGTGCTCTTGCGGGAAATGTGTCGCCGGCATTATATTTAATTAGCTCTTCCTTAAGCGCGTCTGTAAAGAAAACAATTATTCTTAATTAAAACCGCTGCGAAGCCGTCGCGCGGTTCCAAAAGTAATAAACCGCCAGCACACACGTACTGATAAATAATATCCAGTCGTTTACATTTACCACGGGGACAACTGTATACAAGCTCTCCACATTCATCTTGATTGCTTATCGTAGCATGAATAATTGATACACTTTAATCAAATAACACGGGGGTCAAAGCTGCGGTTTAGCTCTACGTATATTAATTGTTGCTAAGAATATTGGCTTAAACGCAGCTAGTGTAGAGGAGGCGCAGGCGCAGGCGTGGCACAAATGAGGAGGTTAAATATTGTGTGTGTGTGTGTGTGTGTGTGTGTGAGAGCCGCTGAGGCGAGGCAGTAGCCTAAAGATGTGCTGAAGACGAGAGACACACACACACACACACACACACACACACACACACACACACACACACACACATGAATTTGGTTTAATATGTAGCTTCTCCACATGGGAAGTGAAGCAGAACCCTCGCTGTTCTGCCACCAGAAGGCTCGGAGAATACTCTGTGTGTGTGTGTGTGTGTGTGTGTGTGTGTGTGTGTGTGTGTGTGTGTGTGTGTGTGTGTGTGTGCGTGTGCGTGCGCCAAGAGTTGACTCTATTATTCAGTCTCTTCATATTCTTCAAATTGCTCCGGGGAGGGGAAAATACACAAAGGGCCCTGCGAGAGCTAGTGTTATGATTATTATTATTGTTGTTATTAAACATTAGAGGAGGGAGGAGGCAACATGGAATATAATAATAAAAAAATAAAAAATACTATAACTGTGTTTCACTGAGAGACTCACTCACAGGTAGTCTTGTCATGAATACCAATTATGTTGACTGATTTCTACTAGCAAGGCTCCTCCATCATGACTTTTCATGCTCCTATTCTTAGACATTGTCGTGTTTGCTGTGGTTTATTTGGGACTGTTTGGATACTAACTGCCGTCTTCATACCTAGAAACTAGGAATGTCAGAAAATATTCGTACCAGTGGAATTCCACCATTCTCAATAACAGATTTGATACCACGGGAAAAAGCCAAAAACTAAATGTCACAAGATTACATCATGATGACATTATAATTGATCTTCGCCCATTTTTTACCGAATAGAGCTTGAACGCATCGCAGTGTTTGCAGGACTTTGCTGCCGTGGCCGCTAACGCTAACTAGCTCGCCGCCTGCCGATTTCAACCCAGCGTTATCGGGGAAGTTGTCTATTGTCCCCGGGACGACGTCTGTCTCCAGCCCTGATCCCTGACAAGTGCGGCACCGACCCAACAGTTCTCAAAGAACGGCAGCGAATCAGCGTCATTTAACGGACTTTAGTTAAACGATCTCCATGCGCAAGGCTGTCATTTCAAACACAATGTGTTCTTCTTCTACTCCAATCTAACCTCCGATCTTTGGCCACATTGTCAAACTCGGAGGTGTAGTTTAAACCTCCACCGCTTCAACATGTGGGTGTCTTTTCAAAGAGCTTAATTAAACTAATTATCCAACCAGAGCTTTGTTAGATAGCGATTCACGTTCTAGTCCTTCTGATGGCGTATTATCAAACGCCCATACATTTTCTCAGTAATTTGGAATTAATTGGAAATAATACACACGGTGCACTGGGCACATAGTGCGGCCTGTAATCTAAGGCCTTTGTAAGTGGTTGAGATAAAGCTAACCTTTCCCCTCCTCGTACAGGTTCAAGTTAATTAAATCTCCCTTTAATTGTATTCTAATACAAAAACGCACGTTACCTTCGCTTAATGCGTCTCGTGGAGCCCGAGCAGAAAAAAAAAAGCTAATAGAGGGATTGAATCGAGAAAGGGGGGAGGGAGAAGAGAAGTAGTCGGTTTTTTTTTTTTTTTCTTCTCTCTCCTCTTCTTCATCTTCTGAGAAAAGTGAAGTGTCAGCGAATTCGGGGTGGTGAGGGCAAAATTAATTATTTCAGCTTGATAAAGCTTTTCATCTCCCTGACTCTTTGCGCTGAAAAAGCCAATTAACGATGTCAAACACGCTCTCCCTCTCTGGGGGGGGAGGGGGGGGCAGCCTCGGCGCTGATGAGTGTGTTTACCGCGGTGGGACGTGTGTGTGTGTGTGTGTGTGTGAGAGAGCGAGAGCTGTACCTCCGCGCCCACCGCAGGACCTTCCCTCCTAATCAGGGCCCACCTGTCAGGGCCCTGCCTCATTATCTACGTACAGAGAGGCCATTTTTGTCAGGGGCGGCGTCTTCAGCCAGCCGGCAGCCTTCTACCCGCCACTGGGAATGTATGCCACTGTCCTCGCCGAGATAATTCACTTAATTACGGGGGAGCCCGAAGCAGGAACAGGTCAACGGCGAACTGACGTGGAGCTCGGCGTGCTTATAGCTCACGCGGGCTTCAAACGCGTGGCGGCCCTGAGACGAGAGCAGACAAAGTCCCTCCATCGGAGGAAAGGTTAGCTTGTTAATTAACTCGACCGGGAGGATCCTCTTCTCTGTTGGAACGGTGCAGGGTCAGAGGTCAGAGTCAGCCACAGGAGGAGGCATTTACTATCATGCTCGTGCAAAATGGCGTCCTTAAATGCATGATTAAACTTCTGTGTATCTCCTGAATAAATTAAGCTCGACTAATCAGCATTAGTCAGCATTGTTTTGCAACAGCGTCGCACCGCTTTGGTGGTATTTGTTTTTTTCATTTCAGCGGATTGTCTCGCAGATTGCAACTCTGCAGCTAATAAATTGATAGCAATAACAAAGAGCCGCATCAGCAACTCTCTGCAGCCAGTTCTCATCTTGGAGTGTTTTTTCCCCCACTGGCTTACTTTACTTTGTGAATACGTTCACCTTCCTATCACAGATCTTTCATTTCCTTATGTTTTCTGCTGAGTTTCTCTAGTTATATATTGCTGCTTACGCTAACTATCTTCATCTTTTGTCTATTATTGAAAAAAAAAAAAAAACACATGAAAAATGACGGCATCGATCCTTCGCCTAAGTTCCTGTCTTAAGAAGTGACTTTGTGCTTATAAGCATTAACATGCAGAAATAAAACGTGTTCCCACGTCGCCATGTTGAGCTTTCGCTCATGTTTATCTACTTATTAATGACGTGTGTGTCTACTGTGATCCACCGTGCGCTCAGACGGATCATCAGCGGGGGCAGATCACTGTAACATGTGACCCACGTAGTAAACGGTGTGTGTGTGTGTGTGTGTGTGTGTGTGTGTGTGTGTGTGTGTGTGTGTGTGTGTGTGTGTGTGCGTGTTTGTGGATAAATATGTGTGTGCGCTGTTGGACAGGGTGAGAGTGAAATATGGACTTGGACGGGGGAGATGAGGGTGCTGGCACTGATCGCTGACAGCGCGATCAAGATGTACTCGACTGCTGTGTGTGTGTGTGTGTGTGTGTGTTGGCGTCTAAATATCTACTGCCCCAGCACCCCACCCCACCCCGTCGCTCCCCATAGACCCCCCAAAACTTCATCCGCTCTGAAAGACGATGGTGATTTAAAGTCACGTCCTGCTAATGCAACACACACACACACATACAAAAAGACACACACTTATGGGAACCATGTGGGACAGACTGTCTCTGACATTACAACCATCATCTCACTCACTCTCCTATCCATGTCTCCCTCGTTAAACCTTCATTTGGGGAGGTTGTGTGTGTGTGTGTGTGTGTGTGTGTGTGTGTGTGTGTGAGGCTCCTCCGAGCACATTGATAAAACGAATGCCTGCTCGTTTTTATGGGGATGAAGTTCTCCGTCTTTTGAGACCGATTAAGTCATCAGTCAACTGCACAGAGTTTTGCGCCGCACATGTGTGGGCATGTGTCTGTTTGCATTCGAGACACGCAAGTTATTATTTCTGCCCGAGACGCTACATCAAGATAGCTGCTTTCTTTCTCGAATCCTGGAGAAAAAGGAAGCGGAACCAGACGCATCGATTGAGAACGTCTGACCCTCGTCGAGGTGCGGTTGACTTGTTTTTTGTCCGGGCCCTGAAGGATCCACTTCCCGCTTTGTTTATCACATTGCTGTCAAGTAAAACATATGAATGACGTCTTAACTGCAGGAGCTGCGTGGAGGAAGATGGAAGCGGCGGAGAGAAGCCTGGTAGACTTCCAAAATGTTAGCTAACATTAGCGGAGTAGGTAAGCACCTCATTACCTAGCATTAGCACTTCTATGCTACGCTAGCTACTAATGATGGTTACAGTGGATGAAGACCTACCCTGTGATGTGTTGATTCACGTTTACACTGTGATCAGTAGGCTTTAGCTTCTATTTTTTATCTTTTTAAGATCATATAATCGTTAGATGGCGGAGTCCGCCATTCGTGTGTTTGATTCACGTTGACCTCACACGCATAAGGGATTCCCAGTTAATGCTAAATCTTATTATACCAATAGCCTACGGTGGCTAAGGTTGGCAAACTTTAGGTCAATATTGCTGCATAACGTCAGTTTGCTGAATTTATGGCTCACTCTTACAAGCTTAGCTTAGCATGTTAGCTCAATGATAACCAGTAGTTTAGCGTTTAGCATGGTCCTATAATGATGCCTCTTTTTAGCGTCCGTCGCTCACAAATAGTTCATAACCTTTTTTTTCCTCCGCACCGTGTGAGACGAGACGAACAAGATTGAAAACCCATGTAATCCACTCGTCTACAGGTTGTCCTTCATTACCCAACATGCTCTCCCTCATCTATTTTTAATTTAACTGTGCCGGGGTTTACTACCGGCTGCGATCGAGTCACTTTATTTTATTATGCAGACACGTCTGAGTGTCACGGTTTAGAGTGGCTGCTGACATTTGACGGTTTGCAGTGCACCGTCTCTCTGTGTGTGTGTGTGTGTGTGTGTGTGTGTGTGTGTGTGTGTGTGTGTGTGTGTGTGTGTGTGTGTGTGTGCATATGCCATCAGTCAACATCAACGTTGGCACATCGAGGTACGTCTGCCTGCAAACCAAAACATCCACCACAAGTCATTTCATTTAAGCTAATACCGTCAGAATTCTAAGCGTGATGAGTTCTGCGACCTCCCGAGTCCCTCGGCGGCAATATTTTACATGAGCTGTCTCAAAGCTGTTCTACAGGCCCTGCAAATTAATTTAGAGAATGATGAGGTGAAATATTCTCCACGCAGGGCTTCATAGTCTTACAGCAGCATTTATTAGGTGGAAGTCAGTGGAGGGAGTTGATTTTATTACACTGAGACTGACTTGTTTAACGACGTATGTATCTACTGCCAGCAGAAGTAGATCAGTCATCACAAACCTCTGAAGCATAACGCACATTAAACATTAACACATTAACCCCTCCCTTTTTAATACGCTTTGGAGAACCACGGTGGCCTTCAGCTAACATAGAAGTGTTTAGTTTGTCCGCTCTGGGCTGCCGTAGCAACACAGCGGACTCTGCGAAGAGGACCCTCTCCCTATGAAGGGCTCAATCTAAACCAGCGTAAACACAGTGATTCTTCATTCTATACCATTAAACACATAGTTATGGATATTATATCCCTCTCAATCCTACACACTGTGTCTGAGATTACGTCTTTCACGTTCTGTCATTTTACAGTCAAATACACTTTAATGAGGAACCCAAATAGATGTGTGTATCTGTGATTCGGATGGAGTCGGTGAGTCAGTTCATCCGTGCACTTTTATCTTTTGACTCTCCATGTCATCACACCTCATAAAGTACCCATACGCACCCCCGACTGCCAATGCTTTTTTTTCTTACAAAAAGTCATTGAGGGTAAAATAAAAAGCGGTTTGTTGACACACTCCAAATAAATCTCGGGGCCTGGAGCTGCTCCAGCGCTGATAGACGTCGCTCGCTCCGCTCCTTGTGTCTTTTCTTTCCTCCTGGTTTCAATCGAGTGTTTGGTCTCTTGGCGTGGGGGGGGGGCGGGGGTGTTCCACATATCGCCAGTGTGGACGGTGACAAAATGAATTACGGATCGTACAAGCGATTAGCGTTTGTGTTTGGGTAATCATTTTAGGATGAGGGCCATTTTGTAATGAAGTTAAGTAAATCAGTTCTTCCTCCTTTATGGTTCTGTGTCTCTCAGTCTCTTTTCATCACTTCGCTTTTTGTCCTCGTGTTTGACACAATGTCTTATTCCAGCCTCTCTCTTCTTCATCTCCCCCTCCTCTCCAAATGTCCAGAGGCAGTATTTTTTTTAATTTATTTTTTTTCATTTTACTTACGAATGACAGATGTCTCTTCTCCCCCGACAGACTTCACCGTTTGTATCCTCACTTGAACCTTAGATCCACGGTTGCTTTTTTTTTAACTGAATAATCAGAACAAGTGAAACGCTTTTTATTATCTTCATCGTAGTTTTTCGGACTAAAAACGATAAAAGTCAGTGCGACTGACGCGGACGAACATGCTAATCGTCTCCTTGTTGACAAAGTGAGGGAAGGAGATGAAGATGGGGAGGAGAATCCAAAGGGGGGGGGGGGTAGCAGCCGTAACCTCAGTAGTGTCATAACTGCCAATTTGCGGCCAGTTTGAGATGTTGACATCTGCATTCTTCCACGTTCACTACAACTCTCTGCACTGAGACCAGCTTTAGATTGCTTTATTTATCTCGACGCTCCTGCGGTTCAAAAGGATGCTTTTTGTGCGGGAATATATGTGTGTGTGTGTGTGTGTGTGTGTGTGTGTGTGTGTGTGTGGACTAGAGACAGAAGAATGTCTCAGAGATCATATTAAACAAATCTTCCTCTAGGAGAGAGGAGATGGAAGCTAAAATAAAGCCAAAAACAAAGCATTTATACTTCCCAAAAACACTGGCATCCACCTATCAAAAGTATTTTGTTGGAGAATGTATATGCATTACGTCCCTCCAAGACCAGACATCAAATGGATCCACTTTCATAGCTTCACAGGAAATGTCTCATGTGATTTGGGGCGTGAGCCGCGACCAGAGTCAGAAGCGGCACCGCAGCGCGACCTGCGCACGGCGCCCATTTTCATGCATTTTCAAGGCCATAAAGGCCGACATCAGCATTGCTCAAAAAGTTCACAGACTGCTCTCAAATTTCCCGAAGTGCCCCCTTTCAGATTCCTGTCCGTCTCCACGGGGGACTGCTGTCCTCCTCCAGCTCCTGTCTGGTTCCCATGAGCTGTGAAACAGGATCCAGGTCCCACCGCAGATGTAACGATGCTCTATAGATACATGACGTGTTCTGATGATATGAGGTCAATTTGCACCTAAATTATGAACTTTAATTACATTTTTCTTTTTTTTTTAATACATGGTTGTCTCCCATTCTTTTTGTCTTTTGCAAACTTTTTTTTATTGTTGCTAAACTTTTGCCAAAACAGAATTATGATCATCATTTTCCGAGCTTTCGCAACACGAATAAAGGCATCAACCAATCGCGTTGTGCAGAACCAACATTCAACACGTTCACCGCAGTGTGGCCTGGGGTCACTTATGAGGATTATCAAACAACAGGAAGCCTTCTTTTCAACCTTGACAAAGGCCTTCTGTCCTTACCTTTCACAATAAAATCCCTAGGCATATACACTGCGTAATGGATTACCAGAGGGAACCTCAAATTCACTCTGAGTTACCTTTTGGATAACGCTCTGACTTAATTAGTTGGTCCGAATCTGTTCTAACCTTTTATTTCAAAACTTCACATTGCTCAAGGACTCCTCAGCGGGGGTTCAAGCTCGCAGACAGTACATGGGACTTGAACCCACATTCTCCGTTTTGAATGTTGGTTCCTTTAACCACAGAGCCATTCGGCCGTCTTTCGCCCCTCTCTATTTTTGGGATGGTCTGCCAGTAACCCAGTAGTGATTGCAGGCTGCCGCATTCGATGACCCGAGGAATGTAAAGCGATACGTATCTTCATATCACAACCAGATTTTGGGGGGGGGGATTTAAAGGGGGGGGGGTACACTTGAGTTCAATACACATCTTGTCTTTCTCCATTTGTCTGCGTGCCATTCATTCAGCCGGTCGGTCTCCGCGTATCTTTACCCAAGTATGAGAGTGATTACAGGGAGCTGACGATCAGGTCCAGGCCTGGATCTCCGTGTCCTTTATCTCCTCAGAACAGTCTCCCGTGCGTGCATCTCCGCTGTGTCAACTCCGATTACCCTGATCTCCTTTCATTTGTCCACCGCGTGCACACACACACACACACACACACACACACACACACACACACACACACACACACACACACGCACAGATGCACACACAACCACCCACACCATTCCAGGCGCTTCCAAATGAGAGGGACAGTAGTGATGCCGCAGGCCGCAGGCCACCCAGCACTGCAAAATGAGCAGTCTGCAGTGCATCGCTCTTCATCCGTCTGTCCGCTCTGAGACCAACAAGCGGCTGGTTTGTGTGTGTGTGTGTGTGTGTGTGTGTGTGTTTGTGTGTGTGTTTGTGTTTGTTGCCGCATACTTTTATTTATCAGCGATTGCTCGCGTAGCGTTCGCGGATAATTCTTGTTTGAACACGCTCCGAGCACCAAATGGACGGGGGTTTACCGCATTTGTGGCAGATGATGCGTTAATAGCAAACACTAATATTCAAATGTTCAGCTGGAGTCAAAGTGCTGTAGATTTCCTAGTGTCTGTCAATCACAGTGTAGCCCCGCCCTAAAAGCATACCCTGTTTTAAGGTCTATTCTACTCTAAATGAACATCAAGACTTGAAACTAGAGATTGAGACCATGAACTCATGTTTACAATGTTTACTGAGGTAATAAATCAAGAGAGCTGTAGAGTCATTTTCTCATAGACTTCTATACAATCAGAGGAGTCGCCCCCTGATGGCCGCTAGAGAGAATGCAGCTTTAAGGCACTTCACCATTTTTAGAAACGCAGGTTGCAGCCTGGTAAAGACCAAAACCGAGATAAAAGACGAATACATTTTAGACTTGAGTTGCAGGTTATGTAAATAATAAATCTCTTTTTTGCGGTATTCTGAGCAGCCATAGCGACTCTCCCAGTCGGCAGCGCTGCTCGGTGTAATTACCGTAAACAAACGGGGGCCATGGTTGTGACAACTGGTAGCTCTTATCTCAGACCAGTGTTGCTGTTAGCGGGAGCGTTTCTCAGAATGAAGACCACATTTCACTTAATCCCCCCCCCCCCCCTCCCCTCTCCTGTTGCAAAGAAGATGTTACTAATTGTTCTCACTCCCTTCTGTTGCTCCACGGGTTTAGTTTCCGTCTGGCTTTACCAAAGAATCTTCAACCCACTTCCTGTCATGTTCTGGTCCAAGACGTTCGAGTCATTGGCTCGGGTTTATCTGCAAACGTTCCGAGTCATTTCATCGTCTCTTTCTCTAGCTGCCATCCTCCTGACTCCCCTTTTTTTCTCTCTTTTAAATATCTGCTGTAATGTTGCTCTGGGAGCAACAGGCTGGATGTAAAAGAAAAATGTAAATAAAAAAGAAGCAGATACAAGCCAGGAATGTCATCCAGCCGGCCAAGTCGGCGAGGCCAGGGCAGGCCAAGTGCACAAGGGCCACGAGTCTTTGAAGCCGGCCCCGACATGTTGTGGACCCTGGACGCTCCCCGGGCACAGCGCGGCGAAACCCAATCACGTTCCATTATTCTGATGGGAAAACCTGACAAAACAGTTCACTTGAGGTTTACTTTAGCGGCGCTAACCTCTTGTCAAAGCACAGGGATCTCCACTGCAGCGCACGGACGCACACACACACACACACACACACACACACACACACACACACACACACACACACACACACACACTACTGAATAGCACAAGTTCACTTTAGATTAAGCAACAAAGAACGCATTCATCGTTTTAGGGGCCGGCCAGTAGTTTGATGTGTTCCGTTCTGTTTTGTGTTTTGTTTTATTGTGCTGTTTCCTACATCACACACACACACACACACACACACACACTCACACACACACACACACACACACACACACACACACACACACACACATACAGTTTGACTTAAATCACAAACTTGTGCACTTGAAGGTTGGCATGCTTTACGGACATGTCCTTATACTCACTGTATTCATTCTCTTGATCTCTATCTGCAGTCTCTCAGAGAGAAAACCTTTGATTTCCTGCTGTTTTTGTTCCATGAGTGAGCAAATGTCAAATAGGAGTCACTAAATCAGAGAGTTTAGTGAAGTTCATATATATACATATATATAATTTCCTACATTATACAACGTACAGTGCACATATACAACCGAATATATCAAAGGAGTCACTGCAGCAGCGTTGTCAGTTGAAGCCTGTGTAACAAAATGATCCTTGCAGTCTCACACTGAGCCTCTGAAATGTGACGGTGTGTTCTGAGGAGCACAGGCTCCTGTGACTGACGGGCTACAAGGCCCTGTTAGATGTTATATTCAAAGCGCCTTGTCCAATCAAAGCGTCACTCACAGTGCGAGGGGAGGGGTCAGAGAGGGACGCCGTGTCATTTTTTATTTTTTTTCCCTCCCTCGTTGATTGACAGGTAACAAGCTCCTATTAGCTTCTCTGTCGCTCACGCCGCTTTGTTGGTCGTATTTTTGTCGTCTGTCTGCCGCCGCTCCACGGCACATTGGACGTCGGGCTGTTCTTTATTTCATGCTCCACGACCGAAAAAAAAAAAAAAAAAAAAGAAGATTTGTGCGACTGTTTCTTGTATTCTGTGAAAGGGGAAAACAGCTGTTAAAGCCCACTTGAATGGCTTCCTTTAGGATGTAATGAGATGCTGAGAGTGCAGCTAATCTCCATTCTTGTGCCTAAGTCGGCTGTTTAACCGGGGACATGAATATATGGTGGGTAAATGGCTTTTCCCTCTGCCCTGGAAGCAATCTGTTCACTTCAAAGGTTAGGGGGGGGTGAAGCGTTTAACTTTCCTCCTCCCTCCCTAAATCCCTGTCTTCATTTTAGTTTCTCTTTCTGTCTCTTTTCTCCTCTCCTTTGGGCCTCTCTCAGAGCTTAACCTCTGTTACCCCCCCCCCCCCACCCAGTCCCTTTTTTCTGTTTGTCATTTGCTTTTTCCAGTGAAAAATCTTGAAATACTTTGACGAGCACTATCAAAAAATGTTTATTCATTGAGGCTTATATGTTGTTTTTCTGCCCGTCTTCCTCTATATATATATATATTTTTTTGTCTTTCTGTCTCTGCGCCTCCACACCTCCTTCTGCCCACTTGTCCTCCTTCTCATCCTCTTGTGTCCCCCCCTGCATCCGTCTTTTCCAGCCTCCTTTGTGTTTATGCGATTTACAAAAACAGCGGCGACGGTCGCAAATCCTGGCAATCCAGGTAAAGCATGCAGAGGCTTTACCAGCTGAAGCTTAGGAGAGAAGGAAGAAAGGAGAGGAGGGAGGGAGCCTCTCTTTTTAACATGAAGGCAAAGTGGTCGGATCAGGAAGGCATCGCTCGGACAAAAAAAAGGGATAATCCGTGAAATCTGTCCCGGGTCAAGGGTCAACTTCCAGCCAGCCATGTGCGTCTAGGCATGTGTGTGTGTGTGTGTGTGTGTGTGTGTGTGTGTGTGTGTGTGTGTAGATTGATTTAAGGAGGCCGTGGAGGAAATGAGGGGAGAGTTAAAGGGGGTGTTTATCCTCCTTAAACTCACTTCACTGCCAACACACCGGGGAGGGGTCGGGGTCTGACTCTCCAACACACACACACACACACACACACACACACACACACACACACACACACACACACACACACACACACAATGCATATGCAAATCAATGTGAGTTTTAATTAAGTTTCACCCGTTTGGCGCCCAAAACAGAAAACACGTACAGCGATTGTCCCTCTTTACACCCAGCTGCTCGGTGTCATTCCAATGTGTGTGTGTGTGTGTGTGTGTGTGTGTGTGTGTGTGTGTGTGTGTGTGCGTGTGCGTGTGCGTGTGTGCTGTACGCACTGTACGCATGTTAACGTCTGATCGCTTGATAAAGAGCTCGGTGTGCGACGCATAAACATGTCAGCAGTCGCAAGTTGCAGGAACAAGCAGTCACGTGTTTGTCCTGTAGTCCAGGCTTCAGGGTTATTCTCTGCGGCTGTAAAACTGTTTCTATGTCACGAAACAATATTTAAAACCTTTTTCCACTTTAAAATGTCTTCATGGCAACAACTGCCTTTTTATTAGGATGAAATATACAAATGATGTGATTAATATGGAGGCCCAAAGTGGTCAAACTGAATTAAATACATAAGACAATATAACATATGTATTCATAGACTAGTCTTAAATCCTGATTTATGTAGAAAAAGCAAAAAAAAAAAGTTGAGCATTAGCTCTCACTTCTTAAACCATAAAGTCACTTTTCAGGAAAGATGATTGCATAAAATAAAATTGTTGATTTATGAATAATACAAAAACACACTTCCAAGTGGTGACAGAGTGTAAGAATGAAAATAGGCTGCAAGATATACAAATATTACTATATATTTCATG
The DNA here is from genome assembly GCF_023349555.1 of Cebidichthys violaceus. Classification (NCBI taxonomy): domain Eukaryota; kingdom Metazoa; phylum Chordata; class Actinopteri; order Perciformes; family Stichaeidae; genus Cebidichthys; species Cebidichthys violaceus. Next base: position 22,940 of record NW_027176630.1, read on the forward strand.
TCATCATTTATTTAATTGCTGCAGTTTTCTTCACGTCAAAATATGTGCACAACGTTTCTGTCACTCAAGGCAAAAGGGGCGGATACAGCTCCGTGATTGGCTGTTCACTCATTCCGACCGAAGCAGCAGCCATAACTGGCACTGCCCTGTTAGTGGGATTAATACAGGACTCTTCATTTATTTTTTAAGAGTTTGTATTTCACAAACATTTAGCCCTTGTCCCTTTTTGTTTCATTTATTTTACTGTACTTATATATATATATATTTTGTTAAATAATGTTATTTGCTGATCACGTGTCCCTTTTCCATAAAAGCTTGTTACCCCGGGGAACGTCTGCGCCACATAAACATGTGTCTTTACCGCGAGTATTCCACGCAGTAACATACCAACACGACAGGTTCCACCTCGCAAGAAGAGTTTCTCTCTGGGCCACTGCAGGTGCTTCGGGGCGGGGGGGGGGGGGGAGTAGAGAAGGTCAAGAGTCAAATGTCAAGGGTTTAAGGGCTGTAAATGCTCCCACTGGGCCTGACACCTGTCACACATGTGGGAGGTAGGATGAGCTGTCAGCCCGCATGTGTGCGTGAAGATGGACACCAGCAGCACTTCAGTGGGGGGAAGAAGGAAAAAATGAAGGAAGCCATGTGTAGTAAGGGGTTTAAAAATCACTTCATACCGTGTCGTGTGTGTGTGTGTGTGTGTGTGTGTGTGTGTGTGTGTGAGGCTAAACACCTTGCACGTTGCACCTGTATGCAGAGCTTATTAGAAAATTAGAGGACCGGTGGATCCAGAGTTTCATTGTTTACTAATTAGGCCACTAATTGATATAATTACAACAGCAGTGATGCTCAAAGCTGTGATTCCTTTAATGCGTCCTGCAGCACATTGTATTCACTGTAACTCGTGACTTCAATATCCTGTAATGATACAGTTATGTATTCTAGAAGGCTCTTCTATCCATCTCATGACGCCTCACATTCATCTTGAAGGGGCCCCAACACTATCAACAAGCTAATAATATATTTTAAATTATATTATCATTAAATAATAAATATAATATTGTTTAGATGTAATATAATATTAATTATTATTATATAATATTTAAAATATATTATTATAATAAATTAATAACATTTTTTTAAATAATTAAGATAGATAACTTGATAATATAATATATAATAATACTTTATATCAGTCACAGGGAACATCCTCCTGCAAAATGAATACTTTTACTTTCAGTACCGTGAGTACATTTAGCTGATACTCTTACTGAATATTATTTTGAATGCTGGACTATATACGGTATTTGTGGCTCATGTATGGAGATGCGTCTTAAAGAGGAGCAGAAGTATGAACACATGGTGGATATAAGAACAATCAAAAGAACGCAGAGAAACAGTAGTGCTGTACTTCATGTAAAAATAGCTTCTCTTCCACCACACTTTGTAACGCAGCAAATTGAACTCGACAAGACATGAAATTGGTGTTTTTCTTTTTCTTTTTTTTCTTTCTTACTTCCACACGTTCGTCCCGCCACTCGTCTCTATGACAGTAAAGCCGCGAGCCACCCTTCAGTCGCTTTCTGCTTTGTGGATTTGTTTACTGAGTGAGTCTTTTGGTCTGTTTTTCGTCCACCACCCGCCTTCCAAAACGTCTTGGACTGAGCTCCACCCGGCTTTGCCAAGTCCACTGCACATGTAGATGTGCTTGCAGAGGGAGAGCCAGACTTGATATAGCAGAGAGGCTTTTGGCTCGTCTGTGTTTTTAAACGGGAAGAATTAGAACGATGACCTTTGTGTCTTTAAAGGGGCCGATTGTACACCCAATCGGGAGAAGCTTTTCTTTTCTTTTTTTTTAATATGAGAAAATACAGGCGAGGAGGGTCAAACAGAAGATGCTTTTTAGTTGCATCATGGGAAATGTAGGATCCAAGGTATTTGGAGCTGAACCTGGACTAAATCTCAGGGTATCTTGCTTTCTGCTTTACCAATTGTCACCATTTCTTTTTTTGTGTTGATTATGTAATAATAATAATTTTTTAATAATATATATATATTTTTTGTACATGCTTAGACCACCCCCAGCATTGTGTTATTATGCTGATTGTATCAGTACCTGGACAAAGGTCTTGTTTTTATTCCCTTATTGGAAAAATGAAATTTGCTTTATTGGCATAACATTTAAAGCAAAATAACTCACAATAACTTGTTTTGTGTTTTTTTTTATTTATTTTTTTTTTACATCAGGCTTCTTCAAAACTCCCATTTATGGCTTCATATGTTGGAAACCTACCAGGATATATTCCCAATATCTTCCCTTCCCCATTGACAAACCAGTGCTTGTGTGCTGTTGCTTCTCTGAGTGTGTATATCCACTAAAACCGCCCAAAGCCTTGTAATACAATGTTACTGGTAATTAATAAGTCAGTAAACTGGCAGAAAACATCACTCAGGGCTTGGAATAATGCCATTCTTTTCTGTATAAATGTGTGTGTGTGTGTGTGTGTGTGTGTGTGTGTGTGTGTGTGTGTACGCACTAAGTGGGATAATAATACAGTGACCCCGGGAGGCAAAGTGATTAAATTATAATCAGCGCGGATTAATTAATCTATAATATTTATTCCTATTATGGCGAGGGGAGAGGCGGCGCGGTGCTTTAGAAAAGGTTATGTGCACACGCTCCTCGCTCTTTGTCTGCGGTGAAAAGTGACGCTCGGGGAGGGGGGGGGGGGGGGGGCAGAGAGGCGACAAGGCCCCCTTGACAACGCAGGCAGAAGGTTATTGCTGATATCAAACGCCCCGCACACAATTATCCGTCACAACAAATAATTAAGAGGGCCGATAATGAGGAAATTAACATTTCCATTGTGGAGAGGCTTTATTGTCTGCTTGGGTCACTGCAGAGGAGCAACTGAATGAATTATCTGCATGTGTGTGGGTGTGTGTGTGTGTGTGTGTGTGTGTGTGTGTGAGGGTGTGTGTTGCAGTCTTAGGAGAATGATAAGAGAGAGTGTGTGTCTTTGTGTGCAGGCATTTTAGTGCAGCTTGGAGACCTCTGGGCCGCACATTTTGGCGAAACCCGTAGTCTTCAGCCCTAACCAACACTGACTTAAGTGACATCACGTGAGGCAATTTATCAGACTTTAGTGCAGAGACCTTTGTAGTAATACTGTAAACATACCTGATGATTAAAATCCCCTTTAAGTTCCCCTTTAATAGGGAAAATAGTTGGTGGCTTAATTGCTAATGACAATACTCTTTAGTTAGCTGCCCCAATACTATATATAGATATATACAATGGCCAAAAAATCCGGCATTCACTTTTATTAATTTATTTATTATTACGTTTTTTTATTTTTATCTTTAGAAATATTTTATTTTGGATTTTTTCGAGACAAAAAGAATAATAAAATCCTAATGCCCCCCTACCCACACAAAGCCATATATATGAAATATATCACATTATGTTGATATATTAAACAAACGTAGCAAAAAATGCTGAGTTGGCAATTCCCACTGCAAAAGCACCAACATGTCCAGCAGAGTATTTATTAAGGCAACTTTAGGGTTAATCCAGAGGCACATTACAACACGTCTGGATAATAAGATTCCGCCCACGCTGGTTGTAAAGAACTAAAATGAGTTATTGCATGTCGAGCCAATCAAACGCAGTCATATCTAAAACGCACAAAAGGTAGTCCAAAACTTCAGGCGCCGCCCTAAAATCGTCTCCACCCGCCCAATCAAATAAAACTTAGAAAAATACAGAACAAACAAAACCAAAAACGCTCTGGCTCCAAAGATGTGGACGGGAAACGCCCCTCAGACAGACAAGGAGGGCGGACGAGTTTGACAATGAACCCCGATCAGAGAGAGAGAGAGAGAGAGAGAGAGAGAGAGAGAGAGAGATGAGCTGGGGTGGGCGGGCATGTTGGGGGATCTCTGGGTGGGATCGGTGTTTTCACAGGAACTTGACCCTCAGACACACACACACACACACACACACACACACACACACACACACACACACACCCTGAAAGGCCCCTGGTTGCCATGTGTTTTGACTGACACATCTTCTCTGTGTGTGCAGCCAAGTTTAGGCCTCTGTGTGTGTGTGTGTGTGTGTGTGTGTGACAGAATATTTCCTGGCTTTTGAACTCCTCCTGATTGACACAAATGGGTCCGGGACCCCCCCTCCCCTATAGGTCAAAGTATGTGTGTGTGTGTGTGTGTGTGTGTGTGTGTGTGTGTGTGTGTGTGTGTGTGTGTGTGTGTGTGTGTGTTGGCATGACAGCTCTCGCTCTGCCCCCTCCCAACCCCTGCGGCTCGCATTGAGGGTGATTTTAATACCCCAACATGTTTAGGAAGAGGCACTGACACCGTATTGTTCCCCCCACAATGGAGGGCAGACGGAGGGAGCTGGAGGTCGAGGAGGGTGTGGGGGGGGGGGGGGGGGGGGGCGGACAAAAGGAAGAGCGAGCGCTAGCGGCTCGTCTCCTTTAAACCCCGTCGCGTCTAGACGGCGATGTTCCACACCGGGTCTCGCAAGAAAAAGGAGAAAGACGGAGAAGAGAGGGGAGAGGAAGACAGGATGTTGGTGTAGGGTTGGGGGGGGGGTCTTGGTGTCGTCTGGTGGTCCGAAGACGGTCTTGACATAGCAGGGAGGTCAAAAAGGTCACAACCTGCTTAATCTGTGATGCGAAGGTAAGAGGATGATTAAAGGGAAATGCGAAAAACTACGCTAACGCTGCCTTCAAGGACCCGACAGCCAAAGGGAAAAGATGATTCGACTGGTGTGTTTGTTTCTGTGATCTATAGAAGGAGCAGTGGAGCCTAAATATGTCTAACTAATGAGCTTTAAAGGTGCTGTAAGTAAGAGCTAGGCTAGCTGTTTCCCTCTGCTTCCAGTCTTTGTGCTAAGCTAAGCTAACCTCCTCCTAAAATGTTAAACTATCCCCTAAAAAAATACATATGAATGCATTCTATTCAGTTCCCAAGCAGAATCCTGTGAGTAAAAAAACAAACAAGATCTATTTACAACCACTGAAGTGAAAATTACAAGGAGCGTTTGAAGGCAACACAAGCACCGTCATCATCGTTATTTACAGCAGAATCCTCAACATCATTTACATAAAGGCCGCACAGTAAATTTGGTATTATTGTGGCACATTTTTTCCACGCGCCCCCTCACGTCTACGGTGGCCTGCAATTGTAGTTTTTTTTTTTTTTAAATTCCAACGTTCCAATGCGTTAAGTCTGCACTCGAGCTAAAACTGAGGAAGAGGAAGAGGAAGAGACGGAGAGAACAATCTGTGGACAGACACAACAGATAGGCGTGAACGTACATACCAGTGTAGATGAGGGCGTGTACATGTAGAGTGTGTGTGTGTGTGTGTGTGTGTGTGTGTGTGTGTGTGTGTGTGTGTGTGTGTGTGTGTGTGTGTGTTTTGGCGGGACCTTGAGGCAGGTGGCAACAGTAGTTCCGCGAGGGTTGTTGGGACCCCCCAGACCTTCACCAAATCCTTATTTTAGCTCCGCACCAACTAGTCCTGGTCCAATAAACCTTTCACCCTGAGGGCAGTAAATCGCCTCAAACAACTGGTGCGGTTGGGCCCTGCCACCCACTGTGACGCGGCAGCGGCGGGCGTAAAACGGGCACGTCACATGCCATCGGGGAGTAAACTCTAGAGGCCTGTTGGATGTGTGTGTGTGTGTGTGTGTGTGTGTGTGTGTCCCCGACTTTAGAAGATGGAGAAACAATCATGATCTCACCCAGAGGAGGGCAGAGTCAGCTGTTTACATGACCGTTATGTTGGATAAATAATAATTATAATTGTTAGAATACTTTTTTTTTTTTATTTAATATTCAACAAAACATGGTGATTAACTGTGTGAGACAACGAGGGAAAATGTTAAAAAGAATAAATACAATAATTAAAGTTTAGATCAAAATATAAAAGCATTTTAGATCCTAGAAAAAATTCATAGAAATCATTGGAAAACTGGAACTTATCGTTTAGCAATTTTAAAATGAGTCCTAATTTGAATTAAATTAAAATGAGATCAGGTACATAAAAGAATGAAAAAGAATAAAATACTAAACAATATGATAGAAGAGTGAAATAAATGAAGGCTGACATTAATCAAACGCTTTTTAGGTCAAGTCAACAACGAGGCAATTCAAAGTGCTTTACATTAGACATTAAAGGCATTGAGACAATTAAAAAGATGCAAAAGAGTAAAATAAAATCTGATAAGCTAAATAAATAATAAGCTAAAAAAAAAATAACTTATAGGATATCAATATATAAGAGGATGTTAAACATATTTAAGATTTCAGCGTTCTCACTTCAGGTGTTTTAAATTTCCCACCACATCTCTCACTCCTCCTGTCTGTTTTTCCTCCTGTCTGTTCTCTCTCTCTCTCTCTCTCTCTCTCTCTCTCTCTCTCTCTCTCGGCCCCTCATTTCCATATGAAAGTGCATGCGGGGGCCCCGGTGGTCTCCAGAGTGCGCCGGCAGACCGTGCGCCGCCCCCCATTCAGCTCTCATTTCCTCTCCGACAGCGAGCCCTCGCCGAATCAATCTTGTTTTCTTTTTTATGCTTTGGCGCCGTCCAATGGCGTTGGCCTTCCGCGACACCCGGGGACCCGCCTTTATCTGTGTGTGTAATAATGCACACCTAAACTCACCTACGAGCATCTATTTGCCCACATTCTCCACACACACACACACACACACACACACACACACATACACACACACACACACACACACACGCACACCGTCCCCATCTGTCAATAAACGGGGCAGCACTTAGAGAACCGATTCACCTAATTAGCAATCAATTAGCTTGTTACCACCAGCAGTAATTACCTTTTATAGAGCCAGAGAGGAGTGCAGCTGCTGCCACTAATAAAACCTGGACCCTCCTCCCCGGCCCTCAGCACCTAACAAGCCCTGTCTGAGAGAGAGTTATAGGCCGAGGGGAGCAGCCAGTGTGTGTGTGAGAGAGAGAGAAAGTGTGTGTGTGTGTGTGTGTGTGTGGGGGGGGGGGGAGACCAGTAGAGCAAACACAGTCCCCAAGGGGCCTCTCTCCTCTCCCTTTCTAACGGGCTTAAATCCTCTTTTAATGAATATAGGGTCAAGCTAAATGGGAAATCCATCATGGCAATAAAAGCAGGAGGCTTCAGCCGGGGAGCTTTTGAAATGTGAATATGCTGACTCGTGACGACGTGGGACAATGAATCGTGTGCATCAGAAATGTTTCAGCGGTGCAGCTCAGTCCAGATGGAAATATCTCATCAGATAGTGGATGGGTTGTCGTGACATTTTGTATGTGCTTTCGTGGTCCCCAGAGGATTAATCCTACCTACTCTTTTTTTTCTAGCAGCAACAGCAGGCCAACGTTTTCACTGAACAATAAATTGTTGTGCAGATATTCATGGTTCCCAGAGGGTGAATCCTACTGACTTTGGTGATACCCTCTCTGTTTTTACCATTTTCATCATTTGAAATATGTTGAAATCTCTGCATACAGTGTTGTATCAGGTTGCTTATATGTAACAGTTATATTCACTCATATTTTTTCATGTCTATTAAACGTCAGGAAATAGTGAAGAATCCCAGTTTCCCTGAATCCAAGTCGATGTTCTCAAACATTTCGTCAGACCAGAAGTCGAAAAAAGCCAAACATCCAGTATCTCCTCTCCTCATCTGATGTCCCGGAGCATCCAGAACACCTCCTTCTTGAAATTCATCGCTCATAATCCACCGCGCTTTGCTTTTCTCCTCCCTGCGTCTATTCAGGCTTTGACTATTTATGAAACGCAAACTTTGAATCCTTTAATCCTAAATGCAGCGCTTTATCCCCTGAAGCAGTGAGGGAATAAATCACCATGTTTTCTTCTTTTTCTCTCTATTCTTCCACCAGCAACCCCCCCCCCCCCCTGTTTACTTGTAGCAGCGTGCGGGCTAACAATGGCCCCAAGTGACAACCAAGGTTAATCCTATATGTCGCCATTATCCGGGGTCAAGCTTCCTCGCCATATATTTAGTGTGTCATTAATTTCCAACCTGCTACTGCCGCGGCAAGAGCAAGCTGGTCCCTCGGTGCACTCACACACACACACACACACACACACACACACACACACACACACACACATGAAAGCATGTATGCAGATGGATGCACACACACACACACACACAGAGACAATGACTCGCTACATTAGCTAAATGGCCGGAGCACCGTCTCTCTCTTTTCCTCTCTCTAATGAGACGGGTCTCTGGATCATGTAGCCTATTCATCATTCTGCTTGTTCCAATCTGGCTCTTCTTTTATCAGGGCTCCGTTCGAGGGCCGGAGTCGTCAGCAGCGACATAAATCACCTGTCAGCGTTGGTCCCCGGGCTCCCATAATGCTCTATTAGCGCTTCCGCCGTCATTATTGACGGAAGCGGTGGCCGGGTGTTACGGTTGTTTTGCTGGAGTACTTGAGCGTTGTTTCATTCAGGCCTCTGTGGCAAAAAGAGATCATGTGTCTATTTTTGATCCCGATATCGGGCCGATAGTGACTCAGATATCAGTGATAACGGTGCGGATCTATTCAATTCAATTCTATGTTTGCATGCATTATATTAGAGCTGCAACGGTGAGTGGCTAATTGATAAGTTGATCAACAGAAAATAATAGATAATCGTTTAAAGGGTTTTTTCATGCAAAAATGTCCGAAAAAGCTGTTTTCAGCCTCTTAAAGGTGGAATTTTGATTCCAAATAAAACGTGTGATTAGGATTGAAATAAGCACGGCTCGGCCCTGATACTGTATTGATCCAACTTAACCAGTGATTCACTCACAGAAACGGCGGGTTCATTCCACGGTTCAGATAGAAAGGGCTTCTCGGTGTGTTTTGGTCAGTCCGCCGATGGCGTCCCGTGAGAGAGAACAACCAGAAAGAAGAATTTAACCTCCTCCAAAAACCCTGAGAAGCTTCAGCAAGTCGAAGGAAAGCAAAGGGAGACGCCTTTCCTATCTCACACACACACACACACACACACACACACACATACATCTGCAGCCAGTCCCTGAGGCCTGATCAGAGAAGACAGGATATGACCTCATCCGTGACCCCAGGACCACGCGGAAGTGCTTCAAAAGAAAAGCGAGAGTTCATCTCGGTGAAGATTTGCACGAGAGATGAGGTCGCTGCAGCGGATTCCTGTTTCCGTAGACGCCGTCTTCGTTTTATTTCAGTGCAGCGATTTGATTTGATAGAATCACATTTTTATTTGTGGGATTTGAAAAACAAGTGATGTATTTTCTCGGTTACGCTGATTCCCCTCAAACCCCCCCCCCCGTCTGTTTGTCGAGAGCTTTCCTTCATGCGTAGTTACTCTCCCATCAGCCTCCTGCACTTCAACACTGCTTCGCCTGGTCACGCACGGCCGTGGGCACGTGTGTGTTTGTGTGCACGCCGTATGGGTGGGGCCAAAAGACAAAAAAAAACGAGGAGGAGACGAGGCTTTACCCGTCAGTCCCTGGTCTGCGGCCAAGTGTTCGGATCTGTCCGATGGGAGCGCTCAGTCTGCGCACCTGTTCCAACCAGCTGGCCCGGGTAGCTACCTGTCTCGCCCTCAGACACTTGGCGAGGAGGGGAGAAGGGGGGGGGGGGGTCTTAATAACGTTCCCCTTAACCTGGGTGTACAAAAAGAATGAGGGAAAAATCTGTAAAAGAGAAAAGAAGCAGCCCCCCTCCTATAGGCGCCACAGATGTGTGTGTGCGTGTGTGTGTGTGTGTGCTGCTGGTGATAAACGCCAAGCCAATTGAAGCGGCACGGTGGCGTGAATGGCATTTGCATGGTGTAATTACCGCCGGGCCGGGCCGGGCCTGCTCTTTGTGTCGACGGCCACCGGGGTCCTGTTGAGAAACCCCCCCCCCTGAATGGATGCTGAGGAAATGAGGCGGGGGTCAGAGCGGCAGCATGTCCGCAGCCAAAAGCCAGCACCGAATGTGTGTGTGTGTGTGTGTGTGTGTGTGTGTGTGTGTGTGTGTGTGTGTGTGTTTTCTTAAAGGTGCATTCTGACCATTTTGATCTGAAAGGATGGCACCTGTGTTAAATCCCTCTGGGGTGGGGTTGGATGGGTGGGGGGGGGTGATGATGTTCTCGACATGGAAGATCACATCCAGCAGACGTGACGCCCGCCTACCGAGGCCTGCGAAGGTAAATCTCAGCGGATTAGATGTGTGTGAGCAGCTTGTGTGGGCGGTGGAGGTCGGTAGACGGCGTTTAAATGCTGTTATTGCCTTTTTGTGGAAGAGATCGCCGTTGCTGTGTGATTTGGGTAAAGTGGAAAGTGATTCCCAGTTTCTTTTGCACCAACAAATGGAACGGTTATTTATTAAAAGATGCCTGAAGATGGACTACGTGTTTAGTCTGTCCTCTGGTTTTTCCAGTCCATGTATTGTCAGTGATTTTATACATTTTGTTGTAGACATGTTGGTCATTCATTCATTCGTAGAACCGTTTCCTCAAAGCTTCAATATTTTGTGTCAGATATGCTTTTAATTTGAAAGGCCTCCGCTGGAAGCTACCAGGATGTCCCGCTGCATCCGGCTGCATTTGGCCAGTCAACTGCTTTGATCTGCAGAGAAGAACGTCAAACTAAAATAAAGTAAAGCGACTGAAAAAACAAGAAAAGACGGCTCTACTGTATTTCTCTCTTCTTCTTTTTTTCCACGGCAGCAATCTGACGTGTCAATCTGAACCCTGTCGAGTAAAAATGACTTAATGACAAATTGCAACCCGAATGTAGTTTTTAATGCTCAGTCCCCCCCCCCCCCCCCCCCCCCAGCCACCGCGTTCTGCCTAAATGTGTTTAGAGGATTAGGCCGAGCAGGTGACAGTATTGATCAGCGATGCATGATATCTTATTTCCTCTGCTGCTCGCTATCTATCCATACGTGTCTCAGGATCCATCACGCTGTGGTGTAGAGGTGTTTTTATTGTCCTCTACACTAGATTTTGGTAGAAATTGCTGCTCGTGTCTCATTTTTTTTATCATAAACATGTTGTCCAAGTGTGTGGTGCTGGAAATATGTGTATTATTTTAATTATACTGTAATAATTACGCTAATAATTTAGTTGAATTGGTCTATTTTTAGGCATCTTTTCTCCTGGAAACATCCAGGCTTTAAAAAATAAATTACATTTATTTATATAGATATATATAAATATATATCTTTTGTTTGTTTTTCAGCCCATATTGATATCTAAATTTGAGCTCAGATACAGGAGCATGTTTTGAAGTCAATATTGTGTGACTGTCACGTGATTCTCCGGCTGTTAAGCTCCACCCACCTGGCGCTCCAAGCTGGGTTAAACAAACGCAACAATTTGCAAACAGCATTTCTGCTTGAAATCTTTTATTCTTTCTTTTTTTTCATCTACTGAGGCTGAAAAAAATGTGTGTGTGTGTGTGTGTGTGCAAGCTAATATGTATATGCACTATTGATTGTGTGTGCAGCAGAATGGCTCTGCACGTGCATATATGCACGCTTCCTAGAGTGTGTGTGGAGTGTGTGTGGAGTGCGTGTGGAGTGTGTGTAGAGTGTGTGTGGAGTGTGTGTAGAGCGCGTGCAGCTACAGTATGTGCGTGTGTCAGCATCATCGCTCCATCTCCCACGGCGTCTCCTGGAAGCTGACAACTGGATAATAGCTTTTTACTTTTCCAGAGCAGGGCTCCGGAGAGAACTAATATGATTATAAATCATTATTCAAATAGAAAGGTGAGGCGCGGCGCTCGGGATAGTAAGAGAGCATGATAATGGCGTCATTACATTTTATTTATAATTCAGATTATTTTTTTTTTCTTTCTTTTTTTCCTTTGCAAACGTGGCGACTCAACCTAATGCGAGACTACAGGGGATTTCTCCCTGTGATACGGGGAGCTGTGCATGCATCACATTTAAACATTTACACATTACAATAGGGATGGGCGTTTGAAGGGATTTAGTTTGTTAC
>NW_027176631.1:0-2500 GCF_023349555.1 Cebidichthys violaceus
CTCTGCTTAAAGCAGACCGAAATAGTGGGAGAAAGTGTGAGAAAAGCACTCCCACAGCACCAGCCTCATCCACTCATCCACACCCGGAAATAAGGCACCTATCCCGGCCACAGGACCTCCGCAGCATCCCCCTGGTCACCCTCCATCACCTCTGCTTAAAGCAGACCGAAATAGTGGGAGAAAGTGTGTGAAAAGCACTCCCACAGCACCAGCCTCATCCACTCATCCACACCCGGAAATCAGGCACCTTTCCTGGCCACAGGACCTCCGCAGCACCCCCCTGGTCACCCAGCATCACCTCTGCTTAAAGCAGACCGAAATAGTGGGAGAAAGTGTGAGAAAAGCACTCCCACAGCACCAGCCTCATCCACTCATCCACACCCGGAAATAAGGCACCTATCCCGGCCACAGGACCTCCGCAGCATCCCCCTGGTCACCCTCCATCACCTCTGCTTAAAGCAGACCGAAATAGTGGGAGAAAGTGTGTGAAAAGCACTCCCACAGCACCAGCCTCATCCACTCATCCACACCCGGAAATCAGGCACCTTTCCTGGCCACAGGACCTCCGCAGCACCCCCCTGGTCACCCAGCATCACCTCTGCTTAAAGCAGACCGAAATAGTGGGAGAAAGTGTGAGAAAAGCACTCCCACAGCACCAGCCTCATCCACTCATCCACACCCGGAAATAAGGCACCTTTCCCGGCCACAGGACCTCCGCAGCACCCCCCTAGTCACCCACCAACACCTCTGACTCAAGCTCCCACCAAAAACGGGGAAAAAATAAAAAATAGCCCTCCAAAACACCCCCCCCCCAACCGGACCCACCCCCACCCCGGCCCACCCCTCACCAAAAGCCCGCAGAGACACCTCCGGCAGCTACCCTTCTAACCCCGTCTCCAGGCGGTCCCGGGCCCCCACACTTAAGCACCCTCTCTGGGTTAAAACCAAAACTCCGACCGTTCAGGACGTTCATGCCCCTGGTAATTTAGTTTCGTGCCCCTGGTAGATGGGAGAGAAGCGCTAAAGCCTTCAACTAGCCGAGCTAGAGCCTCCAAAGCGGCCTCCACAACCACAATACAGGGCCTGGAGGTCAGTTTGCTGGTTTTTTCTAAGTGTAATTCCAAACTGCAACTCTCACTTTGTCCACAGGATGGCGACATTGGACTGCAAGTGAGGCTCCAAGCGGTTGAATGTAAATGATTTATCCGGCCTTATGACCCTAAAAACGGACACTTTTACACATATAAGCTGGATGAAATACATTTCACGTGGTCCTGGTCCTCTGAGCGAGTACCAGAGAGCTAGGCAGAGCCAGGCTATGTCCCTAGGCCGAGCTGGAGCCTCCAAAGCGGCCTCCACAACCACAATACAGGGCCTGGAGGTCAGTTTGCTGGTTTTTTTCTAAGTGTAATTCCAAACTGCAACTCTCACTTTGTCCACAGGATGGCGACATTGGACTGCAAGTGAGCTCCAAGCGGTTGAATGTAAATGATTTATCCGGCCTTATGACCCTAAAAACGGACACTTTTACACATATAAGCTGGATGAAATACATTTCACGTGGTCCTGGTCCTCTGAGCGAGTACCAGAGAGCTAGGCAGAGCCAGGCTATGTCCCTAGGCCGAGCTGGAGCCTCCAAAGCGGCCTCCACAACCACAATACAGGGCCTGGAGGTCAGTTTGCTGGTTTTTTTCTAAGTGTAATTCCAAACTGCAACTCTCACTTTGTCCACAGGATGGCGACATTGGACTGCAAGTGAGCTCCAAGCGGTTGAATGTAAATGATTTATCCGGCCTTATGACCCTAAAAACGGACACTTTTACACATATAAGCTGGATGAAATACATTTCACGTGGTCCTGGTCCTCTGAGCGAGTACCAGAGAGCTAGGCAGAGCCAGGCTATGTCCCTAGGCCGAGCTGGAGCCTCCAAAGCGGCCTCCACATCCACAATACAGGGCCTGGAGGTCAGTTTGCTGGTTTTTTTCTAAGTGTAATTCCAAACTGCAACTCTCACTTTGTCCACAGGATGGCGACATTGGACTGCAAGTGAGCTCCAAGCGGTTGAATGCAACTGATTTATCCGGCCTTATGACCCTAAAAACGGACACTTTAACACATATAAGCTGGATGAAATGCATTTCACGTGGTCCTGGTCCTCTGAGCGAGTACCAGAGAGCTAGGCAGAGCCAGGCTATGTCCCTAGGCCGAGCTGGAGCCTCCAAAGCGGCCTCCACATCCACAATACAGGGCCTGGAGGTCAGTTTGCTGGTTTTTTTCTAAGTGTAATTCCAAACTGCAACTCTCACTTTGTCCACAGGATGGCGACATTGGACTGCAAGTGAGCTCCAAGCGGTTGAATGTAAATGATTTATCCGGCCTTATGACCCTAAAAACGGACACTTTTACACATATAAGCTGGATGAAATACATTTCACGTGGTCCTGGTCCTCTGAGCGAGTACCAGAGAGCTAGGCAGAGCCAGGCTATGTCCCTAGGCCG
>NW_027176631.1:12500-22500 GCF_023349555.1 Cebidichthys violaceus
CACGTCAACGAAGCGCTGAAGCCTTCAGCGCTTAGTGTTGCCTAGAAAAACTTTGTCGTTTTTTTTTTTTTTTTCTTCCTTTATCACATTATGCTTAAAATCATCATTTAATCCGTTTTAAGCTCACAATCTTGGGTGAAACATCCTCCAGAAGCAGCCGCTGTAACTGTCTGGAGGACGTGCGTAAAGAGGCCGTACACATCATAATTTAATCCGTTTTATTGACATAATGCTGGGTCAAAAATCCTCCACAAACAGCCGCTATAACTGTCTGGAGGACGTGCGTAAAGAGGCCGTACACATCATAATTTAATCCGTTTTATTGACATAATGCTGGGTCAAAAATCCTCCGCAAACAGCCGCTATAACTGTCTGGAGGACGTGCGTAAAGAGGCCGTACACATCATAATTTAATCCGTTTTATTGACATAATGCTGGGTCAAAAATCCTCCGCAAACAGCCGCTGTAACTGTCTGGAGGACGTGCGTAAAGAGGCCGTACACATCATAATTTAATCCGTTTTATTGACATAATGCTGGGTCAAAAATCCTCCGCAAACAGCCGCTATAACTGTCTGGAGGACGTGCGTAAAGAGGCCGTACACATCATAATTTAATCCGTTTTATTGACATAATGCTGAGTCAAAAATCCTCCGCAAACAGCCGCTATAACTGTCTGGAGGACGTGCGTAAAGAGGCCGTACACATCATAATTTAATCCGTTTTATTGACATAATGCTGGGTCAAAAATCCTCCGCAAACAGCCGCTGTAACTGTCTGGAGGACGTGCGTAAAGAGGCCGTACACATCATAATTTAATCCGTTTTATTGACATAATGCTGGGTCCAAAATCCTCCACAAACAGCCGCTATAACTGTCTGGAGGACGTGCGTAAAGAGGCCGTACACATCATAATTTAATCCGTTTTATTGACATAATGCTGAGTCAAAAATCCTCCGCAAACAGCCGCTATAACTGTCTGGAGGACGTGCGTAAAGAGGCCGTACACATCATAATTTAATCCGTTTTATTGACATAATGCTGGGTCAAAAATCCTCCGCAAACAGCCGCTGTAACTGTCTGGAGGACGTGCGTAAAGAGGCCGTACACATCATAATTTAATCCGTTTTATTGACATAATGCTGGGTCAAAAATCCTCCGCAAACAGCCGCTGTAACTGTCTGGAGGACGTGCGTAAAGAGGCCGTACACATCATAATTTAATCCGTTTTATTGACATAATGCTGGGTCAAAAATCCTCCGCAAACAGCTGCTGTGACTGTCTGGAGGACGTGCGTAAAGAGGCTGTTATTGTCATCTGTCAATCCGTTTTAAGATCACAATCTGAGGGAAAGCACCCTCCAGAAACAGTCGCTGTGACAGTCTGGAGGACGCGCGTAAAGAGGCTGTTATTGTCATCTGTCAATCCGTTTTGAGCTCACAATCTGAGGGAAAGCATCCTCCAGAAACAGTCGCTGTGACAGTCTGGAGGACGCGCGTAAAGAGGCTGTTATTATCATCTGTCAATCCGTTTTGAGCTCACAATCTGAGGGAAAGCATCCTCCAGAAACAGTCGCTGTGACAGTCTGGAGGACGCGCGTAAAGAGGCTGTTATTGTCATCTGTCAATCCGTTTTGAGCTCACAATCTGAGGGAAAGCATCCTCCAGAAACAGTCGCTGTGACAGTCTGGAGGACGCGCGTAAAGAGGCTGTTATTGTCATCTGTCAATCCGTTTTAAGGTCACAATATGATGGAAAGCATCCTCCAGAAACAGTCGCTATAACTGTCTGGAGGACGTGCGTAAAGAGGCCGTTAACGTCATCTGTCAATCCGTTTTAAATTCACAATCCGAGGCAAAGCCTCCTCCAGAAACAGTCGCTATAACTGTCTGGAGGACGTGCGTAAAGAGGCCTTTAACGTCATCTGTCAATCCGTTTTGAGCTCACAATCTGAGGGAAAGCATCCTCCAGAAACAGTCGCTGTGACAGTCTGGAGGACGTGCGTAAAGAGGCCGTACACATCATAATTTAATCCGTTGTATTGACATAATGCTGGGTCAAAAATCCTCCGCAAACAGCCGCTATAACTGTCTGGAGGACGCGCGTAAAGAGGCCGTTAACGTCATCTGTCAATCCGTTTTAAATTCACAATCCGAGGCAAAGCCTCCTCCAGAAACAGTCGCTATAACTGTCTGGAGGACGTGCGTAAAGAGGCCGTTAATGTGGCGAGAGAGTCCGTTTAAAGCTCACAATGTGAGGCGAAACATCCTCCAGCAACAGCCGCTATAACTGTCTGGAGGACGTGCGTAAAGAGGCCGTTAACGTCATCTGTCAATCCGTTTGAAATTCACAATCCGAGGCAAAGCCTCCTCCAGAAACAGTCGCTATAACTGTCTGGAGGACGTGCGTAAAGAGGCCGTTAATGTGGCGAGAGAGTCCGTTTAAAGCTCACAATGTGAGGCGAAACATCCTCCAGCAACAGCCGCTATAACTGTCTGGAGGACGTGCGTAAAGAGGCCGTTAACGTCATCTGTCAATCCGTTTTAAATTCACAATCCGAGGCAAAGCCTCCTCCAGAAACAGTCGCTATAACTGTCTGGAGGACGTGCGTAAAGAGGCCGTTAATGTGGCGAGACAGTCCGTTTAAAGCTCACAATGTGAGGCGAAACATCCTCCAGCAACAGCCGCTATAACTGTCTGGAGGACGTGCGTAAAGAGGCCGTTAACGTCATCTGTCAATCCGTTTGAAATTCACAATCCGAGGCAAAGCCTCCTCCAGAAACAGTCGCTATAACTGTCTGGAGGACGTGCGTAAAGAGGCCGTTAATGTGGCGAGAGAGTCCGTTTAAAGCTCACAATGTGAGGCGAAACATCCTCCAGCAACAGCCGCTATAACTGTCTGGAGGACGTGCGTAAAGAGGCCGTTAACGTCATCTGTCAATCCGTTTGAAATTCACAATCCGAGGCAAAGCCTCCTCCACAAACAGCCGCTATAACTGTCTGGAGGACGTGCGTAAAGAGGCTGTTATTGTCATCTGTCAATCCGTTTTGAGCTCACAATCTGAGGGAAAGCATCCTCCAGAAACAGTCGCTGTGACAGTCTGGAGGACGTGCGTAAAGAGGCCGTACACATCATAATTTAATCCGTTGTATTGACATAATGCTGGGTCAAAAATCCTCCGCAAACAGCCGCTATAACTGTCTGGAGGACGTGCGTAAAGAGGCTGTTAACGTCATCTGTCAATCCGTTTTAAATTCACAATCTGAGGAAAAGCATTCTCCAGAAACAGTCGCTGTGACAGTCTGGAGGACGTGCGTAAAGAGGCCGTACACATCATAATTTAATCCGTTGTATTGACATAATGCTGGGTCAAAAATCCTCCGCAAACAGCCGCTATAACTGTCTGGAGGACGCGCGTAAAGAGGCTGTTAACGTCATCTGTCAATCCGTTTTAAATTCACAATCTGAGGGAAAGCATTCTCCAGAAACAGTCGCTGTAACTGTCTGGAGGACGTGCGTAAAGAGGCCGTACACATCATAATTTAATCCGTTTTATTGACATAATGCTGGGTCAAAAATCCTCCACAAACAGCCGCTGTGACAGTCTGGAGGACGCGCGTAAAGAGGCCGTTAACGTCATCTGTCAATCCGTTTTAAATTCACAATCCGAGGCAAAGCCTCCTCCAGAAACAGTCGCTATAACTGTCTGGAGGACGTGCGTAAAGAGGCCGTTAACGTCATCTGTCAATCCGTTTTAAATTCACAATCCGAGGCAAAGCCTCCTCCAGAAACAGTCGCTATAACTGTCTGGAGGACGTGCGTAAAGAGGCCGTTAACGTCATCTGTCAATCCGTTTTAAATTCACAATCCGAGGCAAAGCCTCCTCCAGAAACAGTCGTTGTAACTGCCTGGAGGACGCGCGTAAAGAGGCCGTTAACATAATCAGTTAATCCGTTTGAAAGTCATTTTCTAAGGCAGCGCTTCCCCGCAACACTCCGCTGTTGTCCGTCAAAACTCGGATCTCCCAGGCCCAGCCAGAACGCTCCATTCGCGGGGAAGAGACGTCCGCAACACACCGCTGTTGTCCGTCAAAAAATCGGATCACATAGGCCGAGCATAATGGCTTTAAATCGGATAAAGTACTTCCGCGTTGTCGCCTGTCTTTGCCGCCCTGGTAACCGGGAGTCGGGCCGAAATTATCTCCGTGGTGCCTTCACTTTTCCGGCCTTCTTGTAGTAAAGCTGTCGCTGTCTTTTCATGATAGACAGATTTTTGAAAAACCGGTTTCACAAAATGTGCGCAAGGTGGCTTGGTTACCCCCTACCAAAAGTGGTCACATCGGGATAGGCAAAAACCAATAAGCGCTGAAGGCTTCAGCGCTTATTGGTTTTTGCCTAGAGACACTCTGTCGTTTTTTGGAGGTTCGCGCCCCTGGAATTCTTGCAAGTCAGCGAAGCGCTGAAGCCTTCAGCGCTTCGTGTTGCCTAGAAACACTTTGGCGTTTTGCTGGGTTTTACGCCCCTGGAACTCTTGCGAGTCAGCGAAGCGCTGAAGCCTTCAGCGCTTCGTGTTGCCTAGAGACACTTTGGCGTTTTTCTGACTTTTACGCCCCTGGAACTCTTGCGACTCAACGAAGCGCTGAAGCCTTCAGCGCTTCGTGTTGCCTAGAGTCACGTCACATACGCGGCTGGGTTTTTTTTTCCCTTTTTCTTCCTTTTTCCGGGATTTTCGTGCCCCAGAGCATGCCTCTCTCCCTGGGATGCCTCCGACTGCTGCTCCATGCCCTCTCTCTCTCTCTCTCTCTCTCTCTCTCTCTCTCTCTCTCTCTCTCTCTCTCTCTCTCTCTCTCTCTCTCTCTCTCTCTCTCTCATCATCCCAGTTTAGGGCGCTTTTTCCGGGCATTAGCTCACGTAGCAACATCAGCACCATGGACAGCACCACGGACAGCGCCCTGGACGTCATTTACCAGGGAAAGGGGGCACATTTCCCGGATCTTTGACCTCCACCGCATCCCCTAGGCCCCTGCCAACACTGCCACAAGAGGGCCCGAAAAACGGATGGTGAGAAAGGGTAAATTCGGGCGTGGAAAGCACCCCCACTCTCATCTCACCCACACCCGGAAAACAGCACTTTTTCCGGGTGGGCCTCTTCCAGAGCATCCCTTGGGCTCCCCCCAACACTCCCACAAAATGACCCGAAAAAAAGAGGGTGGGAAAGGGTAAGTTCGGGCTGAAAAGCACCCAGACACACATCTCGCTCACGCCCGGAAAACAGCACTTTTTCCGGGTGACTCACCTCCAGAGCATCCCCTGGGCTCCCCCCAACACTCCCACAAAAGGGCCCGAAAAACGGATGGTGAGAAAGGGTAAATTCGGGCGTGGAAAGCACCCCCACTCTCATCTCACCCACACCCGGAAAACAGCACTTTTTCCGGGTGGGCCTCCTCCAGAGCAACCCCCTGGCACCCAGCAACACTCCCACAAAAGGACCCGAAAAAAAGAGGGTGAAAAAGGGTAAGTTTGGGCTGAAAAGCACCCAGACACACATCTCGCTCACGCCCGGAAAATGGCACTTTTTCCGGGTGACTCACATCCAGAGCATCCCCTGGGCTCCCAGCAACACTCCCACAAAAGGGCCCGAAAAACGGAGGGTGGGAAAGGGTAAATTCGGGCGTGGAAGGCACCCCCACTCTCATCCCTTCCACACCCGGAAAACGAGCACTTTTTCCGGGTGACTCACCTCCAGAGCATCCCCTGGGCTCCCCCCAACACTCCCACAAAAGGGCCCGAAAAACGGATGGTGAGAAAGGGTAAATTCGGGCGTGGAAAGCACCCCCACTCTCATCTCACCCACACCCGGAAAACAGCACTTTTTCCGGGTGGGCCTCCTCCAGAGCAACCCCCTGGCACCCAGCAACACTCCCACAAAAGGACCCGAAAAACGGAGGGTGGGAAAGGGTAAATTCGGGCGTGGAAAGCATCCCCACTCTCATCTCCTCCACACCCGGAAAAAGAGCACTTTTCCCGGGTGGGCCTCCTCCAGAGCATCCCCCTGGCACCCAGCAACACTGCCACAAAAGGGCCTGAAAAAAGAAGGGTGAGAAAGGCAAAGTCCGGGCTGAAGAGCACCCAGACACACATCTCGCTCACAGCCCGGAAAAAAGCACTTTTTCCCCGGTAAAACACCTCCAGAGCATCCCCTGGGCTCCCCCCAACACTGACACAAAAGGGCTAGAAAAACAGAAGAGGAGAAAGGGTAAATTCGGGCGTGGAAAGCACCCCCACTCTCATCTCACCCACACCCGGAAAACAGCACTTTTTCCGGGTGGGCCTCCTCCAGAGCATCCCCCTGGCACCCAGCAACACTGCCACAAAAGGGCCTGAAAAAAGAAGGGTGAGAAAGGCAAAGTCCGGGCTGAAGAGCACCCAGACACACATCTCGCTCACGCCCGGAAAAAAGCACTTTTTCCGGATAAAACACCTCCACAGCATCCCCCTGGCACCCAGCAACACTGACACAAAACGGTCCGAAAAACAGAAGGGGAGAAAGGATAAATTCGGGTGTGGAAAGCACCCCCACTCTCATCTCATCCACACCCGGAAATAAGGCACCTATCCCGGCCACAGGACCTCCGCAGCATCCCCCTGGTCACCCTCCACCACCTCTGCTTAAAGCAGACCGAAATAGTGGGAGAAAGTGTGGGAAAAGCACTCCCACAGCACCAGCCTCATCCACTCATCCACACCCGGAAATCAGGCACCTTTCCCGGCCACAGGACCTCCGCAGCATCTCCCTGGTCACCCAGCATCACCTCTGCTTAAAGCAACCCGAAATAGTGGGAGAAAGTGTGTGAAAAGCACTCACACAGCACCAGCCTCATCCACTCATCCACACCCGGAAATCAGGCACCTTTCCTGGCCACAGGACCTCCGCAGCACCCCCCTGGTCACCCAGCATCACCTCTGCTTAAAGCAGACCGAAATAGTGGGAGAAAGTGTGAGAAAAGCACTCCCACAGCACCAGCCTCATCCACTCATCCACACCCGGAAATCAGGCACCTATCCCGGCCACAGGACCTCCGCAGCATCCCCCTGGTCACCCTCCATCACCTCTGCTTAAAGCAGACCGAAATAGTGGGAGAAAGTGTGTGAAAAGCACTCCCACAGCACCAGCCTCATCCACTCATCCACACCCGGAAATCAGGCACCTTTCCTGGCACAGGACCTCCGCAGCACCCCCCTGGTCACCCAGCATCACCTCTGCTTAAAGCAGACCGAAATAGTGGGAGAAAGTGTGAGAAAAGCACTCCCACAGCACCAGCCTCATCCACTCATCCACACCCGGAAATAAGGCACCTATCCCGGCCACAGGACCTCCGCAGCATCCCCCTGGTCACCCTCCATCACCTCTGCTTAAAGCAGACCGAAATAGTGGGAGAAAGTGTGTGAAAAGCACTCCCACAGCACCAGCCTCATCCACTCATCCACACCCGGAAATCAGGCACCTTTCCTGGCCACAGGACCTCCGCAGCACCCCCCTGGTCACCCAGCATCACCTCTGCTTAAAGCAGACCGAAATAGTGGGAGAAAGTGTGAGAAAAGCACTCCCACAGCACCAGCCTCATCCACTCATCCACACCCGGAAATAAGGCACCTATCCCGGCCACAGGACCTCCGCAGCATCCCCCTGGTCACCCTCCATCACCTCTGCTTAAAGCAGACCGAAATAGTGGGAGAAAGTGTGTGAAAAGCACTCCCACAGCACCAGCCTCATCCACTCATCCACACCCGGAAATCAGGCACCTTTCCTGGCCACAGGACCTCCGCAGCACCCCCCTGGTCACCCAGCATCACCTCTGCTTAAAGCAGACCGAAATAGTGGGAGAAAGTGTGAGAAAAGCACTCCCACAGCACCAGCCTCATCCACTCATCCACACCCGGAAATAAGGCACCTTTCCCGGCCACAGGACCTCCGCAGCACCCCCCTAGTCACCCACCAACACCTCTGACTCAAGCTCCCACCAAAAACGGGGAAAAAATAAAAAATAGCCCTCCAAAAACACCCCCCCCCAACCGGACCCACCCCCACCCGGCCACCCCTCACCAAAAGCCCGCAGAGACACCTCCGGCAGCTACCCTTCTAACCCCGTCTCCAGGCGGTCCCGGGCCCCCACACTTAAGCACCCTCTCTGGGTTAAAACCAAAACTCCGACCGTTCAGGACGTTCATGCCCCTGGTAATTTAGTTTCGTGCCCCTGGTAGATGGGAGAGAAGCGCTAAAGCCTTCAACTAGCCGAGCTAGAGCCTCCAAAGCGGCCTCCACAACCACAATACAGGGCCTGGAGGTCAGTTTGCTGGTTTTTTTCTAAGTGTAATTCCAAACTGCAACTCTCACTTTGTCCACAGGATGGCGACATTGGACTGCAAGTGAGCTCCAAGCGGTTGAATGTAAATGATTTATCCGGCCTTATGACCCTAAAAACGGACACTTTTACACATATAAGCTGGATGAAATACATTTCACGTGGTCCTGGTCCTCTGAGCGAGTACCAGAGAGCTAGGCAGAGCCAGGCTATGTCCCTAGGCCGAGCTGGAGCCTCCAAAGCGGCCTCCACAACCACAATACAGGGCCTGGAGGTCAGTTTGCTGGTTTTTTTCTAAGTGTAATTCCAAACTGCAACTCTCACTTTGTCCACAGGATGGCGACATTGGACTGCAAGTGAGCTCCAAGCGGTTGAATGTAAATGATTTATCCGGCCTTATGACCCTAAAAACGGACACTTTTACACATATAAGCTGGATGAAATACATTTCACGTGGTCCTGGTCCTCTGAGCGAGTACCAGAGAGCTAGGCAGAGCCAGGCTATGTCCCTAGGCCGAGCTGGAGCCTCCAAAGCGGCCTCCACAACCACAATACAGGGCCTGGAGGTCAGTTTGCTGGTTTTTTTCTAAGTGTAATTCCAAACTGCAACTCTCACTTTGTCCACAGGATGGCGACATTGGACTGCAAGTGAGCTCCAAGCGGTTGAATGTAAATGATTTATCCGGCCTTATGACCCTAAAAACGGACACTTTTACACATATAAGCTGGATGAAATACATTTCACGTGGTCCTGGTCCTCTGAGCGAGTACCAGAGAGCTAGGCAGAGCCAGGCTATGTCCCTAGGCCGAGCTGGAGCCTCCAAAGCGGCCTCCACATCCACAATACAGGGCCTGGAGGTCAGTTTGCTGGTTTTTTTCTAAGTGTAATTCCAAACTGCAACTCTCACTTTGTCCACAGGATGGCGACATTGGACTGCAAGTGAGCTCCAAGCGGTTGAATGCAACTGATTTATCCGGCCTTATGACCCTAAAAACGGACACTTTAACACATATAAGCTGGATGAAATGCATTTCACGTGGTCCTGGTCCTCTGAGCGAGTACCAGAGAGCTAGGCAGAGCCAGGCTATGTCCCTAGGCCGAGCTGGAGCCTCCAAAGCGGCCTCCACATCCACAATACAGGGCCTGGAGGTCAGTTTGCTGGTTTTTTTCTAAGTGTAATTCCAAACTGCAACTCTCACTTTGTCCACAGGATGGCGACATTGGACTGCAAGTGAGCTCCAAGCGGTTGAATGTAAATGATTTATCCGGCCTTATGACCCTAAAAACGGACACTTTTACACATATAAGCTGGATGAAATACATTTCACGTGGTCCTGGTCCTCTGAGCGAGTACCAGAGAGCTAGGCAGAGCCAGGCTATGTCCCTAGGCCGAGCTGGAGCCTCCAAAGCGGCCTCCACAACCACAATACAGGGCCTGGAGGTCAGTTTGCTGGTTTTTTTCTAAGTGTAATTCCAAACTGCAACTCTCACTTTGTCCACAGGATGGCGACATTGGACTGCAAGTGAGCTCCAAGCGGTTGAATGTAAATGATTTATCCGGCCTTATGACCCTAAAAACGGACACTTTTACACATATAAGCTGGATGAAATACATTTCACGTGGTCCTGGTCCTCTGA
>NW_027176631.1:32500-34944 GCF_023349555.1 Cebidichthys violaceus
ATCCTCCACAAACAGCCGCTATAACTGTCTGGAGGACGTGCGTAAAGAGGCCGTACACATCATAATTTAATCCGTTTTATTGACATAATGCTGGGTCAAAAATCCTCCGCAAACAGCCGCTATAACTGTCTGGAGGACGTGCGTAAAGAGGCCGTACACATCATAATTTAATCCGTTTTATTGACATAATGCTGGGTCAAAAATCCTCCGCAAACAGCCGCTGTAACTGTCTGGAGGACGTGCGTAAAGAGGCCGTACACATCATAATTTAATCCGTTTTATTGACATAATGCTGGGTCAAAAATCCTCCGCAAACAGCCGCTATAACTGTCTGGAGGACGTGCGTAAAGAGGCCGTACACATCATAATTTAATCCGTTTTATTGACATAATGCTGAGTCAAAAATCCTCCGCAAACAGCCGCTATAACTGTCTGGAGGACGTGCGTAAAGAGGCCGTACACATCATAATTTAATCCGTTTTATTGACATAATGCTGGGTCAAAAATCCTCCGCAAACAGCCGCTGTAACTGTCTGGAGGACGTGCGTAAAGAGGCCGTACACATCATAATTTAATCCGTTTTATTGACATAATGCTGGGTCCAAAATCCTCCACAAACAGCCGCTATAACTGTCTGGAGGACGTGCGTAAAGAGGCCGTACACATCATAATTTAATCCGTTTTATTGACATAATGCTGAGTCAAAAATCCTCCGCAAACAGCCGCTATAACTGTCTGGAGGACGTGCGTAAAGAGGCCGTACACATCATAATTTAATCCGTTTTATTGACATAATGCTGGGTCAAAAATCCTCCGCAAACAGCCGCTGTAACTGTCTGGAGGACGTGCGTAAAGAGGCCGTACACATCATAATTTAATCCGTTTTATTGACATAATGCTGGGTCAAAAATCCTCCGCAAACAGCCGCTGTAACTGTCTGGAGGACGTGCGTAAAGAGGCCGTACACATCATAATTTAATCCGTTTTATTGACATAATGCTGGGTCAAAAATCCTCCGCAAACAGCTGCTGTGACTGTCTGGAGGACGTGCGTAAAGAGGCTGTTATTGTCATCTGTCAATCCGTTTTAAGATCACAATCTGAGGGAAAGCACCCTCCAGAAACAGTCGCTGTGACAGTCTGGAGGACGCGCGTAAAGAGGCTGTTATTGTCATCTGTCAATCCGTTTTGAGCTCACAATCTGAGGGAAAGCATCCTCCAGAAACAGTCGCTGTGACAGTCTGGAGGACGCGCGTAAAGAGGCTGTTATTATCATCTGTCAATCCGTTTTGAGCTCACAATCTGAGGGAAAGCATCCTCCAGAAACAGTCGCTGTGACAGTCTGGAGGACGCGCGTAAAGAGGCTGTTATTGTCATCTGTCAATCCGTTTTGAGCTCACAATCTGAGGGAAAGCATCCTCCAGAAACAGTCGCTGTGACAGTCTGGAGGACGCGCGTAAAGAGGCTGTTATTGTCATCTGTCAATCCGTTTTAAGGTCACAATATGATGGAAAGCATCCTCCAGAAACAGTCGCTATAACTGTCTGGAGGACGTGCGTAAAGAGGCCGTTAACGTCATCTGTCAATCCGTTTTAAATTCACAATCCGAGGCAAAGCCTCCTCCAGAAACAGTCGCTATAACTGTCTGGAGGACGTGCGTAAAGAGGCCTTTAACGTCATCTGTCAATCCGTTTTGAGCTCACAATCTGAGGGAAAGCATCCTCCAGAAACAGTCGCTGTGACAGTCTGGAGGACGTGCGTAAAGAGGCCGTACACATCATAATTTAATCCGTTGTATTGACATAATGCTGGGTCAAAAATCCTCCGCAAACAGCCGCTATAACTGTCTGGAGGACGCGCGTAAAGAGGCCGTTAACGTCATCTGTCAATCCGTTTTAAATTCACAATCCGAGGCAAAGCCTCCTCCAGAAACAGTCGCTATAACTGTCTGGAGGACGTGCGTAAAGAGGCCGTTAATGTGGCGAGAGAGTCCGTTTAAAGCTCACAATGTGAGGCGAAACATCCTCCAGCAACAGCCGCTATAACTGTCTGGAGGACGTGCGTAAAGAGGCCGTTAACGTCATCTGTCAATCCGTTTGAAATTCACAATCCGAGGCAAAGCCTCCTCCAGAAACAGTCGCTATAACTGTCTGGAGGACGTGCGTAAAGAGGCCGTTAATGTGGCGAGAGAGTCCGTTTAAAGCTCACAATGTGAGGCGAAACATCCTCCAGCAACAGCCGCTATAACTGTCTGGAGGACGTGCGTAAAGAGGCCGTTAACGTCATCTGTCAATCCGTTTTAAATTCACAATCCGAGGCAAAGCCTCCTCCAGAAACAGTCGCTATAACTGTCTGGAGGACGTGCGTAAAGAGGCCGTTAATGTGGCGAGACAGTCCGTTTAAAGCTCACAATGTGAGGCGAAACATCCTCCAGCAACAGCCGCT
>NW_027176632.1:0-34786 GCF_023349555.1 Cebidichthys violaceus
TCCAAAAAGTGCCTCAGGACAGTTGATTTAAAGTTTCATGATGTTTTCATGAATATCTGCTGTTTTCAGTATTTTTCTGCTGAAAGATACATTTTTGCATTTTTCCCTTTTGAGGATCTCAAGAGAAGTTTCGGGCTGGGGAAAGGCCAAAAGTTGATTTTGTGTAAGTAAACATACTTGCAAAGGTTTTCTTCAAAAAAGTGCATCAGGACAGATGATTTAACAGTTTAAATTGTTTTCATTAGAACTTGATGCTTACAGCACTTTCTTTGAAGAAAATGTTTCCTAAAGAGGCATTTTCACTTTTATCTTCTTAAAACAAGTTTCGGGCTGGGAAGAGGCCAAAAGTGTTTTTTGTGAAAGTAAACATAGTTTCAAAGGTTTTCTTCAAAAAAGTCCCTCAGGACAGTTAATTTAACGGTTTCATGATGTTTTCATGACTATCTGCTGTTTTCAGTATTTTTCTGCTGAAAGATACATTTCTGAATTTTTCCCTTTTTATGCTTTTAAGAGAAGTTTCGGGCTGGGGAAAGGCCAAAAGTTGATTTTGTGTAAGTAAACATACTTGCAAAGGTTTTCTTCAAAAAGTGCATCAGGACAGATGATTTAACAGTTTCATGATGTTTTCATTAGAACTTGATGCTTACAGCACTTTCTTTGAAGAAAATCTTTCCTAAAGAGGCATTTTCACTTTTTATGCTCTTAAAACAAGTTTTGGGCTGGGAAGAGGCCAAGAGTGTTTTTTGTGAAAGTGAACATAGTTTCAAAGGTTTTCTTCAAACAGTGCCTCAGGACAGTTGATTTAAAAGTTTCATGATGTTTTCATGAATATCTGCTGTTTCAGTACTTTACTGCTGAAAGATGCATTTTGACTTTTTATCTTCTTAAAACAAGTTTCGGGCTGGGAAGAGGGCCAAAAGTGTTTTTTGTGAAAGTAAACATAGTTTCAAAGGTTTTCTTCAAAAAAGTCCCTCAGGACAGTTAATTTAACGGTTTCATGATGTTTTCATGACTATCTGCTGTTTTCAGTATTTTTCTGCTGAAAGATACATTTTTTGAATTTTTCACTTTTTAGGCTTTTAAGAGAAGTTTCGGGCTGGGGAAAGGCCAAAAGTTGATTTTGTGTAAATAAACATACTTGCAAAGGTTTTCTTCAAAAGTGCATCAGGACAGATGATTTAACAGTTTCATGATGTTTTCATTAGAACTTGATGCTTACAGCACTTTCTTTGAAGAAACTCTTTCCTAAAGAGGCATTTTCACTTTTTATGCTCTTAAAACAAGTTTCGGGCTGGGAAGAGGCCAAAAGTGTATTTTGTGAAAGTAAACATAGTTTCAAAGGTTTTCTTCAAAAAAGTCCCTCGGGACAGTTGATTTAAAAGTTTCATGATGTTTTCATGAATATCTGCTGTTTTCAGTACTTTACTGCTGAAAGATGCATTTTGACTTTTATCTTCTTAAAACAAGTTTCGGGCTGGGAAGAGGCCAAAAGTGTTTTTGTGAAAGTAAACAGAGTTTCAAGGTTTTCTTCAAAAAGTCCTCAGGACAGTTAATTTAACGGTTTCATGATGTTTTCATGACTATCTGCTGTTTTCAGTATTTTTCTGCTGAAAGATACATTTTTGAATTTTTCACTTTTTAGGCTTTTAAGAGAAGTTTCGGGCTGGGGAAAGGCCAAAAGTTGATTTTGTGTAAGTAAACATACTTGCAAAGGTTTTCTTCAAAAAGTGCATCAGGACAGATGATTTAACAGTTTCATGATGTTTTCATTAGAACTTGATGCTTACAGCACTTTCTTTGAAGAAAATCTTTCCTAAAGAGGCATTTTCACTTTTTATGCTCTTAAAACAAGTTTCGGGCTGGGAAGAGGCCAAAAGTGTATTTTGTGAAAGTAAACATAGTTTCAAAGGTTTTCTTCAAAAAAGTCCCTCGGGACAGTTGATTTAAAAGTTTCATGATGTTTTCATGAATATCTGCTGTTTTCAGTACTTTACTGCTGAAAGATGCATTTTGACTTTTTATCTTCTTAAAACAAGTTTCGGGCTGGGAAGAGGCCAAAAGTGTTTTTGTGAAAGTAAACAGAGTTTCAAAGATTTTCTTCAAAAAAGTCCCTCAGGACAGTTAATTTAACGGTTTCATGATGTTTTCATGACTATCTGCTGTTTTCAGTATTTTTCTGCTGAAAGATACATTTTTGAATTTTTCACTTTTTAGGCTTTTAAGAGAAGTTTCGGGCTGGGGAAAGGCCAAAAGTTGATTTTGTGTAAGTAACATACTTGCAAAGGTTTTCTTCAACAAGTGCATCAGGACAGATGATTTAACAGTTTCATGATGTTTTCATTAGAACTTGATGCTTACAGCACTTTCTTTGAAGAAAATCTTTCCTAAAGAGGCATTTTCACTTTTTATGCTCTTAAAACAAGTTTTGGGCTGGGAAGAGGCCAAAAGTGTTTTTGTGAAAGTAAACATAGTTTCAAAGGTTTTCTTCAAAAAAGTGCCTCAGGACAGTTGATTTAAAAGTTTCATGATGTTTTCATGAATATCTGCTGTTTTCAGTATTTTTCTGCTGAAAGATACATTTTTGCATTTTCACTTTTGAGGCTCTCAAGAGAAGTTTCGGGCTGGGGAAAGGCCAAAAGTTGATTTTGTGTAAGTAAACATACTTGCAAAGGTTTTCTTCAACAAGTGCATCAGGACAAATGATTTAACAGTTTCATGATGTTTTCATTAGAACTTGATGCTTACATCACTTTCTTTGAAGAAAATCTTTCCTAAAGAGGCATTTTCACCTTTTATGCTCTTAAAACAAGTTTCGGGCTTGGAAGAGGCCAAAAGTGTTTTTTGTGAAAGTAAACATAGTTTCAAAGGTTTTCTTCAAAAAAGTCCCTCAGGACAGTTGATTTAAAAGTTTCATGATGTTTTCATGAATATCTGCTGTTTTCAGTACTTTACTGCTGAAAGATGCATTTTGACTTTTTATCTTCTTAAAAGAAGTTTCGGGCTGGGAAGAGGCCAAAAGTGTATTTTGTGAAAGTAAACATAGTTTCAAAGGTTTTCTTCCAAAAAGTGCCTCAGGACAGTTGATTTAAAGTTTCATGATGTTTTCATGAATATCTGCTGTTTTCAGTATTTTTCTGCTGAAAGATACATTTTTGCATTTTTCCCTTTTGAGGCTCTCAAGAGAAGTTTCGGGCTGGGGAAAGGCCAAAAGTTGATTTTGTGTAAGTAAACATGCTTGCAAAGGTTTTCTTCAAAAAAGTGCATCAGGACAGATGATTTAACAGTTTCATGATGTTTTCATTAGAACTTGATGCTTACAGCACTTTCTTTGAAGAAAATTCTTTCCTAAAGAGGCATTTTCACTTTTTATGCTCTTAAAACAAGTTTTGGGCTGGGAAGAGGCCAAGAGTGTTTTTTGTGAAAGTGAACATAGTTTCAAAGGTTTTCTTCAAAAAAGTGCCTCAGGACAGTTGATTTAAAAGTTTCATGATGTTTTCATGAATATCTGCTGTTTTCAGTACTTTACTGCTGAAAGATGCATTTTGACTTTTTATCTTCTTAAAACAAGTTTCGGGCTGGGAAGAGGCCAAAAGTGTTTTTTGTGAAAGTAAACATAGTTTCAAAGGTTTTCTTCAAAAAAGTCCCTCAGGACAGTTAATTTAACGGTTTCATGATGTTTTCATGAATATCTGCTGTTTTCAGTATTTTTCTGCTGAAAGATACATTTTTGAATTTTCACTTTTTAGGCTTTTAAGAGAAGTTTAGGGCTGGGGAAAGGCCAAAAGTTGATTTTGTGTAAGTAAACATACTTGCAAAGGTTTTCTTCAAAAAGTGCATCAGGACAGATGATTTAACAGTTTCATGATGTTTTCATTAGAACTTGATGCTTACAGCACTTTCTTTGAAGAAAATCTTTCCTAAAGAGGCATTTTCACCTTTTATGCTCTTAAACAAGTTTCGGGCTGGGAAGAGGCCAAAAGTGTTTTTTGTGAAAGTAAACATAGTTTCAAAGGTTTTCTTCCAAAAAGTGCCTCAGGACAGTTGATTTAAAAGTTTCATGATGTTTCATGAATATCTGCTGTTTTCAGTATTTTTCTGCTGAAGATACATTTTTGCATTTTTCCCTTTTGAGGCTCTCAAGAGAAGTTTCGGGCTGGGGAAAGGCCAAAAGTTGATTTTGTGTAAGTAAACATACTTGCAAAGGTTTTCTTCAAAAAGTGCATCAGGACAGATGATTTAACAGTTTCATGATGTTTTCATTAGAACTTGATGCTTACAGCACTTTCTTGAAGAAAATCTTTCCTAAAGAGGCATTTCACTTTTTATGCTCTTAAAACAAGTTTTGGGCTGGGAAGAGGCCAAGAGTGTTTTTTGTGAAAGTGAACATAGTTTCAAAGGTTTTCTTCAAAAAAGTGCCTCAGGACAGTTGATTTAAAAGTTTCATGATGTTTTCATGAATATCTGCTGTTTTCAGTACTTTACTGCTGAAAGATGCATTTTGACTTTTTATCTTCTTAAAACAAGTTTCGGGCTGGGAAGAGGCCAAAAGTGTTTTTTGTGAAAGTAAACATAGTTTCAAAGGTTTTCTTCAAAAAAGTCCCTCAGGACAGTTAATTTAACGGTTTCATGATGTTTTCATGACTATCTGCTGTTTTCAGTATTTTTCTGCTGAAAGATACATTTTTGAATTTTCACTTTTTAGGCTTTTAAGAGAAGTTTCGGGCTGGGGAAAGGCCAAAAGTTGATTTTGTGTAAGTAAACATACTTGCAAAGGTTTTCTTCAAAAAGTGCATCAGGGACAGATGATTTAACAGTTTCATGATGTTTTCATTAGAACTTGATGCTTACAGCACTTTCTTTGAAGAAAATCTTTCCTAAAGAGGCATTTTCACTTTTTATGCTCTTAAAACAAGTTTCGGGCTGGGAAGAGGCCAAAAGTGTATTTTGTGAAAGTGAACATAGTTTCAAAGGTTTTCTTCAAAAAAGTCCCTCGGACAGTTGATTTAAAAGTTTCATGATGTTTTCATGAATATCTGCTGTTTTCAGTACTTTACTGCTGAAAGATGCATTTTGACTTTTTATCTTCTTAAAACAAGTTTCGGGCTGGGAAGAGGCCAAAAGTGTTTTTTGTGAAAGTAAACAGAGTTTCAAAGATTTTCTTCAAAAAAGTCCCTCAGGACAGTTAATTTAACGGTTTCATGATGTTTTCATGACTATCTGCTGTTTTCAGTATTTTTCTGCTGAAAGATACATTTTGAATTTTTCACTTTTTAGGCTTTTAAGAGAAGTTTCGGGCTGGGGAAAGGCCAAAAGTTGATTTTGTGTAAGTAAACATACTTGCAAAGGTTTTCTTCAAAAAGTGCATCAGGACAGATGATTTAACAGTTTCATGATGTTTTCATTAGAACTTGATGCTTACAGCACTTTCTTTGAAGAAAATCTTTCCTAAAGAGTCATTTTCACTTTTTATGCTCTTAAAACAAGTTTTGGGCTGGGAAGAGGCCAAAAGTGTTTTTTGTGAAAGTAAACATAGTTTCAAAGGTTTTCTTCAAAAAAGTGCCTCAGGACAGTTGATTTAAAAGTTTCATGATGTTTTCATGAATATCTGCTGTTTTCAGTATTTTTCTGCTGAAAGATACATTTTTGCATTTTTCACTTTTGAGGCTCTCAAGAGAAGTTTCGGGCTGGGGAAAGGCCAAAAGTTGATTTTGTGTAAGTAAACATACTTGCAAAGGTTTCTTCAACAAGTGCATCAGGACAGATGATTTAACAGTTTCATGATGTTTTCATTAGAACTTGATGCTTATAGCACTTTCTTTGAAGAAAATCTTTCCTAAAGAGGCATTTTCACTTTTTATGCTCTTAAAACAAGTTTTGGGCTGGGAAGAGGCCAAAAGTGTTTTTTGTGAAAGTAAACATAGTTTCAAAGGTTTTCTTCAAAAAAGTGCCTCAGGACAGTTAATTTAACGGTTTTCATGATGTTTTCATGAATATCTGCTGTTTTCAGTACTTTACTGCTGAAAGATGCATTTTGACTTTTTATCTTCTTAAAAGAAGTTTCGGGCTGGGAAAAGGCCAAAAATGTGTTTTGTGAAAGTAAACACAGTTTCAAAGGTTTTCTTCAAAAAGTGCATCAGTACAGATGATTTAACAGTTTCATGATGTTTTCATTAGAACTTGATGCTTACAGCACTTTCTTTGAAGAAAATCTTTCCTAAAGAGGCATTTTCACCTTTTATGCTCTTAAAACAAGTTTCGGGCTGGGAAGAGGCCAAAAGTGTATTTTGTGAAAGTAAACATAGTTTCAAAGGTTTTCTTCAAAAAAGTCCCTCAGGACAGTTAATTTAACGGTTTCATGATGTTTTCATGACTATCTGCTGTTTTCAGTATATTTCTGCTGAAAGATACATTTTTGAATTTTTCACTTTTTAGGCTTTTAAGAGAAGTTTCGGGCTGGGGAAAGCCAAAAGTTGATTTTGTGTAAGTAAACATACTTGCAAAGGTTATCTTCAACAACTGCATCAGGACAGATGATTTAACAGTTTCATGATGTTTTCATTAGAACTTGATGCTTATAGCACTTTCTTTGAAGAAAATCTTTCCTAAAGAGGCATTTTCACTTTTTATGCTCTTAAAACAAGTTTTGGGCTGGGAAGAGGCCAAAAGTGTTTTTTGTGAAAGTAAACATAGTTTCAAAGGTTTTCTTCAAAAAGTGCCTCAGGACAGTTAATTTAACGGTTTCATGATGTTTTCATGAATATCTGCTGTTTTCAGTACTTTACTGCTGAAAGATGCATTTTGACTTTTTATCTTCGTAAAAGAAGTTTCGGGCTGGGAAAAGGCCAAAAATGTGTTTTGTGAAAGTAAACACAGTTTCAAAGGTTTTCTTCAAAAAGTGCATCAGTACAGATGATTTAACAGTTTCATGATGTTTTCATTAGAACTTGATGCTTACAGCACTTTCTTTGAAGAAAATCTTTCCTAAAGAGGCATTTTCACTTTTTATGCTCTTAAAACAAGTTTTGGGCTGGAAGAGGCCAAAAGTGTTTTTTGTGAAAGTAAACATAGTTTCAAAGGTTTTCTTCAAAAAAGTGCCTCAGGACAGTTAATTTAACGGTTTCATGATGTTTTCATGAATATCTGCTGTTTTCAGTACTTTACTGCTGAAAGATGCATTTTGACTTTTTATCTTCGTAAAAGAAGTTTCGGGCTGGGAAAAGGCCAAAATGTGTTTTGTGAAAGTAAACACAGTTTCAAAGGTTTTCTTCAAAAAAGTGCATCAGTACAGATGATTTAACAGTTTCATGATGTTTTCATTAGAACTTGATGCTTACAGCACTTTCTTTGAAGAAAATCTTTCCTAAAGAGGCATTTTCACCTTTTATGCTCTTAAAACAAGTTTTGGGCTGGGAAGAGGCCAAACGTGTTTTTTGTGAAAGTGAACATAGTTTCAAAGGGTTTCTTCAAAAAAGTGCCTCAGGACAGTTGATTTAAAAGTTTCATGATGTTTTCATGAATATCTGCTGTTTTCAGTACTTTACTGCTGAAAGATGCATTTTGACTTTTTATCTTCTTAAAACAAGTTTCGGGCTGGGAAGAGGCCAAAAGTGTTTTTTGTGAAAGTAAACATAGTTTCAAAGGTTTTCTTCAAAAAAGTCCCTCAGGACAGTTAATTTAACGGTTTCATGATGTTTTCATGACTATCTGCTGTTTTCAGTATTTTTCTGCTGAAAGATACATTTTTGAATTTTTCACTTTTTAGGCTTTTAAGAGAAGTTTCGGGCTGGGGAAAGGCCAAAAGTTGATTTTGTGTAAGTAAACATACTTGCAAAGGTTTTCTTCAAAAAGTGCATCAGGACAGATGATTTAACAGTTTCATGATGTTTTCATTAGAACTTGATGCTTACAGCACTTTCTTTGAAGAAAATCTTTCCTAAAGAGGCATTTTCACTTTTTATGCTCTTAAAACAAGTTTTGGGCTGGGAAGAGGCCAAAAGTGTTTTTTGTGAAAGTAAACATAGTTTCAAAGGTTTTCTTCAAAAAGTGCCTCAGGACAGTTGATTTAAAAGTTTCATGATGTTTTCATGAATATCTGCTGTTTTCAGTATTTTTCTGCTGAAAGATACATTTTTGCATTTTTCACTTTTGAGGCTCTCAAGAGAAGTTTCGGGCTGGGGAATGGCCAAAAGTTGATTTTGTGTAAGTAAACATACTTGCAAAGGTTTTCTTCAACAAGTGCATCAGGACAGATGATTTAACAGTTTCATGATGTTTTCATTAGAACTTGATGCTTATAGCACTTTCTTTGAAGAAAATCTTTCCTAAAGAGGCATTTTCACTTTTTATGCTCTTAAAACAAGTTTTTGGGCTGGGAAGAGGCCAAAAGTGTTTTTTGTGAAAGTAAACATAGTTTCAAAGGCTTTCTTCAAAAAGTGCCTCAGGACAGTTAATTTAACGGTTTCATGATGTTTTCATGAATATCTGCTGTTTTCAGTACTTTACTGCTGAAAGATGCATTTTGACTTTTTATCTTCATAAAACAAGTTTCGGGCTGGGAAGAGGCCAAAAGTGTTTTTTGTGAAAGTAAACAGAGTTTCAAAGGTTTTCTTCAAAAAGTCCCTCAGGACAGTTAATTTAACGGTTTCATGATGTTTTCATGACTATCTGCTGTTTTCAGTATTTTTCTGCTGAAAGATACATTTTTGAATTTTTCACTTTTTAGGCTTTTAAGAGAAGTTTCGGGCTGGGGAAAGGCCAAAAGTTGATTTTGTGTAAGTAAACATACTTGCAAAGGTTTTCTTCAAAAAGTGCATCAGGACAGATGATTTAACAGTTTCATGATGTTTTCATTAGAACTTGATGCTTACAGCACTTTCTTTGAAGAAAATCTTTCTAAAGAGTCATTTTCACTTTTTATGCTCTTAAAACAAGTTTTGGGCTGGGAAGAGGCCAAAAGTGTTTTTTGTGAAAGTAAACATAGTTTCAAAGGTTTTCTTCAAAAAAGTGCCTCAGGACAGTTGATTTAAAAGTTTCATGATGTTTTCATGAATATCTGCTGTTTTCAGTATTTTTCTGCTGAAAGATACATTTTTGCATTTTCACTTTTGAGGCTCTCAAGAGAAGTTTCGGGCTGGGGAAAGGCCAAAAGTTGATTTTGTGTAAGTAAACATACTTGCAAAGGTTTTCTTCAACAAGTGCATCAGGACAGATGATTTAACAGTTTCATGATGTTTTCATAGAACTTGATGCTTATAGCACTTTCTTTGAAGAAAATCTTCCTAAAGAGGCATTTTCACTTTTTATGCTCTTAAAACAAGTTTTGGGCTGGGAAGAGGCCAAAAGTGTTTTTTGTGAAAGTAAACATAGTTTCAAAGGTTTTCTTCAAAAAAGTGCCTCAGGACAGTTAATTTAACGGTTTCATGATGTTTTCATGAATATCTGCTGTTTTCAGTACTTTACTGCTGAAAGATGCATTTTGACTTTTTATCTTCTTAAAAGAAGTTTCGGGCTGGGAAAAGGCCAAAAATGTGTTTTGTGAAAGTAAAGACAGTTTCAAAGGTTTTCTTCAAAAAAGTGCATCAGTACAGATGATTTAACAGTTTCATGATGTTTTCATTAGAACTTGATGCTTACAGCACTTTCTTTGAAGAAAATCTTTCCTAAAGAGGCATTTTCACCTTTTATGCTCTTAAACAAGTTTCGGGCTGGGAAGAGGCCAAAAGTGTATTTTGTGAAAGTAAACATAGTTTCAAAGGTTTTCTTCAAAAAGTCCCTCAGGACAGTTAATTTAACGGTTTCATGATGTTTTCATGACTATCTGCTGTTTTCAGTATATTTCTGCTGAAAGATACATTTTTGAATTTTTTCACTTTTTAGGCTTTTAAGAGAAGTTTCGGGCTGGGGAAAGGCCAAAAGTTGATTTTGTGTAAGTAAACATACTTCAACAACTGCATCAGGACAGATGATTTAACAGTTTCATGATGTTTTCATTAGAACTTGATGCTTATAGCACTTTCTTTGAAGAAAATCTTTCCTAAAGAGGCATTTTCACTTTTTATGCTCTTAAAACAAGTTTTGGGCTGGGAAGAGGCCAAAAGTGTTTTTTGTGAAAGTAAACATAGTTTCAAAGGTTTTCTTCAAAAAGTGCCTCAGGACAGTTAATTTAACGGTTTCATGATGTTTTCATGAATATCTGCTGTTTTCAGTACTTTACTGCTGAAAGATGCATTTTGACTTTTTATCTTCGTAAAAGAAGTTTCGGGCTGGGAAAAGGCCAAAAATGTGTTTTGTGAAAGTAAACACAGTTTCAAAGGTTTTCTTCAAAAAAGTGCATCAGTACAGATGATTTAACAGTTTCATGATGTTTTCATTAGAACTTGATGCTTACAGCACTTTCTTTGAAGAAAATCTTTCCTAAAGAGGCATTTTCACTTTTTATGCTCTTAAAACAAGTTTTGGGCTGGGAAGAGGCCAAAAGTGTTTTTTGTGAAAGTAAACATAGTTTCAAAGGTTTTCTTCAAAAAAGTGCCTCAGGACAGTTAATTTAACGGTTTCATGATGTTTTCATGAATATCTGCTGTTTTCAGTACTTTACTGCTGAAAGATGCATTTTGACTTTTTATCTTCGTAAAAGAAGTTTCGGGCTGGGAAAAGGCCAAAAATGTGTTTTGTGAAAGTAAACACAGTTTCAAAGGTTTTCTTCAAAAAAGTGCATCAGTACAGATGATTTAACAGTTTCATGATGTTTTCATTAGAACTTGATGCTTACAGCACTTTCTTTGAAGAAAATCTTTCCTAAAGAGGCATTTTCACCTTTTATGCTCTTAAAACAAGTTTTGGGCTGGGAAGAGGCCAAACGTGTTTTTTGTGAAAGTGAACATAGTTTCAAAGGGTTTCTTCAAAAAAGTGCCTCAGGACAGTTGATTTAAAAGTTTCATGATGTTTTCATGAATATCTGCTGTTTTCAGTACTTTACTGCTGAAAGATGCATTTTGACTTTTTATCTTCTTAAAACAAGTTTCGGGCTGGGAAGAGGCCAAAAGTGTTTTTTGTGAAAGTAAACATAGTTTCAAAGGTTTTCTTCAAAAAAGTCCCTCAGGACAGTTAATTTAACGGTTTCATGATGTTTTCATGACTATCTGCTGTTTTCAGTATTTTTCTGCTGAAAGATACATTTTTGAATTTTTCACTTTTTAGGCTTTTAAGAGAAGTTTCGGGCTGGGGAAAGGCCAAAAGTTGATTTTGTGTAAGTAAACATACTTGCAAAGGTTTTCTTCAAAAAGTGCATCAGGACAGATGATTTAACAGTTTCATGATGTTTTCATTAGAACTTGATGCTTACAGCACTTTCTTTGAAGAAAATCTTTCCTAAAGAGGCATTTTCACTTTTTATGCTCTTAAAACAAGTTTTGGGCTGGGAAGAGGCCAAAAGTGTTTTTTGTGAAAGTAAACATAGTTTCAAAGGTTTTCTTCAAAAAGTGCCTCAGGACAGTTGATTTAAAAGTTTCATGATGTTTTCATGAATATCTGCTGTTTTCAGTATTTTTCTGCTGAAAGATACATTTTTGCATTTTTCACTTTTCAGGCTCTCAAGAGAAGTTTCGGGCTGGGGAATGGCCAAAAGTTGATTTTGTGTAAGTAAACATACTTGCAAAGGTTTTCTTCAACAAGTGCATCAGGACAGATGATTTAACAGTTTCATGATGTTTTCATTAGAACTTGATGCTTATAGCACTTTCTTTGAAGAAAATCTTTCCTAAAGAGGCATTTTCACTTTTTATGCTCTTAAAACAAGTTTTGGGCTGGGAAGAGGCCAAAAGTGTTTTTTGTGAAAGTAAACATAGTTTCAAAGGCTTTCTTCAAAAAAGTGCCTCAGGACAGTTAATTTAACGGTTTCATGATGTTTTCATGAATATCTGCTGTTTTCAGTACTTTACTGCTGAAAGATGCATTTTGACTTTTTATCTTCATAAAACAAGTTTCGGGCTGGGAAGAGGCCAAAAGTGTTTTTTGTGAAAGTAAACAGAGTTTCAAAGGTTTTCTTCAAAAAAGTCCCTCAGGACAGTTAATTTAACGGTTTCATGATGTTTTCATGACTATCTGCTGTTTTCAGTATTTTTCTGCTGAAAGATACATTTTTGAATTTTTCACTTTTTAGGCTTTTAAGAGAAGTTTCGGGCTGGGGAAAGGCCAAAAGTTGATTTTGTGTAAGTAAACATACTTGCAAAGGTTTTCTTCAAAAAGTGCATCAGGACAGATGATTTAACAGTTTCATGATGTTTTCATTAGAACTTGATGCTTACAGCACTTTCTTTGAAGAAAATCTTTCCTAAAGAGGCATTTTCACCTTTTATGCTCTTAAAACAAGTTTCGGGCTGGGAAGAGGCCAAAAGTGTTTTTTGTGAAAGTAAACATAGTTTCAAAGGTTTTCTTCAAAAAAGTCCCTCAGGACAGTTGATTTAAAAGTTTCATGATGTTTTCATGAATATCTGCTGTTTTCAGTACTTTACTGCTGAAAGATGCATTTTGACTTTTTATCTTCTTAAAAGAAGTTTCGGGCTGGGAAGAGGCCAAAAGTGTATTTTGTGAAAGTAAACATAGTTTCAAAGGTTTTCTTCCAAAAAGTGCCTCAGGACAGTTGATTTAAAAGTTTCATGATGTTTTCATGAATATCTGCTGTTTTCAGTATTTTTCTGCTGAAAGATACATTTTTGCATTTTTCACTTTTGAGGCTCTCAAGAGAAGTTTCGGGCTGGGGAAAGGCCAAAAGTTGATTTTGTGTAAGTAAACATACTTGCAAAGGTTTTCTTCAACAAGTGCATCAGGACAGATGATTTAACAGTTTCATGATGTTTTCATTAGAACTTGATGCTTATAGCACTTTCTTTGAAGAAAATCTTTCCTAAAGAGGCATTTTCACTTTTTATGCTCTTAAAACAAGTTTTGGGCTGGGAAGAGGCCAAAAGTGTTTTTTGTGAAAGTAAACATAGTTTCAAAGGCTTTCTTCAAAAAAGTGCCTCAGGACAGTTAATTTAACGGTTTCATGATGTTTTCATGAATATCTGCTGTTTTCAGTACTTTACTGCTGAAAGATGCATTTTGACTTTTTATCTTCGTAAAAGAAGTTTCGGGCTGGGAAAAGGCCAAAAATGTGTTTTGTGAAAGTAAACACAGTTTCAAAGGTTTTCTTCAAAAAAGTGCATCAGTACAGATGATTTAACAGTTTCATGATGTTTTCATTAGAACTTGATGCTTACAGCACTTTCTTTGAAGAAACTCTTTCCTAAAGAGGC
Source organism: Cebidichthys violaceus (assembly GCF_023349555.1). Lineage (NCBI taxonomy): Eukaryota > Metazoa > Chordata > Actinopteri > Perciformes > Stichaeidae > Cebidichthys > Cebidichthys violaceus. Next base: position 13,293 of record NW_027176632.1, read on the forward strand.
ATTTTCACTTTTTATGCTCTTAAAACAAGTTTCGGGCTGGGAAGAGGCCAAAAGTGTATTTTGTGAAAGTAAACATAGTTTCAAAGGTTTTCTTCAAAAAAGTCCCTCGGGACAGTTGATTTAAAAGTTTCATGATGTTTTCATGAATATCTGCTGTTTTCAGTACTTTACTGCTGAAAGATGCATTTTGACTTTTTATCTTCATAAAACAAGTTTCGGGCTGGGAAGAGGCCAAAAGTGTTTTTTGTGAAAGTAAACAGAGTTTCAAAGGTTTTCTTCAAAAAAGTCCCTCAGGACAGTTAATTTAACGGTTTCATGATGTTTTCATGACTATCTGCTGTTTTCAGTATTTTTCTGCTGAAAGATACATTTTTGAATTTTTCACTTTTTAGGCTTTTAAGAGAAGTTTCGGGCTGGGGAAAGGCCAAAAGTTGATTTTGTGTAAGTAAACATACTTGCAAAGGTTTTCTTCAAAAAGTGCATCAGGACAGATGATTTAACAGTTTCATGATGTTTTCATTAGAACTTGATGCTTACAGCACTTTCTTTGAAGAAAATCTTTCCTAAAGAGGCATTTTCACTTTTTATGCTCTTAAAACAAGTTTCCGGCTGGGAAGAGGCCAAAAGTGTATTTTGTGAAAGTAAACATAGTTTCAAAGGTTTTCTTCAAAAAAGTCCCTCGGGACAGTTGATTTAAAAGTTTCATGATGTTTTCATGAAAATCTGCTGTTTTCAGTACTTTACTGCTGAAAGCTGCATTTTGACTTTTTATCTTCTTAAAACAAGTTTCGGGCTGGGAAGAGGCCAAAAGTGTTTTTTGTGAACGTAAACAGAGTTTCAAAGATTTTCTTCAAAAAAGTCCCTCAGGACAGTTAATTTAACGGTTTCATGATGTTTTCATGACTATCTGCTGTTTTCAGTATTTTTCTGCTGAAAGATACATTTTTGAATTTTTCACTTTTTAGGCTTTTAAGAGAAGTTTCGGGCTGGGGAAAGGCCAAAAGTTGATTTTGTGTAAGTAAACATACTTGCAAAGGTTTTCTTCAAAAAGTGCATCAGGACAGATGATTTAACAGTTTCATGATGTTTTCATTAGAACTTGATGCTTACAGCACTTTCTTTGAAGAAAATCTTTCCTAAAGAGGCATTTTCACCTTTTATGCTCTTAAAACAAGTTTCGGGCTGGGAAGAGGCCAAAAGTGTTTTTTGTGAAAGTAAACATAGTTTCAAAGGTTTTCTTCAAAAAAGTCCCTCAGTACAGTTGATTTAAAAGTTTCATGATGTTTTCATGAATATCTGCTGTTTTCAGTACTTTACTGCTGAAAGATGCATTTTGACTTTTTATCTTCTTAAAAGAAGTTTCGGGCTGGGAAGAGGCCAAAAGTGTATTTTGTGAAAGTAAACATAGTTTCAAAGGTTTTCTTCCAAAAAGTGCCTCAGGACAGTTGATTTAAAAGTTTCATGATGTTTTCATGAATATCTGCTGTTTTCAGTATTTTTCTGCTGAAAGATACATTTTTGCATTTTTCCCTTTTGAGGCTCTCAAGAGAAGTTTCGGGCTGGGGAAAGGCCAAAAGTTGATTTTGTGTAAGTAAACATACTTGCAAAGGTTTTCTTCAAAAAAGTGCATCAGGACAGATGATTTAACAGTTTCATGATGTTTTCATTAGAACTTGATGCTTACAGCACTTTCTTTGAAGAAAATCTTTCCTAAAGAGGCATTTTCACTTGTTATGCTCTTAAAACAAGTTTTGGGCTGGGAAGAGGCCAAGAGTGTTTTTTGTGAAAGTGAACATAGTTTCAAAGGTTTTCTTCAAAAAAGTGCCTCAGGACAGTTGATTTAAAAGTTTCATGATGTTTTCATGAATATCTGCTGTTTTCAGTACTTTACTGCTGAAAGATGCATTTTGACTTTTTATCTTCTTAAAACAAGTTTCGGGCTGGGAAGAGGCCAAAAGTGTTTTTTGTGAAAGTAAACATAGTTTCAAAGGTTTTCTTCAAAAAAGTCCCTCAGGACAGTTAATTTAACGGTTTCATGATGTTTTCATGACTATCTGCTGTTTTCAGTATTTTTCTGCTGAAAGATACATTTTTGAATTTTTCACTTTTTAGGCTTTTAAGAGAAGTTTCGGGCTGGGGAAAGGCCAAAAGTTGATTTTGTGTAAGTAAACATACTTGCAAAGGTTTTCTTCAAAAAGTGCATCAGGACAGATGATTTAACAGTTTCATGATGTTTTCATTAGAACTTGATGCTTACAGCACTTTCTTTGAAGAAAATCTTTCCTAAAGAGGCATTTTCACTTTTTATGCTCTTAAAACAAGTTTTGGGCTGGGAAGAGGCCAAAAGTGTTTTTTGTGAAAGTAAACATAGTTTCAAAGGTTTTCTTCAAAAAAGTGCCTCAGGACAGTTGATTTAAAAGTTTCATGATGTTTTCATGAATATCTGCTGTTTTCAGTATTTTTCTGCTGAAAGATACATTTTTGCATTTTTCACTTTTGAGGCTCTCAAGAGAAGTTTCGGGCTGGGGAAAGGCCAAAAGTTGATTTTGTGTAAGTAAACATACTTGCAAAGGTTTTCTTCAACAAGTGCATCAGGACAGATGATTTAACAGTTTCATGATGTTTTCATTAGAACTTGATGCTTATAGCACTTTCTTTGAAGAAAATCTTTCCTAAAGAGGCATTTTCACTTTTTATGCTCTTAAAACAAGTTTTGGGCTGGGAAGAGGCCAAAAGTGTTTTTTGTGAAAGTAAACATAGTTTCAAAGGCTTTCTTCAAAAAAGTGCCTCAGGACAGTTAATTTAACGGTTTCATGATGTTTTCATGAATATCTGCTGTTTTCAGTACTTTACTGCTGAAAGATGCATTTTGACTTTTTATCTTCGTAAAAGAAGTTTCGGGCTGGGAAAAGGCCAAAAATGTGTTTTGTGAAAGTAAACACAGTTTCAAAGGTTTTCTTCAAAAAAGTGCATCAGTACAGATGATTTAACAGTTTCATGATGTTTTCATTAGAACTTGATGCTTACAGCACTTTCTTTGAAGAAACTCTTTCCTAAAGAGGCATTTTCACTTTTTATGCTCTTAAAACAAGTTTCGGGCTGGGAAGAGGCCAAAAGTGTATTTTGTGAAAGTAAACATAGTTTCAAAGGTTTTCTTCAAAAAAGTCCCTCGGGACAGTTGATTTAAAAGTTTCATGATGTTTTCATGAATATCTGCTGTTTTCAGTACTTTACTGCTGAAAGATGCATTTTGACTTTTTATCTTCATAAAACAAGTTTCGGGCTGGGAAGAGGCCAAAAGTGTTTTTTGTGAAAGTAAACAGAGTTTCAAAGGTTTTCTTCAAAAAAGTCCCTCAGGACAGTTAATTTAACGGTTTCATGATGTTTTCATGACTATCTGCTGTTTTCAGTATTTTTCTGCTGAAAGATACATTTTTGCATTTTTCCCTTTTGAGGCTCTCAAGAGAAGTTTCGGGCTGGGGAAAGGCCAAAAGTTGATTTTGTGTAAGTAAACATACTTGCAAAGGTTTTCTTCAAAAAAGTGCATCAGGACAGATGATTTAACAGTTTCATGATGTTTTCATTAGAACTTGATGCTTACAGCACTTTCTTTGAAGAAAATCTTTCCTAAAGAGGCATTTTCACTTTTTATGCTCTTAAAACAAGTTTTGGGCTGGGAAGAGGCCAAGAGTGTTTTTTGTGAAAGTGAACATAGTTTCAAAGGTTTTCTTCAAAAAAGTGCCTCAGGACAGTTGATTTAAAAGTTTCATGATGTTTTCATGAATATCTGCTGTTTTCAGTACTTTACTGCTGAAAGATGCATTTTGACTTTTTATCTTCTTAAAACAAGTTTCGGGCTGGGAAGAGGCCAAAAGTGTTTTTTGTGAAAGTAAACATAGTTTCAAAGGTTTTCTTCAAAAAAGTCCCTCAGGACAGTTAATTTAACGGTTTCATGATGTTTTCATGACTATCTGCTGTTTTCAGTATTTTTCTGCTGAAAGATACATTTTTGAATTTTTCACTTTTTAGGCTTTTAAGAGAAGTTTCGGGCTGGGGAAAGGCCAAAAGTTGATTTTGTGTAAGTAAACATACTTGCAAAGGTTTTCTTCAAAAAGTGCATCAGGACAGATGATTTAACAGTTTCATGATGTTTTCATTAGAACTTGATGCTTACAGCACTTTCTTTGAAGAAAATCTTTCCTAAAGAGGCATTTTCACTTTTTATGCTCTTAAAACAAGTTTTGGGCTGGGAAGAGGCCAAAAGTGTTTTTTGTGAAAGTAAACATAGTTTCAAAGGTTTTCTTCAAAAAAGTGCCTCAGGACAGTTGATTTAAAAGTTTCATGATGTTTTCATGAATATCTGCTGTTTTCAGTATTTTTCTGCTGAAAGATACATTTTTGCATTTTTCACTTTTGAGGCTCTCAAGAGAAGTTTCGGGCTGGGGAAAGGCCAAAAGTTGATTTTGTGTAAGTAAACATACTTGCAAAGGTTTTCTTCAACAAGTGCATCAGGACAGATGATTTAACAGTTTCATGATGTTTTCATTAGAACTTGATGCTTATAGCACTTTCTTTGAAGAAAATCTTTCCTAAAGAGGCATTTTCACTTTTTATGCTCTTAAAACAAGTTTTGGACTGGGAAGAGGCCAAAAGTGTTTTTTGTGAAAGTAAACATAGTTTCAAAGGCTTTCTTCAAAAAAGTGCCTCAGGACAGTTAATTTAACGGTTTCATGATGTTTTCATGAATATCTGCTGTTTTCAGTACTTTACTGCTGAAAGATGCATTTTGACTTTTTATCTTCGTAAAAGAAGTTTCGGGCTGGGAAAAGGCCAAAAGTTGATTTTGTGTAAGTAAACATACTTGCAAAGGTTTTCTTCAAAAAAGTGCATCAGGACAGTTGATTTAACAGTTTCATGATGTTTTCATTAGAACTTGATGCTTACAGCACTTTCTTTGAAGAAAATCTTTCCTAAAGAGGCATTTTCACTTTTTATGCTCTTAAAACAAGTTTCGGGCTGGGAAGAGGCCAAAAGTGTTTTTTGTGAAAGTAAACATAGTTTCAAAGGTTTTCTTCAAAAAAGTGCCTCAGGACAGTTGATTTAAAAGTTTCATGATGTTTTCATGAATATCTGCTGTTTTCAGTACTTTACTGCTGAAAGATGCATTTTGACTTTTTATCTTCTTAAAAGAAGTTTCGTGCTGGGAAAAGGCCAAAAGTTGATTTTCTGTAAGTAAACATACTTGCAAAGTTTTTCTTCAAAAAAGTGCATTAGGACAGATGATTTAACAGTTTCATGATGTTTTCATTAGAACTTGATGCTTACAGCACTTTCTTTGAAGAAAATCTTTCCTAAAGAGGCATTTTCACTTTTTATGCTCTTAAAACAAGTTTTGGGATGGGAAGAGGCCAAAAGTGTTTTTTGTGAAAGTGAACATAGTTTCAAAGGTTTTCTTCAAAAAAGTGCCTCAGGACAGTTGATTTAAAAGTTTCATGATGTTTTCATTAGAACTTGATGCTTACAGCACTTTCTTTGAAGAAAATCTTTCCTAAAGAGGCATTTTCACTTTTTATGCTCTTAAAACAAGTTTCGGGCTGGGAAGAGGCCAAAAGTGTTTTTTGTGAAAGTAAACATAGTTTCAAAGGTTTTCTTCAAAAAAGTGCCTCAGGACAGTTAATTTAACGGTTTCATGATGTTTTCATGAATATCTGCTGTTTTCAGTACTTTACTGCTGAAAGATGCATTTTGACTTTTTATCTTCGTAAAAGAAGTTTCGGGCTGGGAAAAGGCCAAACATGTGTTTTGTGAAAGTAAACACAGTTTCAAAGGTTTTCTTCAAAAAAGTGCATCAGTACAGATGATTTAACAGTTTCATGATGTTTTCATTAGAACTTGATGCTTACAGCACTTTCTTTGAAGAAAATCTTTCCTAAAGAGGCATTTTCACTTTTTATGCTCTTAAAACAAGTTTTGGCTGGGAAGAGGCCAAAAGTGTTTTTTGTGAAAGTAAACATAGTTTCAAAGGTTTTCTTCAAAAAAGTGCCTCAGGACAGTTAATTTAACGTTTTCATGATGTTTTCATGAATATCTGCTGTTTTCAGTACTTTACTGCTGAAAGATGCATTTTGACTTTTTATCTTCGTAAAAGAAGTTTCGGGCTGGGAAAAGGCCAAAAATGTGTTTTGTGAAAGTAAACACAGTTTCAAAGGTTTTCTTCAAAAAGTGCATCAGTACAGATGATTTAACAGTTTCATGATGTTTTCATTAGAACTTGATGCTTACAGCACTTTCTTTGAAGAAAATCTTTCCTAAAGAGGCATTTTCACTTTTTATGCTCTTAAAACAAGTTTTGGGCTGGGGAAGAGGCCAAAAGTGTTTTTTGTGAAAGTAAACATAGTTTCAAAGGTTTTCTTCAAAAAAGTGCCTCAGGACAGTTGATTTAAAAGTTTCATGATGTTTTGATTAGAACTTGATGCTTACAGCACTTTCTTTGAAGAAAATCTATCCTAAAGAGGCATTTTCACCTTTTATGCTCTTAAAACAAGTTTCGGGCTGGGAAGAGGCCAAAAGTGTATTTTGTGTAAGTAAACATAGTTTCAAAGGTTTTCTTCAAAAAAGTCCTTCAGGACAGTTGATTTAAAAGTTTCATGATGTTTTCATGAATATCTGCTGTTTTCAGTACTTTACTGCTGAAAGATGCATTTTGACTTTTTATCTTCTTAAAAGAAGTTTCGGGCTGGGAAAAGGCCAAAAGTTGATTTTGTGTAAGTAAACATACTTGCAAAGGTTTTCTTCAAAAAAGTGCATCAGGACAGTTGATTTAACAGTTTCATGATGTTTTCATTAGAACTTGATGCTTACAGCACTTTCTTTGAAGAAAATCTTTCCTAAAGAGGCATTTTCACTTTTTATGCTCTTAAAACAAGTTTCGGGCTGGGAAGAGGCCAAAAGTCTTTTTTGTGAAAGTGAACATAGTTTCAAAGGTTTTCTTCAAAAAAGTGCCTCAGGACAGTTGATTTAAAAGTTTCATGATGTTTTCATGAATATCTGCTGTTTTCAGTACTTTACTGCTGAAAGATGCATTTTGACTTTTTATCTTCTTAAAACAAGTTTCGGGCTGGGAAGAGGCCAAAAGTGTTTTTTGTGAAAGTAAACATAGTTTCAAAGGTTTTCTTCAAAAAAGTCCCTCAGGACAGTTAATTTAACGGTTTCATGATGTTTTCATGACTATCTGCTGTTTTCAGTATTTTTCTGCTGAAAGATACATTTTTGAATTTTTCACTTTTTAGGCTTTTAAGAGAAGTTTCGGGCTGGGGAAAGGCCAAAAGTTGATTTTGTGTAAGTAAACATACTTGCAAAGGTTTTCTTCAAAAAGTGCATCAGGACAGATGATTTAACAGTTTCATGATGTTTTCATTAGAACTTGATGCTTACAGCACTTTCTTTGAAGAAAATCTTTCCTAAAGAGGCATTTTCACTTTTTATGCTCTTAAAACAAGTTTTGGGCTGGGAAGAGGCCAAAAGTGTTTTTTGTGAAAGTAAACATAGTTTCAAAGGTTTTCTTCAAAAAAGTGCCTCAGGACAGTTGATTTAAAAGTTTCATGATGTTTTCATGAATATCTGCTGTTTTCAGTATTTTTCTGCTGAAAGATACATTTTTGCATTTTTCACTTTTGAGGCTCTCAAGAGAAGTTTCGGGCTGGGGAAAGGCCAAAAGTTGATTTTGTGTAAGTAAACATACTTGCAAAGGTTTTCTTCAACAAGTGCATCAGGACAGATGATTTAACAGTTTCATGATGTTTTCATTAGAACTTGATGCTTATAGCACTTTCTTTGAAGAAAATCTTTCCTAAAGAGGCATTTTCACTTTTTATGCTCTTAAAACAAGTTTTGGGCTGGGAAGAGGCCAAAAGTGTTTTTTGTGAAAGTAAACATAGTTTCAAAGGCTTTCTTCAAAAAAGTGCCTCAGGACAGTTAATTTAACGGTTTCATGATGTTTTCATGAATATCTGCTGTTTTCAGTACTTTACTGCTGAAAGATGCATTTTGACTTTTTATCTTCGTAAAAGAAGTTTCGGGCTGGGAAAAGGCCAAAAATGTGTTTTGTGAAAGTAAACACAGTTTCAAAGGTTTTCTTCAAAAAAGTGCATCAGTACAGATGATTTAACAGTTTCATGATGTTTTCATTAGAACTTGATGCTTACAGCACTTTCTTTGAAGAAACTCTTTCCTAAAGAGGCATTTTCACTTTTTATGCTCTTAAAACAAGTTTCGGGCTGGGAAGAGGCCAAAAGTGTATTTTGTGAAAGTAAACATAGTTTCAAAGGTTTTCTTCAAAAAAGTCCCTCGGGACAGTTGATTTAAAAGTTTCATGATGTTTTCATGAATATCTGCTGTTTTCAGTACTTTACTGCTGAAAGATGCATTTTGACTTTTTATCTTCATAAAACAAGTTTCGGGCTGGGAAAAGGCCAAAAGTGTTTTTTGTGAAAGTAAACAGAGTTTCAAAGGTTTTCTTCAAAAAAGTCCCTCAGGACAGTTAATTTAACGGTTTCATGATGTTTTCATGACTATCTGCTGTTTTCAGTATTTTTCTGCTGAAAGATACATTTTTGAATTTTTCACTTTTTAGGCTTTTAAGAGAAGTTTCGGGCTGGGGAAAGGCCAAAAGTTGATTTTGTGTAAGTAAACATACTTGCAAAGGTTTTCTTCAAAAAGTGCATCAGGACAGATGATTTAACAGTTTCATGATGTTTTCATTAGAACTTGATGCTTACAGCACTTTCTTTGAAGAAAATCTTTCCTAAAGAGGCATTTTCACTTTTTATGCTCTTAAAACAAGTTTCCGGCTGGGAAGAGGCCAAAAGTGTATTTTGTGAAAGTAAACATAGTTTCAAAGGTTTTCTTCAAAAAAGTCCCTCGGGACAGTTGATTTAAAAGTTTCATGATGTTTTCATGAAAATCTGCTGTTTTCAGTACTTTACTGCTGAAAGCTGCATTTTGACTTTTTATCTTCTTAAAACAAGTTTCGGGCTGGGAAGAGGCCAAAAGTGTTTTTTGTGAACGTAAACAGAGTTTCAAAGATTTTCTTCAAAAAGTCCCTCAGGACAGTTAATTTAACGGTTTCATGATGTTTTCATGACTATCTGCTGTTTTCAGTATTTTTCTGCTGAAAGATACATTTTTGAATTTTTCACTTTTTAGGCTTTTAAGAGAAGTTTCGGGCTGGGGAAAGGCCAAAAGTTGATTTTGTGTAAGTAAACATACTTGCAAAGGTTTTCTTCAAAAAGTGCATCAGGACAGATGATTTAACAGTTTCATGATGTTTTCATTAGAACTTGATGCTTACAGCACTTTCTTTGAAGAAAATCTTTCCTAAAGAGGCATTTTCACCTTTTATGCTCTTAAAACAAGTTTCGGGCTGGGAAGAGGCCAAAAGTGTTTTTTGTGAAAGTAAACATAGTTTCAAAGGTTTTCTTCAAAAAAGTCCCTCAGGACAGTTGATTTAAAAGTTTCATGATGTTTTCATGAATATCTGCTGTTTTCAGTACTTTACTGCTGAAAGATGCATTTTGACTTTTTATCTTCTTAAAAGAAGTTTCGGGCTGGGAAGAGGCCAAAAGTGTATTTTGTGAAAGTAAACATAGTTTCAAAGGTTTTCTTCCAAAAAGTGCCTCAGGACAGTTGATTTAAAAGTTTCATGATGTTTTCATGAATATCTGCTGTTTTCAGTATTTTTCTGCTGAAAGATACATTTTTGCATTTTTCCCTTTTGAGGCTCTCAAGAGAAGTTTCGGGCTGGGGAAAGGCCAAAAGTTGATTTTGTGTAAGTAAACATACTTGCAAAGGTTTTCTTCAAAAAAGTGCATCAGGACAGATGATTTAACAGTTTCATGATGTTTTCATTAGAACTTGATGCTTACAGCACTTTCTTTGAAGAAAATCTTTCCTAAAGAGGCATTTTCACTTGTTATGCTCTTAAAACAAGTTTTGGGCTGGGAAGAGGCCAAGAGTGTTTTTTGTGAAAGTGAACATAGTTTCAAAGGTTTTCTTCAAAAAAGTGCCTCAGGACAGTTGATTTAAAAGTTTCATGATGTTTTCATGAATATCTGCTGTTTTCAGTACTTTACTGCTGAAAGATGCATTTTGACTTTTTATCTTCTTAAAACAAGTTTCGGGCTGGGAAGAGGCCAAAAGTGTTTTTTGTGAAAGTAAACATAGTTTCAAAGGTTTTCTTCAAAAAAGTCCCTCAGGACAGTTAATTTAACGGTTTCATGATGTTTTCATGACTATCTGCTGTTTTCAGTATTTTTCTGCTGAAAGATACATTTTTGAATTTTTCACTTTTTAGGCTTTTAAGAGAAGTTTCGGGCTGGGGAAAGGCCAAAAGTTGATTTTGTGTAAGTAAACATACTTGCAAAGGTTTTCTTCAAAAAGTGCATCAGGACAGATGATTTAACAGTTTCATGATGTTTTCATTAGAACTTGATGCTTACAGCACTTTCTTTGAAGAAAATCTTTCCTAAAGAGGCATTTTCACTTTTTATGCTCTTAAAACAAGTTTTGGGCTGGGAAGAGGCCAAAAGTGTTTTTTGTGAAAGTAAACATAGTTTCAAAGGTTTTCTTCAAAAAAGTGCCTCAGGACAGTTGATTTAAAAGTTTCATGATGTTTTCATGAATATCTGCTGTTTTCAGTATTTTTCTGCTGAAAGATACATTTTTGCATTTTTCACTTTTGAGGCTCTCAAGAGAAGTTTCGGGCTGGGGAAAGGCCAAAAGTTGATTTTGTGTAAGTAAACATACTTGCAAAGGTTTTCTTCAACAAGTGCATCAGGACAGATGATTTAACAGTTTCATGATGTTTTCATTAGAACTTGATGCTTATAGCACTTTCTTTGAAGAAAATCTTTCCTAAAGAGGCATTTTCACTTTTTATGCTCTTAAAACAAGTTTTGGGCTGGGAAGAGGCCAAAAGTGTTTTTTGTGAAAGTAAACATAGTTTCAAAGGCTTTCTTCAAAAAAGTGCCTCAGGACAGTTAATTTAACGGTTTCATGATGTTTTCATGAATATCTGCTGTTTTCAGTACTTTACTGCTGAAAGATGCATTTTGACTTTTTATCTTCGTAAAAGAAGTTTCGGGCTGGGAAAAGGCCAAAAATGTGTTTTGTGAAAGTAAACACAGTTTCAAAGGTTTTCTTCAAAAAAGTGCATCAGTACAGATGATTTAACAGTTTCATGATGTTTTCATTAGAACTTGATGCTTACAGCACTTTCTTTGAAGAAACTCTTTCCTAAAGAGGCATTTTCACTTTTTATGCTCTTAAAACAAGTTTCGGGCTGGGAAGAGGCCAAAAGTGTATTTTGTGAAAGTAAACATAGTTTCAAAGGTTTTCTTCAAAAAAGTCCCTCGGGACAGTTGATTTAAAAGTTTCATGATGTTTTCATGAATATCTGCTGTTTTCAGTACTTTACTGCTGAAAGATGCATTTTGACTTTTTATCTTCATAAAACAAGTTTCGGGCTGGGAAGAGGCCAAAAGTGTTTTTTGTGAAAGTAAACAGAGTTTCAAAGGTTTTCTTCAAAAAAGTCCCTCAGGACAGTTAATTTAACGGTTTCATGATGTTTTCATGACTATCTGCTGTTTTCAGTATTTTTCTGCTGAAAGATACATTTTTGCATTTTTCCCTTTTGAGGCTCTCAAGAGAAGTTTCGGGCTGGGGAAAGGCCAAAAGTTGATTTTGTGTAAGTAAACATACTTGCAAAGGTTTTCTTCAAAAAAGTGCATCAGGACAGATGATTTAACAGTTTCATGATGTTTTCATTAGAACTTGATGCTTACAGCACTTTCTTTGAAGAAAATCTTTCCTAAAGAGGCATTTTCACTTTTTATGCTCTTAAAACAAGTTTTGGGCTGGGAAGAGGCCAAGAGTGTTTTTTGTGAAAGTGAACATAGTTTCAAAGGTTTTCTTCAAAAAAGTGCCTCAGGACAGTTGATTTAAAAGTTTCATGATGTTTTCATGAATATCTGCTGTTTTCAGTACTTTACTGCTGAAAGATGCATTTTGACTTTTTATCTTCTTAAAACAAGTTTCGGGCTGGGAAGAGGCCAAAAGTGTTTTTTGTGAAAGTAAACATAGTTTCAAAGGTTTTCTTCAAAAAAGTCCCTCAGGACAGTTAATTTAACGGTTTCATGATGTTTTCATGACTATCTGCTGTTTTCAGTATTTTTCTGCTGAAAGATACATTTTTGAATTTTTCACTTTTTAGGCTTTTAAGAGAAGTTTCGGGCTGGGGAAAGGCCAAAAGTTGATTTTGTGTAAGTAAACATACTTGCAAAGGTTTTCTTCAAAAAGTGCATCAGGACAGATGATTTAACAGTTTCATGATGTTTTCATTAGAACTTGATGCTTACAGCACTTTCTTTGAAGAAAATCTTTCCTAAAGAGGCATTTTCACTTTTTATGCTCTTAAAACAAGTTTTGGGCTGGGAAGAGGCCAAAAGTGTTTTTTGTGAAAGTAAACATAGTTTCAAAGGTTTTCTTCAAAAAAGTGCCTCAGGACAGTTGATTTAAAAGTTTCATGATGTTTTCATGAATATCTGCTGTTTTCAGTATTTTTCTGCTGAAAGATACATTTTTGCATTTTTCACTTTTGAGGCTCTCAAGAGAAGTTTCGGGCTGGGGAAAGGCCAAAAGTTGATTTTGTGTAAGTAAACATACTTGCAAAGGTTTTCTTCAACAAGTGCATCAGGACAGATGATTTAACAGTTTCATGATGTTTTCATTAGAACTTGATGCTTATAGCACTTTCTTTGAAGAAAATCTTTCCTAAAGAGGCATTTTCACTTTTTATGCTCTTAAAACAAGTTTTGGACTGGGAAGAGGCCAAAAGTGTTTTTTGTGAAAGTAAACATAGTTTCAAAGGCTTTCTTCAAAAAAGTGCCTCAGGACAGTTAATTTAACGGTTTCATGATGTTTTCATGAATATCTGCTGTTTTCAGTACTTTACTGCTGAAAGATGCATTTTGACTTTTTATCTTCGTAAAAGAAGTTTCGGGCTGGGAAAAGGCCAAAAGTTGATTTTGTGTAAGTAAACATACTTGCAAAGGTTTTCTTCAAAAAAGTGCATCAGGACAGTTGATTTAACAGTTTCATTATGTTTTCATTAGAACTTGATGCTTACAGCACTTTCTTTGAAGAAAATCTTTCCTAAAGAGGCATTTTCACTTTTTATGCTCTTAAAACAAGTTTCGGGCTGGGAAGAGGCCAAAAGTGTTTTTTGTGAAAGTAAACATAGTTTCAAAGGTTTTCTTCAAAAAAGTGCCTCAGGACAGTTGATTTAAAAGTTTCATGATGTTTTCATGAATATCTGCTGTTTTCAGTACTTTACTGCTGAAAGATGCATTTTGACTTTTTATCTTCTTAAAAGAAGTTTCGTGCTGGGAAAAGGCCAAAAGTTGATTTTCTGTAAGTAAACATACTTGCAAAGTTTTTCTTCAAAAAAGTGCATTAGGACAGATGATTTAACAGTTTCATGATGTTTTCATTAGAACTTGATGCTTACAGCACTTTCTTTGAAGAAAATCTTTCCTAAAGAGGCATTTTCACTTTTTATGCTCTTAAAACAAGTTTTGGGATGGGAAGAGGCCAAAAGTGTTTTTTGTGAAAGTGAACATAGTTTCAAAGGTTTTCTTCAAAAAAGTGCCTCAGGACAGTTGATTTAAAAGTTTCATGATGTTTTCATTAGAACTTGATGCTTACAGCACTTTCTTTGAAGAAAATCTTTCCTAAAGAGGCATTTTCACTTTTTATGCTCTTAAAACAAGTTTCGGGCTGGGAAGAGGCCAAAAGTGTTTTTTGTGAAAGTAAACATAGTTTCAAAGGTTTTCTTCAAAAAAGTGCCTCAGGACAGTTAATTTAACGGTTTCATGATGTTTTCATGAATATCTGCTGTTTTCAGTACTTTACTGCTGAAAGATGCATTTTGACTTTTTATCTTCGTAAAAGAAGTTTCGGGCTGGGAAAAGGCCAAACATGTGTTTTGTGAAAGTAAACACAGTTTCAAAGGTTTTCTTCAAAAAAGTGCATCAGTACAGATGATTTAACAGTTTCATGATGTTTTCATTAGAACTTGATGCTTACAGCACTTTCTTTGAAGAAAATCTTTCCTAAAGAGGCATTTTCACTTTTTATGCTCTTAAAACAAGTTTTGGCTGGGAAGAGGCCAAAAGTGTTTTTTGTGAAAGTAAACATAGTTTCAAAGGTTTTCTTCAAAAAAGTGCCTCAGGACAGTTAATTTAACGTTTTCATGATGTTTTCATGAATATCTGCTGTTTTCAGTACTTTACTGCTGAAAGATGCATTTTGACTTTTTATCTTCGTAAAAGAAGTTTCGGGCTGGGAAAAGGCCAAAAATGTGTTTTGTGAAAGTAAACACAGTTTCAAAGGTTTTCTTCAAAAAGTGCATCAGTACAGATGATTTAACAGTTTCATGATGTTTTCATTAGAACTTGATGCTTACAGCACTTTCTTTGAAGAAAATCTTTCCTAAAGAGGCATTTTCACTTTTTATGCTCTTAAAACAAGTTTTGGGCTGGGGAAGAGGCCAAAAGTGTTTTTTGTGAAAGTAAACATAGTTTCAAAGGTTTTCTTCAAAAAAGTGCCTCAGGACAGTTGATTTAAAAGTTTCATGATGTTTTGATTAGAACTTGATGCTTACAGCACTTTCTTTGAAGAAAATCTATCCTAAAGAGGCATTTTCACCTTTTATGCTCTTAAAACAAGTTTCGGGCTGGGAAGAGGCCAAAAGTGTATTTTGTGTAAGTAAACATAGTTTCAAAGGTTTTCTTCAAAAAAGTCCTTCAGGACAGTTGATTTAAAAGTTTCATGATGTTTTCATGAATATCTGCTGTTTTCAGTACTTTACTGCTGAAAGATGCATTTTGACTTTTTATCTTCTTAAAAGAAGTTTCGGGCTGGGAAAAGGCCAAAAGTTGATTTTGTGTAAGTAAACATACTTGCAAAGGTTTTCTTCAAAAAAGTGCATCAGGACAGTTGATTTAACAGTTTCATGATGTTTTCATTAGAACTTGATGCTTACAGCACTTTCTTTGAAGAAAATCTTTCCTAAAGAGGCATTTTCACTTTTTATGCTCTTAAAACAAGTTTCGGGCTGGGAAGAGGCCAAAAGTCTTTTTTGTGAAAGTGAACATAGTTTCAAAGGTTTTCTTCAAAAAAGTGCCTCAGGACAGTTGATTTAAAAGTTTCATGATGTTTTCATGAATATCTGCTGTTTTCAGTACTTTACTGCTGAAAGATGCATTTTGACTTTTTATCTTCTTAAAAGAAGTTTCGTGCTGGGAAAAGGCCAAAAGTTGATTTTCTGTAAGTAAACATACTTGCAAAGTTTTTCTTCAAAAAAGTGCATCAGGACAGATGATTTAACAGTTTCATGATGTTTTCATTAGAACTTGATGCTTACAGCACTTTCTTTGAAGAAAATCTTTCCTAAAGAGGCATTTTCACTTTTTATGCTCTTAAAACAAGTTTTGGGATGGGAAGAGGCCAAAAGTGTTTTTTGTGAAAGTGAACATAGTTTCAAAGGTTTTCTTCAAAAAAGTGCCTCAGGACAGTTGATTTAAAAGTTTCATGATGTTTTCATTAGAACTTGATGCTTACAGCACTTTCTTTGAAGAAAATCTTTCCTAAAGAGGCATTTTCACTTTTTATGCTCTTAAAACAAGTTTCGGGCTGGGAAGAGGCCAAAAGTGTATTTTGTGAAAGTAAACATAGTTTCAAAGGTTTTCTTCAAAAAAGTCCCTCGGGACAGTTGATTTAAAAGTTTCATGATGTTTTCATGAATATCTGCTGTTTTCAGTACTTTACTGCTGAAAGATGCATTTTGACTTTTTATCTTCTTAAAAGAAGTTTCGGGCTGGGGAAAGGCCAAAAGTTGATTTTGTGTAAGTAAACATACTTGCAAAGGTTTTCTTCAAAAAGTGCATCAGGACAGTTGATTTAAAAGTTTCATGATGTTTTCATTAGAACTTGATGCTTACAGCACTTTCTTTGAAGAAAATCTTTCCTAAAGAGGCATTTTCACCTTTTATGCTCTTAAAACAAGTTTTGGGCTGGGAAGAAGCCAAAAGTGTTTTTTGTGAAAGTGAACATAGTTTCAAAGGTTTTCTTCAAAAAAGTGCCTCAGGACAGTTGATTTAAAAGTTTCATGATGTTTTCATGAATATCAGCTGTTTTCAGTACTTTACTGCTGAAAGATGCATTTTGACTTTTTATCTTCTTAAAACAAGTTTCGGGCTGGGAAGAGGCCAAAAGTGTTTTTTGTGAAAGTAAACATAGTTTCAAAGGTTTTCTTCAAAAAAGTCCCTCAGGACAGTTAATTTAACGGTTTCATGATGTTTTCATGACTATCTGCTGTTTTCAGTATTTTTCTGCTGAAAGATACATTTTTGAATTTTTCACTTTTTAGGCTTTTAAGAGAAGTTTCGGGCTGGGGAAAGGCCAAAAGTTGATTTTGTGTAAGTAAACATACTTGCAAAGGTTTTCTTCAAAAAGTCCATCAGAACAGATGATTTAACAGTTTCATGATGTTTTCATTAGAACTTGATGCTTACAGCACTTTCTTTGAAGAAAATCTTTCCTAAAGAGGCATTTTCACTTTTTATGCTCTTAAAACAAGTTTTGGGCTGGGAAGAGGCCAAAAGTGTTTTTTGTGAAAGTAAACATAGTTTCAAAGGTTTTCTTCCAAAAAGTGCCTCAGGACAGTTGATTTAAAAGTTTCATGATGTTTTCATGAATATCTGCTGTTTTCAGTATTTTTCTGCTGAAAGATACATTTTTGAATTTTTCACTTTTGAGGCTCTCAAGAGAAGTTTCGGGCTGGGGAAAGGCCAAAAGTTGATTTTGTGTAAGTAAACATACTTGCAAAGGTTTTCTTCAACAAGTGCATCAGGACAGATGATTTAACAGTTTCATGATGTTTTCATTAGAACTTGATGCTTATAGCACTTTCTTTGAAGAAAATCTTTCCTAAAGAGGCATTTTCACTTTTTATGCTCTTAAAACAAGTTTTGGGCTGGGAAGAGGCCAAAAGTGTTTTTTGTGAAAGTAAACATAGTTTCAAAGGTTTTCTTCAAAAAAGTGCCTCAGGACAGTTAATTTAACGGTTTCATGATGTTTTCATGAATATCTGCTGTTTTCAGTACTTTACTGCTGAAAGATGCATTTTGACTTTTTATCTTCGTAAAAGAAGTTTCGGGCTGGGAAAAGGCCAAAAATGTGTTTTGTGAAAGTAAACACAGTTTCAAAGGTTTTCTTCAAAAAAGTGCATCAGTACAGATGATTTAACAGTTTCATGATGTTTTCATGAATATCTGCTGTTTTCAGTATTTTTCTGCTGAAAGATACATTTTTGCATTTTTCACTTTTGAGGCTCTCAAGAGAAGTTTCGGGCTGGGGAAAGGCCAAAAGTTGATTTTGTGTAAGTAAACATAGTTTCAAAGGTTTTCTTCAAAAAAGTCCCTCAGAACAGTTAATTTAACGGTTTCATGATGTTTTCATGACTATCTGCTGTTTTCAGTATTTTTCTGCTGAAAGATGCATTTTTGAATTTTTCACTTTTTAGGCTTTTAAGAGAAGTTTCGGGCTGGGGAAAGGCCAAAAGTTGATTTTGTGTAAGTAAACATACTTGCAAAGGTTTTCTTCAAAAAAGTGCATCAGGACAGATGATTTAACAGTTTCATGATGTTTTCATTAGAACTTGATGCTTACAGCACTTTCTTTGAAGAAAATCTTTCCTAAAGAGGCATTTTCACCTTTTATGCTCTTAAAACAAGTTTCGGGCTGGGAAGAGGCCAAAAGTGTATTTTGTGAAAGTAAACATAGTTTCAGAGGTTTTCTTCAAAAAAGTCCCTCAGGACAGTTAATTTAACGGTTTCATGATGTTTTCATGACTATCTGCTGTTTTCAGTATTTTTCTGCTGAAAGATACATTTTTGAATTTTTCACTTTTTAGGCTTTTAAGAGAAGTTTCGGGCTGGGGAAAGGCCAAAAGTTGATTTTGTGTAAGTAAACATACTTGCAAAGGTTTTCTTCAACAAGTGCATCAGGACAGATGATTTAACAGTTTCATGATGTTTTCATTAGAACTTGATGCTTATAGCACTTTCTTTGAAGAAAATCTTTCCTAAAGAGGCATTTTCACTTTTTATGCTCTTAAAACAAGTTTTGGGCTGGGAAGAGGCCAAAAGTGTTTTTTGTGAAAGTAAACATAGTTTCAAAGGTTTTCTTCAAAAAAGTGCCTCAGGACAGTTAATTTAACGGTTTCATGATGTTTTCATGAATATCTGCTGTTTTCAGTACTTTACTGCTGAAAGATGCATTTTGACTTTTTATCTTCGTAAAAGAAGTTTCGGGCTGGGAAAAGGCCAAAAATGTGTTTTGTGAAAGTAAACACAGTTTCAAAGGTTTTCTTCAAAAAAGTGCATCAGTACAGATGATTTAACAGTTTCATGATGTTTTCATTAGAACTTGATGCTTACAGCACTTTTCTTTGAAGAAAATCTTTCCTAAAGAGGCATTTTCACTTTTTATGCTCTTAAAACAAGTTTTGGGCTGGGAAGAGGCCAAAAGTGTTTTTTGTGAAAGTAAACATAGTTTCAAAGGTTTTCTTCAAAAAAGTGCCTCAGGACAGTTAATTTAACAGTTTCATGATGTTTTCATGAATATCTGCTGTTTTCAGTACTTTACTGCTGAAAGATGCATTTTGACTTTTTACCTTCGTAAAAGAAGTTTCGGGCTGGGAAAAGGCCAAAAATGTGTTTTGTGGAAGTAAACACAGTTTCAAAGGTTTTCTTCGAAAAAGTGCATCAGTACAGATGATTTAACAGTTTCATGATGTTTTCATGAATATCTGCTGTTTTCAGTATTTTTCTGCTGAAAGATACATTTTTGAATTTTCACTTTTTAGGCTTTTAAGAGAAGTTTCGGGCTGGGGAAAGGCCAAACGTTTATTTTGTGTAAGTAAACATACCTGCAAAGGTTTTCTTCAACAAGTGCATCAGGACAGATGATTTAACAGTTTCATGATGTTTTCATTAGAACTTGATGCTTATAGCACTTTCTTTGAAGAAAATCTTTCCTAAAGAGGCATTTTCACTTTTTATGCTCTTAAACAAGTTTTGGGCTGGGAAGAGGCCAAAAGTGTTTTTTGTGAAAGTAAACATAGTTTCAAAGGTTTTCTTCAAAAAAGTGCCTCAGGACAGTTAATTTAACGGTTTCATGATGTTTTCATGAATATCTGCTGTTTTCAGTACTTTACTGCTGAAAGATGCATTTTGACTTTTTATCTTCGTAAAAGAAGTTTCGGGCTGGGAAAAGGCCAAAAATGTGTTTTGTGAAAGTAAACATAGTTTCAAAGGTTTTCTTCAAAAAAGTCCCTCAGGACAGTTAATTTAACGGTTTCATGATGTTTCATGACTATCTGCTGTTTTCAGTATTTTTCTACTGAAAGATACATTTTTGAATTTTTCACTTTTAGGCTTTTAAGAGAAGTTTTGGGCTGGGGAAAGGCCAAAAGTTTATTTTGTGTAAGTAAACATACTTGCAAAGGTTTTCTTCAACAAGTGCATCAGGACAGATAGATTTAACAGTTTCATGATGTTTTCATTAGAACTTGATGCTTATAGCACTTTCTTTGAAGAAAATCTTTCCTAAAGAGGCATTTTCACTTTTTATGCTCTTAAAACAAGTTTTGGGCTGGAAGAGGCCAAAAGTGTTTTTTGTGAAAGTAAACATAGTTTCAAAGGTTTTCTTCAAAAAAGTGCATCAGGACAGTTAATTTAACGGTTTCATGATGTTTTCATGAATATCTGCTGTTTTCAGTACTTTACTGCTGAAAGATGCATTTTGACTTTTTATCTTCGTAAAAGAAGTTTCGGGCTGGGAAAAGGCCAAACATGTGTTTTGTGAAAGTAAACACAGTTTCAAAGGTTTTCTTCAAAAAAGTGCATCAGTACAGATGATTTAACAGTTTCATGATGTTTTCATTAGAACTTGATGCTTCTCAGCCACTTTCTTTGAAGAAAATCTTTCCTAAAGAGGCATTTTCACTTTTTATGCTCTTAAACAAGTTTTGGCTGGGAAGAGGCCAAAAGTGTTTTTTGTGAAAGTAAACATAGTTTCAAAGGTTTTCTTCAAAAAAGTGCCTCAGGACAGTTGATTTAAAAGTTTCATGATGTTTTCATGAATATCTGCTGTTTTCAGTACTTTACTGCTGAAAGATGCATTTTGACTTTTTATCTTCTTAAAAGAAGTTTCGGGCTGGGAAAAGGCCAAAAATGTGTTTTGTGAAAGTAAACACAGTTTCAAAGGTTTTCTTCAAAAAGTGCATCAGTACAGATGATTTAACAGTTTCATGATGTTTTCATTAGAACTTGATGCTTACAGCACTTTCTTTGAAGAAAATCTTTCCTAAAGAGGCATTTTCACTTTTTATGCTCTTAAAACAAGTTTTGGGCTGGGGAAGAGGCCAAAAGTGTTTTTTGTGAAAGTAAACATAGTTTCAAAGGTTTTCTTCAAAAAAGTGCCTCAGGACAGTTGATTTAAAAGTTTCATGATGTTTTGATTAGAACTTGATGGCTTACAGCACTTTCTTTGAAGAAAATCTATCCTAAAGAGGCATTTTCACCTTTTATGCTCTTAAAACAAGTTTCGGGCTGGGAAGAGGCCAAAAGTGTATTTTGTGTAAGTAAACATAGTTTCAAAGGTTTTCTTCAAAAAAGTCCTTCAGGACAGTTGATTTAAAAGTTTCATGATGTTTTCATGAATATCTGCTGTTTTCAGTACTTTACTGCTGAAAGATGCATTTTGACTTTTTATCTTCTTAAAAGAAGTTTCGGGGCTGGGAAAAGGCAAAAAGTTGATTTTGTGTAAGTAAACATACTTGCAAAGGTTTTCTTCAAAAAGTGCATCAGGACAGTTGATTTAACAGTTTCATGATGTTTTCATTAGAACTTGATGCTTACAGCACTTTCTTTGAAGAAAATCTTTCTAAAGAGGCATTTTCACTTTTTATGCTCTTTAAAACAAGTTTCGGGCTGGGAAGAGGCCAAAAGTCTTTTTTGTGAAAGTGAACATAGTTTCAAAGGTTTTCTTCAAAAAAGTGCCTCAGGACAGTTGATTTAAAAGTTTCATGATGTTTTCATGAATATCTGCTGTTTTCATGTACTTTACTGCTGAAAGATGCATTTTGACTTTTTATCTTCTTAAAAGAAGTTTCGTGCTGGGAAAAGGCCAAAAGTTGATTTTCTGTAAGTAAACATACTTGCAAAGTTTTTCTTCAAAAAAGTGCATCAGGACAGATGATTTAACAGTTTCATGATGTTTTCATTAGAACTTGATGCTTACAGCACTTTCTTTGAAGAAAATCTTTCCTAAAGAGGCATTTTCACTTTTTATGCTCTTAAAACAAGTTTTGG
>NW_027176633.1:10000-20000 GCF_023349555.1 Cebidichthys violaceus
CAGAAGCAGCCGCTGTAACTGTCTGGAGGACGTGCGTAAAGAGGCCGTACACATCATAATTTAATCCGTTTTATTGACATAATGCTGGGTCAAAAATCCTCCACAAACAGCCGCTATAACTGTCTGGAGGACGTGCGTAAAGAGGCCGTACACATCATAATTTAATCCGTTTTATTGACATAATGCTGGGTCAAAAATCCTCCGCAAACAGCCGCTATAACTGTCTGGAGGACGTGCGTAAAGAGGCCGTACACATCATAATTTAATCCGTTTTATTGACATAATGCTGGGTCAAAAATCCTCCGCAAACAGCCGCTGTAACTGTCTGGAGGACGTGCGTAAAGAGGCCGTACACATCATAATTTAATCCGTTTTATTGACATAATGCTGGGTCAAAAATCCTCCGCAAACAGCCGCTATAACTGTCTGGAGGACGTGCGTAAAGAGGCCGTACACATCATAATTTAATCCGT
Organism: Cebidichthys violaceus; assembly: GCF_023349555.1. Lineage (NCBI taxonomy): Eukaryota > Metazoa > Chordata > Actinopteri > Perciformes > Stichaeidae > Cebidichthys > Cebidichthys violaceus. Next base: position 10,474 of record NW_027176633.1, read on the forward strand.
TTTATTGACATAATGCTGAGTCAAAAATCCTCCGCAAACAGCCGCTATAACTGTCTGGAGGACGTGCGTAAAGAGGCCGTACACATCATAATTTAATCCGTTTTATTGACATAATGCTGGGTCAAAAATCCTCCGCAAACAGCCGCTGTAACTGTCTGGAGGACGTGCGTAAAGAGGCCGTACACATCATAATTTAATCCGTTTTATTGACATAATGCTGGGTCCAAAATCCTCCACAAACAGCCGCTATAACTGTCTGGAGGACGTGCGTAAAGAGGCCGTACACATCATAATTTAATCCGTTTTATTGACATAATGCTGAGTCAAAAATCCTCCGCAAACAGCCGCTATAACTGTCTGGAGGACGTGCGTAAAGAGGCCGTACACATCATAATTTAATCCGTTTTATTGACATAATGCTGGGTCAAAAATCCTCCGCAAACAGCCGCTGTAACTGTCTGGAGGACGTGCGTAAAGAGGCCGTACACATCATAATTTAATCCGTTTTATTGACATAATGCTGGGTCAAAAATCCTCCGCAAACAGCCGCTGTAACTGTCTGGAGGACGTGCGTAAAGAGGCCGTACACATCATAATTTAATCCGTTTTATTGACATAATGCTGGGTCAAAAATCCTCCGCAAACAGCTGCTGTGACTGTCTGGAGGACGTGCGTAAAGAGGCTGTTATTGTCATCTGTCAATCCGTTTTAAGATCACAATCTGAGGGAAAGCACCCTCCAGAAACAGTCGCTGTGACAGTCTGGAGGACGCGCGTAAAGAGGCTGTTATTGTCATCTGTCAATCCGTTTTGAGCTCACAATCTGAGGGAAAGCATCCTCCAGAAACAGTCGCTGTGACAGTCTGGAGGACGCGCGTAAAGAGGCTGTTATTATCATCTGTCAATCCGTTTTGAGCTCACAATCTGAGGGAAAGCATCCTCCAGAAACAGTCGCTGTGACAGTCTGGAGGACGCGCGTAAAGAGGCTGTTATTGTCATCTGTCAATCCGTTTTGAGCTCACAATCTGAGGGAAAGCATCCTCCAGAAACAGTCGCTGTGACAGTCTGGAGGACGCGCGTAAAGAGGCTGTTATTGTCATCTGTCAATCCGTTTTAAGGTCACAATATGATGGAAAGCATCCTCCAGAAACAGTCGCTATAACTGTCTGGAGGACGTGCGTAAAGAGGCCGTTAACGTCATCTGTCAATCCGTTTTAAATTCACAATCCGAGGCAAAGCCTCCTCCAGAAACAGTCGCTATAACTGTCTGGAGGACGTGCGTAAAGAGGCCTTTAACGTCATCTGTCAATCCGTTTTGAGCTCACAATCTGAGGGAAAGCATCCTCCAGAAACAGTCGCTGTGACAGTCTGGAGGACGTGCGTAAAGAGGCCGTACACATCATAATTTAATCCGTTGTATTGACATAATGCTGGGTCAAAAATCCTCCGCAAACAGCCGCTATAACTGTCTGGAGGACGCGCGTAAAGAGGCCGTTAACGTCATCTGTCAATCCGTTTTAAATTCACAATCCGAGGCAAAGCCTCCTCCAGAAACAGTCGCTATAACTGTCTGGAGGACGTGCGTAAAGAGGCCGTTAATGTGGCGAGAGAGTCCGTTTAAAGCTCACAATGTGAGGCGAAACATCCTCCAGCAACAGCCGCTATAACTGTCTGGAGGACGTGCGTAAAGAGGCCGTTAACGTCATCTGTCAATCCGTTTGAAATTCACAATCCGAGGCAAAGCCTCCTCCAGAAACAGTCGCTATAACTGTCTGGAGGACGTGCGTAAAGAGGCCGTTAATGTGGCGAGAGAGTCCGTTTAAAGCTCACAATGTGAGGCGAAACATCCTCCAGCAACAGCCGCTATAACTGTCTGGAGGACGTGCGTAAAGAGGCCGTTAACGTCATCTGTCAATCCGTTTTAAATTCACAATCCGAGGCAAAGCCTCCTCCAGAAACAGTCGCTATAACTGTCTGGAGGACGTGCGTAAAGAGGCCGTTAATGTGGCGAGACAGTCCGTTTAAAGCTCACAATGTGAGGCGAAACATCCTCCAGCAACAGCCGCTATAACTGTCTGGAGGACGTGCGTAAAGAGGCCGTTAACGTCATCTGTCAATCCGTTTGAAATTCACAATCCGAGGCAAAGCCTCCTCCAGAAACAGTCGCTATAACTGTCTGGAGGACGTGCGTAAAGAGGCCGTTAATGTGGCGAGAGAGTCCGTTTAAAGCTCACAATGTGAGGCGAAACATCCTCCAGCAACAGCCGCTATAACTGTCTGGAGGACGTGCGTAAAGAGGCCGTTAACGTCATCTGTCAATCCGTTTGAAATTCACAATCCGAGGCAAAGCCTCCTCCACAAACAGCCGCTATAACTGTCTGGAGGACGTGCGTAAAGAGGCTGTTATTGTCATCTGTCAATCCGTTTTGAGCTCACAATCTGAGGGAAAGCATCCTCCAGAAACAGTCGCTGTGACAGTCTGGAGGACGTGCGTAAAGAGGCCGTACACATCATAATTTAATCCGTTGTATTGACATAATGCTGGGTCAAAAATCCTCCGCAAACAGCCGCTATAACTGTCTGGAGGACGTGCGTAAAGAGGCTGTTAACGTCATCTGTCAATCCGTTTTAAATTCACAATCTGAGGAAAAGCATTCTCCAGAAACAGTCGCTGTGACAGTCTGGAGGACGTGCGTAAAGAGGCCGTACACATCATAATTTAATCCGTTGTATTGACATAATGCTGGGTCAAAAATCCTCCGCAAACAGCCGCTATAACTGTCTGGAGGACGCGCGTAAAGAGGCTGTTAACGTCATCTGTCAATCCGTTTTAAATTCACAATCTGAGGGAAAGCATTCTCCAGAAACAGTCGCTGTAACTGTCTGGAGGACGTGCGTAAAGAGGCCGTACACATCATAATTTAATCCGTTTTATTGACATAATGCTGGGTCAAAAATCCTCCACAAACAGCCGCTGTGACAGTCTGGAGGACGCGCGTAAAGAGGCCGTTAACGTCATCTGTCAATCCGTTTTAAATTCACAATCCGAGGCAAAGCCTCCTCCAGAAACAGTCGCTATAACTGTCTGGAGGACGTGCGTAAAGAGGCCGTTAACGTCATCTGTCAATCCGTTTTAAATTCACAATCCGAGGCAAAGCCTCCTCCAGAAACAGTCGCTATAACTGTCTGGAGGACGTGCGTAAAGAGGCCGTTAACGTCATCTGTCAATCCGTTTTAAATTCACAATCCGAGGCAAAGCCTCCTCCAGAAACAGTCGTTGTAACTGCCTGGAGGACGCGCGTAAAGAGGCCGTTAACATAATCAGTTAATCCGTTTGAAAGTCATTTTCTAAGGCAGCGCTTCCCCGCAACACTCCGCTGTTGTCCGTCAAAACTCGGATCTCCCAGGCCCAGCCAGAACGCTCCATTCGCGGGGAAGAGACGTCCGCAACACACCGCTGTTGTCCGTCAAAAAATCGGATCACATAGGCCGAGCATAATGGCTTTAAATCGGATAAAGTACTTCCGCGTTGTCGCCTGTCTTTGCCGCCCTGGTAACCGGGAGTCGGGCCGAAATTATCTCCGTGGTGCCTTCACTTTTCCGGCCTTCTTGTAGTAAAGCTGTCGCTGTCTTTTCATGATAGACAGATTTTTGAAAAACCGGTTTCACAAAATGTGCGCAAGGTGGCTTGGTTACCCCCTACCAAAAGTGGTCACATCGGGATAGGCAAAAACCAATAAGCGCTGAAGGCTTCAGCGCTTATTGGTTTTTGCCTAGAGACACTCTGTCGTTTTTTGGAGGTTCGCGCCCCTGGAATTCTTGCAAGTCAGCGAAGCGCTGAAGCCTTCAGCGCTTCGTGTTGCCTAGAAACACTTTGGCGTTTTGCTGGGTTTTACGCCCCTGGAACTCTTGCGAGTCAGCGAAGCGCTGAAGCCTTCAGCGCTTCGTGTTGCCTAGAGACACTTTGGCGTTTTTCTGACTTTTACGCCCCTGGAACTCTTGCGACTCAACGAAGCGCTGAAGCCTTCAGCGCTTCGTGTTGCCTAGAGTCACGTCACATACGCGGCTGGGTTTTTTTTTCCCTTTTTCTTCCTTTTTCCGGGATTTTCGTGCCCCAGAGCATGCCTCTCTCCCTGGGATGCCTCCGACTGCTGCTCCATGCCCTCTCTCTCTCTCTCTCTCTCTCTCTCTCTCTCTCTCTCTCTCTCTCTCTCTCTCTCTCTCTCTCTCTCTCTCTCTCTCTCTCTCTCTCATCATCCCAGTTTAGGGCGCTTTTTCCGGGCATTAGCTCACGTAGCAACATCAGCACCATGGACAGCACCACGGACAGCGCCCTGGACGTCATTTACCAGGGAAAGGGGGCACATTTCCCGGATCTTTGACCTCCACCGCATCCCCTAGGCCCCTGCCAACACTGCCACAAGAGGGCCCGAAAAACGGATGGTGAGAAAGGGTAAATTCGGGCGTGGAAAGCACCCCCACTCTCATCTCACCCACACCCGGAAAACAGCACTTTTTCCGGGTGGGCCTCTTCCAGAGCATCCCTTGGGCTCCCCCCAACACTCCCACAAAATGACCCGAAAAAAAGAGGGTGGGAAAGGGTAAGTTCGGGCTGAAAAGCACCCAGACACACATCTCGCTCACGCCCGGAAAACAGCACTTTTTCCGGGTGACTCACCTCCAGAGCATCCCCTGGGCTCCCCCCAACACTCCCACAAAAGGGCCCGAAAAACGGATGGTGAGAAAGGGTAAATTCGGGCGTGGAAAGCACCCCCACTCTCATCTCACCCACACCCGGAAAACAGCACTTTTTCCGGGTGGGCCTCCTCCAGAGCAACCCCCTGGCACCCAGCAACACTCCCACAAAAGGACCCGAAAAAAAGAGGGTGAAAAAGGGTAAGTTTGGGCTGAAAAGCACCCAGACACACATCTCGCTCACGCCCGGAAAATGGCACTTTTTCCGGGTGACTCACATCCAGAGCATCCCCTGGGCTCCCAGCAACACTCCCACAAAAGGGCCCGAAAAACGGAGGGTGGGAAAGGGTAAATTCGGGCGTGGAAGGCACCCCCACTCTCATCCCTTCCACACCCGGAAAACGAGCACTTTTTCCGGGTGACTCACCTCCAGAGCATCCCCTGGGCTCCCCCCAACACTCCCACAAAAGGGCCCGAAAAACGGATGGTGAGAAAGGGTAAATTCGGGCGTGGAAAGCACCCCCACTCTCATCTCACCCACACCCGGAAAACAGCACTTTTTCCGGGTGGGCCTCCTCCAGAGCAACCCCCTGGCACCCAGCAACACTCCCACAAAAGGACCCGAAAAACGGAGGGTGGGAAAGGGTAAATTCGGGCGTGGAAAGCATCCCCACTCTCATCTCCTCCACACCCGGAAAAAGAGCACTTTTCCCGGGTGGGCCTCCTCCAGAGCATCCCCCTGGCACCCAGCAACACTGCCACAAAAGGGCCTGAAAAAAGAAGGGTGAGAAAGGCAAAGTCCGGGCTGAAGAGCACCCAGACACACATCTCGCTCACGCCCGGAAAAAAGCACTTTTTCCCCGGTAAAACACCTCCAGAGCATCCCCTGGGCTCCCCCCAACACTGACACAAAAGGGCTAGAAAAACAGAAGAGGAGAAAGGGTAAATTCGGGCGTGGAAAGCACCCCCACTCTCATCTCACCCACACCCGGAAAACAGCACTTTTTCCGGGTGGGCCTCCTCCAGAGCATCCCCCTGGCACCCAGCAACACTGCCACAAAAGGGCCTGAAAAAAGAAGGGTGAGAAAGGCAAAGTCCGGGCTGAAGAGCACCCAGACACACATCTCGCTCACGCCCGGAAAAAAGCACTTTTTCCGGATAAAACACCTCCACAGCATCCCCCTGGCACCCAGCAACACTGACACAAAACGGTCCGAAAAACAGAAGGGGAGAAAGGATAAATTCGGGTGTGGAAAGCACCCCCACTCTCATCTCATCCACACCCGGAAATAAGGCACCTATCCCGGCCACAGGACCTCCGCAGCATCCCCCTGGTCACCCTCCACCACCTCTGCTTAAAGCAGACCGAAATAGTGGGAGAAAGTGTGGGAAAAGCACTCCCACAGCACCAGCCTCATCCACTCATCCACACCCGGAAATCAGGCACCTTTCCCGGCCACAGGACCTCCGCAGCATCTCCCTGGTCACCCAGCATCACCTCTGCTTAAAGCAACCCGAAATAGTGGGAGAAAGTGTGTGAAAAGCACTCACACAGCACCAGCCTCATCCACTCATCCACACCCGGAAATCAGGCACCTTTCCTGGCCACAGGACCTCCGCAGCACCCCCCTGGTCACCCAGCATCACCTCTGCTTAAAGCAGACCGAAATAGTGGGAGAAAGTGTGAGAAAAGCACTCCCACAGCACCAGCCTCATCCACTCATCCACACCCGGAAATCAGGCACCTATCCCGGCCACAGGACCTCCGCAGCATCCCCCTGGTCACCCTCCATCACCTCTGCTTAAAGCAGACCGAAATAGTGGGAGAAAGTGTGTGAAAAGCACTCCCACAGCACCAGCCTCATCCACTCATCCACACCCGGAAATCAGGCACCTTTCCTGGCCACAGGACCTCCGCAGCACCCCCCTGGTCACCCAGCATCACCTCTGCTTAAAGCAGACCGAAATAGTGGGAGAAAGTGTGAGAAAAGCACTCCCACAGCACCAGCCTCATCCACTCATCCACACCCGGAAATAAGGCACCTATCCCGGCCACAGGACCTCCGCAGCATCCCCCTGGTCACCCTCCATCACCTCTGCTTAAAGCAGACCGAAATAGTGGGAGAAAGTGTGTGAAAAGCACTCCCACAGCACCAGCCTCATCCACTCATCCACACCCGGAAATCAGGCACCTTTCCTGGCCACAGGACCTCCGCAGCACCCCCCTGGTCACCCAGCATCACCTCTGCTTAAAGCAGACCGAAATAGTGGGAGAAAGTGTGAGAAAAGCACTCCCACAGCACCAGCCTCATCCACTCATCCACACCCGGAAATAAGGCACCTATCCCGGCCACAGGACCTCCGCAGCATCCCCCTGGTCACCCTCCATCACCTCTGCTTAAAGCAGACCGAAATAGTGGGAGAAAGTGTGTGAAAAGCACTCCCACAGCACCAGCCTCATCCACTCATCCACACCCGGAAATCAGGCACCTTTCCTGGCCACAGGACCTCCGCAGCACCCCCCTGGTCACCCAGCATCACCTCTGCTTAAAGCAGACCGAAATAGTGGGAGAAAGTGTGAGAAAAGCACTCCCACAGCACCAGCCTCATCCACTCATCCACACCCGGAAATAAGGCACCTTTCCCGGCCACAGGACCTCCGCAGCACCCCCCTAGTCACCCACCAACACCTCTGACTCAAGCTCCCACCAAAAACGGGGAAAAAATAAAAAATAGCCCTCCAAAAACACCCCCCCCCAACCGGACCCACCCCCACCCGGCCACCCCTCACCAAAAGCCCGCAGAGACACCTCCGGCAGCTACCCTTCTAACCCCGTCTCCAGGCGGTCCCGGGCCCCCACACTTAAGCACCCTCTCTGGGTTAAAACCAAAACTCCGACCGTTCAGGACGTTCATGCCCCTGGTAATTTAGTTTCGTGCCCCTGGTAGATGGGAGAGAAGCGCTAAAGCCTTCAACTAGCCGAGCTAGAGCCTCCAAAGCGGCCTCCACAACCACAATACAGGGCCTGGAGGTCAGTTTGCTGGTTTTTTTCTAAGTGTAATTCCAAACTGCAACTCTCACTTTGTCCACAGGATGGCGACATTGGACTGCAAGTGAGCTCCAAGCGGTTGAATGTAAATGATTTATCCGGCCTTATGACCCTAAAAACGGACACTTTTACACATATAAGCTGGATGAAATACATTTCACGTGGTCCTGGTCCTCTGAGCGAGTACCAGAGAGCTAGGCAGAGCCAGGCTATGTCCCTAGGCCGAGCTGGAGCCTCCAAAGCGGCCTCCACAACCACAATACAGGGCCTGGAGGTCAGTTTGCTGGTTTTTTTCTAAGTGTAATTCCAAACTGCAACTCTCACTTTGTCCACAGGATGGCGACATTGGACTGCAAGTGAGCTCCAAGCGGTTGAATGCAACTGATTTATCCGGCCTTATGACCCTAAAAACGGACACTTTAACACATATAAGCTGGATGAAATACATTTCACGTGGTCCTGGTCCTCTGAGCGAGTACCAGAGAGCTAGGCAGAGCCAGGCTATGTCCCTAGGCCGAGCTAGAGCCTCCAAAGCGGCCTCCACATCCACAATAGAGGGCCTGGAGGTCAGTTTGCTGGTTTTTTTCTAAGTGTAATTCCAAACTGCAACTCTCACTTTGTCCACAGGATGGCGACATTGGACTGCAAGTGAGCTCCAAGCGGTTGAATGCAACTGATTTATCCGGCCTTATGACCCTAAAAACGGACACTTTAACACATATAAGCTGGATGAAATGCATTTCACGTGGTCCTGGTCCTCTGAGCGAGTACCAGAGAGCTAGGCAGAGCCAGGCTATGTCCCTAGGCCGAGCTGGAGCCTCCAAAGCGGCCTCCACATCCACAATACAGGGCCTGGAGGTCAGTTTGCTGGTTTTTTTCTAAGTGTAATTCCAAACTGCAACTCTCACTTTGTCCACAGGATGGCGACATTGGACTGCAAGTGAGCTCCAAGCGGGTGACTGTAAATGATTTATCCGGCCTTATGACCTTAAAAACGGACACTTTTACACATATAAGCTGGATGAAATACATTTCACGTGGTCCTGGTCCTCTGAGCGAGTACCAGAGAGCTAGGCAGAGCCAGGCTATGTCCCTAGGCCGAGCTGGAGCCTCCAAAGCGGCCTCCACAACCACAATACAGGGCCTGGAGGTCAGTTTGCTGGTTTTTTTCTAAGTGTAATTCCAAACTGCAACTCTCACTTTGTCCACAGGATGGCGACATTGGACTGCAAGTGAGCTCCAAGCGGTTGAATGTAAATGATTTATCCGGCCTTATGACCCTAAAAACGGACACTTTTACACATATAAGCTGGATGAAATACATTTCACGTGGTCCTGGTCCTCTGAGCGAGTACCAGAGAGCTAGGCAGAGCCAGGCTATGTCCCTAGGCCGAGCTGGAGCCTCCAAAGCGGCCTCCACATCCACAATACAGGGCCTGGAGGTCAGTTTGCTGGTTTTTTTCTAAGTGTAATTCCAAACTGCAACTCTCACTTTGTCCACAGGATGGCGACATTGGACTGCAAGTGAGCTCCAAGCGGTTGAATGCAACTGATTTATCCGGCCTTATGACCCTAAAAACGGACACTTTAACACATATAAGCTGGATGAAATGCATTTCACGTGGTCCTGGTCCTCTGAGCGAGTACCAGAGAGCTAGGCAGAGCCAGGCTATGTCCCTAGGCCGAGCTGGAGCCTCCAAAGCGGCCTCCACATCCACAATACAGGGCCTGGAGGTCAGTTTGCTGGTTTTTTTCTAAGTGTAATTCCAAACTGCAACTCTCA
>NW_027176633.1:30000-34557 GCF_023349555.1 Cebidichthys violaceus
AATCATCATTTAATCCGTTTTAAGCTCACAATCTTGGGTGAAACATCCTCCAGAAGCAGCCGCTGTAACTGTCTGGAGGACGTGCGTAAAGAGGCCGTACACATCATAATTTAATCCGTTTTATTGACATAATGCTGGGTCAAAAATCCTCCACAAACAGCCGCTATAACTGTCTGGAGGACGTGCGTAAAGAGGCCGTACACATCATAATTTAATCCGTTTTATTGACATAATGCTGGGTCAAAAATCCTCCGCAAACAGCCGCTATAACTGTCTGGAGGACGTGCGTAAAGAGGCCGTACACATCATAATTTAATCCGTTTTATTGACATAATGCTGGGTCAAAAATCCTCCGCAAACAGCCGCTGTAACTGTCTGGAGGACGTGCGTAAAGAGGCCGTACACATCATAATTTAATCCGTTTTATTGACATAATGCTGGGTCAAAAATCCTCCGCAAACAGCCGCTATAACTGTCTGGAGGACGTGCGTAAAGAGGCCGTACACATCATAATTTAATCCGTTTTATTGACATAATGCTGAGTCAAAAATCCTCCGCAAACAGCCGCTATAACTGTCTGGAGGACGTGCGTAAAGAGGCCGTACACATCATAATTTAATCCGTTTTATTGACATAATGCTGGGTCAAAAATCCTCCGCAAACAGCCGCTGTAACTGTCTGGAGGACGTGCGTAAAGAGGCCGTACACATCATAATTTAATCCGTTTTATTGACATAATGCTGGGTCCAAAATCCTCCACAAACAGCCGCTATAACTGTCTGGAGGACGTGCGTAAAGAGGCCGTACACATCATAATTTAATCCGTTTTATTGACATAATGCTGAGTCAAAAATCCTCCGCAAACAGCCGCTATAACTGTCTGGAGGACGTGCGTAAAGAGGCCGTACACATCATAATTTAATCCGTTTTATTGACATAATGCTGGGTCAAAAATCCTCCGCAAACAGCCGCTGTAACTGTCTGGAGGACGTGCGTAAAGAGGCCGTACACATCATAATTTAATCCGTTTTATTGACATAATGCTGGGTCAAAAATCCTCCGCAAACAGCCGCTGTAACTGTCTGGAGGACGTGCGTAAAGAGGCCGTACACATCATAATTTAATCCGTTTTATTGACATAATGCTGGGTCAAAAATCCTCCGCAAACAGCTGCTGTGACTGTCTGGAGGACGTGCGTAAAGAGGCTGTTATTGTCATCTGTCAATCCGTTTTAAGATCACAATCTGAGGGAAAGCACCCTCCAGAAACAGTCGCTGTGACAGTCTGGAGGACGCGCGTAAAGAGGCTGTTATTGTCATCTGTCAATCCGTTTTGAGCTCACAATCTGAGGGAAAGCATCCTCCAGAAACAGTCGCTGTGACAGTCTGGAGGACGCGCGTAAAGAGGCTGTTATTATCATCTGTCAATCCGTTTTGAGCTCACAATCTGAGGGAAAGCATCCTCCAGAAACAGTCGCTGTGACAGTCTGGAGGACGCGCGTAAAGAGGCTGTTATTGTCATCTGTCAATCCGTTTTGAGCTCACAATCTGAGGGAAAGCATCCTCCAGAAACAGTCGCTGTGACAGTCTGGAGGACGCGCGTAAAGAGGCTGTTATTGTCATCTGTCAATCCGTTTTAAGGTCACAATATGATGGAAAGCATCCTCCAGAAACAGTCGCTATAACTGTCTGGAGGACGTGCGTAAAGAGGCCGTTAACGTCATCTGTCAATCCGTTTTAAATTCACAATCCGAGGCAAAGCCTCCTCCAGAAACAGTCGCTATAACTGTCTGGAGGACGTGCGTAAAGAGGCCTTTAACGTCATCTGTCAATCCGTTTTGAGCTCACAATCTGAGGGAAAGCATCCTCCAGAAACAGTCGCTGTGACAGTCTGGAGGACGTGCGTAAAGAGGCCGTACACATCATAATTTAATCCGTTGTATTGACATAATGCTGGGTCAAAAATCCTCCGCAAACAGCCGCTATAACTGTCTGGAGGACGCGCGTAAAGAGGCCGTTAACGTCATCTGTCAATCCGTTTTAAATTCACAATCCGAGGCAAAGCCTCCTCCAGAAACAGTCGCTATAACTGTCTGGAGGACGTGCGTAAAGAGGCCGTTAATGTGGCGAGAGAGTCCGTTTAAAGCTCACAATGTGAGGCGAAACATCCTCCAGCAACAGCCGCTATAACTGTCTGGAGGACGTGCGTAAAGAGGCCGTTAACGTCATCTGTCAATCCGTTTGAAATTCACAATCCGAGGCAAAGCCTCCTCCAGAAACAGTCGCTATAACTGTCTGGAGGACGTGCGTAAAGAGGCCGTTAATGTGGCGAGAGAGTCCGTTTAAAGCTCACAATGTGAGGCGAAACATCCTCCAGCAACAGCCGCTATAACTGTCTGGAGGACGTGCGTAAAGAGGCCGTTAACGTCATCTGTCAATCCGTTTTAAATTCACAATCCGAGGCAAAGCCTCCTCCAGAAACAGTCGCTATAACTGTCTGGAGGACGTGCGTAAAGAGGCCGTTAATGTGGCGAGACAGTCCGTTTAAAGCTCACAATGTGAGGCGAAACATCCTCCAGCAACAGCCGCTATAACTGTCTGGAGGACGTGCGTAAAGAGGCCGTTAACGTCATCTGTCAATCCGTTTGAAATTCACAATCCGAGGCAAAGCCTCCTCCAGAAACAGTCGCTATAACTGTCTGGAGGACGTGCGTAAAGAGGCCGTTAATGTGGCGAGAGAGTCCGTTTAAAGCTCACAATGTGAGGCGAAACATCCTCCAGCAACAGCCGCTATAACTGTCTGGAGGACGTGCGTAAAGAGGCCGTTAACGTCATCTGTCAATCCGTTTGAAATTCACAATCCGAGGCAAAGCCTCCTCCACAAACAGCCGCTATAACTGTCTGGAGGACGTGCGTAAAGAGGCTGTTATTGTCATCTGTCAATCCGTTTTGAGCTCACAATCTGAGGGAAAGCATCCTCCAGAAACAGTCGCTGTGACAGTCTGGAGGACGTGCGTAAAGAGGCCGTACACATCATAATTTAATCCGTTGTATTGACATAATGCTGGGTCAAAAATCCTCCGCAAACAGCCGCTATAACTGTCTGGAGGACGTGCGTAAAGAGGCTGTTAACGTCATCTGTCAATCCGTTTTAAATTCACAATCTGAGGAAAAGCATTCTCCAGAAACAGTCGCTGTGACAGTCTGGAGGACGTGCGTAAAGAGGCCGTACACATCATAATTTAATCCGTTGTATTGACATAATGCTGGGTCAAAAATCCTCCGCAAACAGCCGCTATAACTGTCTGGAGGACGCGCGTAAAGAGGCTGTTAACGTCATCTGTCAATCCGTTTTAAATTCACAATCTGAGGGAAAGCATTCTCCAGAAACAGTCGCTGTAACTGTCTGGAGGACGTGCGTAAAGAGGCCGTACACATCATAATTTAATCCGTTTTATTGACATAATGCTGGGTCAAAAATCCTCCACAAACAGCCGCTGTGACAGTCTGGAGGACGCGCGTAAAGAGGCCGTTAACGTCATCTGTCAATCCGTTTTAAATTCACAATCCGAGGCAAAGCCTCCTCCAGAAACAGTCGCTATAACTGTCTGGAGGACGTGCGTAAAGAGGCCGTTAACGTCATCTGTCAATCCGTTTTAAATTCACAATCCGAGGCAAAGCCTCCTCCAGAAACAGTCGCTATAACTGTCTGGAGGACGTGCGTAAAGAGGCCGTTAACGTCATCTGTCAATCCGTTTTAAATTCACAATCCGAGGCAAAGCCTCCTCCAGAAACAGTCGTTGTAACTGCCTGGAGGACGCGCGTAAAGAGGCCGTTAACATAATCAGTTAATCCGTTTGAAAGTCATTTTCTAAGGCAGCGCTTCCCCGCAACACTCCGCTGTTGTCCGTCAAAACTCGGATCTCCCAGGCCCAGCCAGAACGCTCCATTCGCGGGGAAGAGACGTCCGCAACACACCGCTGTTGTCCGTCAAAAAATCGGATCACATAGGCCGAGCATAATGGCTTTAAATCGGATAAAGTACTTCCGCGTTGTCGCCTGTCTTTGCCGCCCTGGTAACCGGGAGTCGGGCCGAAATTATCTCCGTGGTGCCTTCACTTTTCCGGCCTTCTTGTAGTAAAGCTGTCGCTGTCTTTTCATGATAGACAGATTTTTGAAAAACCGGTTTCACAAAATGTGCGCAAGGTGGCTTGGTTACCCCCTACCAAAAGTGGTCACATCGGGATAGGCAAAAACCAATAAGCGCTGAAGGCTTCAGCGCTTATTGGTTTTTGCCTAGAGACACTCTGTCGTTTTTTGGAGGTTCGCGCCCCTGGAATTCTTGCAAGTCAGCGAAGCGCTGAAGCCTTCAGCGCTTCGTGTTGCCTAGAAACACTTTGGCGTTTTGCTGGGTTTTACGCCCCTGGAACTCTTGCGAGTCAGCGAAGCGCTGAAGCCTTCAGCGCTTCGTGTTGCCTAGAGACACTTTGGCGTTTTTCTGACTTTTACGCCCCTGGAACTCTTGCGACTCAACGAAGCGCTGAAGCCTTCAGCGCTT
>NW_027176634.1:0-34548 GCF_023349555.1 Cebidichthys violaceus
CCTCGCAAATGGTCTCATTCGAACCTCAATGGCCACTTTAATGAAGGAAATCAAAATTTCCAAAATTAGAATATTGGCAAGAAAAACACTTTCCCGAGGTCCTAGAACCTCGCAAATGGTCTCATTCGAACCGAAATGGCCACTTTAGTGGAGGAAGTAAAATTTCGGAGGAAGTAAAATTTCCAAAATTAGAATATTGGCAAGAAAAACACTTTCCCGAGGTCCTAGAACCTCGCAAATGGTCTCATTCGAACCGAAATGGCCACTTTAGTGGAGGAAGCAAAATTTCCAAAATTAGAACATTGGCAAGAAAAACACTTTCCCGAGGTCCTAGAACCTCGCAAATGGTCTCATTCGAACCGCAATGGCCGTTTTAGTGGGGGGGGTAGACAGCACTTCCAAGGCTCCAGGACCTTCACAGAAAAAGTTGGTACTTTTTGAGCTTTTCCCAGGGTCCTAGAACCTCGCAAATGGTCTCATTCGAACCGCAATGGCCACTTTAGTGGAGGAAATCAAAATTTCCAAAATTAGAATATTGGCAAGAAAAACACTTTCCGAGGCCCTAGAACCTCGCAAATGGTCTCATTCGAACCGAAATGGCCACTTTAGTGGAGGAAGCAAAATTTCCAAATTAGAACATTGGCAAGAAAAACACTTTCCGAGGTCCTAGAACCTCGCAAATGGTCTCATTCGAACCGCAATGGCCGTTTTAGTGAGGGTAGACAGCACTTCCAAGGCTCCAGGACCTTCACAGAAAAAGTTGGTACTTTTTGAGCTTTTCCCAGGGTCCTAGAACCTCACGAATGGTCTCATTCGAACCGAAATGGCCACTTTAGTGGAGGAAGCAAAATTTCCAAAATTAGAATATTGGCAAGAAAAACATTTTCCCGAGGTCCTAGAACCTCGCAAATGGTCTCATTCGAACCGAAATGGCCACTTTAGTGGAGGAAGCAAAATTTCCAAAATTAGAACATTGGCAAGAAAAACACTTTCCCGAGGTCTTAGAACCTCGCAAATGGTCTCATTCGAACCGCAATGGCCGTTTTAGTGGGGGTAGACAGCACTTCCAAGGCTCCAGGACCTTCACAGAAAAAGTTGGTACTTTTTGAGCTTTTCCCAGGGTCCTAGACCCTTGCGAATGGTCTTATTCGAAACTCAATGGCCACGTTAGGGGAGGAAATCAAAATTTCCAAAATTAGAACATTGGCAAGAAAAACACTTTCCCGAGGTCCTAGAACCTCGCAAATGTCTCATTCGAACCGAAATGGCCACTTTAGTGGAGGAAGCAAAATTTCCAAAATTAGAACATTGGCAAGAAAAACACTTTCCCGAGGTCTTAGAACCTCGCAAATGGTCTCATTCGAACCGCAATGGCCGTTTTAGTGAGGGTAGACAGCACTTCCAAGGCTCCAGGACCTTCACAGAAAAAGTTGGTACTTTTTGAGCTTTTCCCAGGGTCCTACAACCTCGCAAATGGTTTCATTCGAACCTCAATGGCCACGTTAGTGGAGGAAATCAAAATTTCCAAAATTAGAACATTGGCAAGAAAAAACACTTTCCCGAGGTCCTAGAACCTGGCAAATGGTCTCATTCGAACCGAAATGGCCACTTTAGTGGAGGAAGCAAAATTTCCAAAATTAGAACATTTGCAAGAAAAACACTTTCCGAGGTCCTAGTACCTCGCAAATGGTCTCATTCGAACTGCAATGGCCGTTTTAGTGGGGGGTAGACAGCACTTCCAAGGCTCCAGGACCTTCACAGAAAAAGTTGGTACTTTTGAGCTTTTCCCAGGGTCCTAGAACCTCGCAAATGGTTTTCATTCGAACCTCAATGGCCACTTTAGTGAAGGAAGCAAAATTTCCAAATTAGAACATTGCAAGAAAAACACTTTCCAGAGGTCCTAGAACCTCGCTAATGGTCTCATTCGAACCGCAATGGCCGTTTTAGTAGGGGTAGACAGCACTTCCAAGGCTCCAGGACCTTCATAGAAAAAGTTGGTACTTTTTGAGCTTTTCCCAGGGTCCTAGAACCTCGCAAATGGTCTCATTCGAACCTCAATGGCCACTTTAATGAAGGAAATCAAAATTTCCAAAATTAGAATATTGGCAAGAAAAACACTTTCCCGAGGTCCTAGAACCTCGCAAATGGTCTCATTCGAACCGAAATGGCCACTTTAGTGGAGGAAGTAAAATTTCCAAAATTAGAATATTGGCAAGAAAAACACTTTCCCGAGGTCCTAGAACCTCGCAAATGGTCTCATTCGAACCGAAATGGCCACTTTAGTGGAGGAAGCCAAAATTTCCAAAATTAGAACATTGGCAAGAAAAACACTTTCCGAGGTCCTAGAACCTCGCAAATGGTCTCATTCGAACCGCAATGGCCGTTTTAGTGGGGGTAGACAGCACTTCCAAGGCTCCAGGACCTTCACAGAAAAAGTTGGTACTTTTTGAGCTTTTCCCAGGGTCCTAGAACCTCGCAAATGGTCTCATTCGAACCGCAATGGCCACTTTAGTGGAGGAAATCAAAATTTCCAAAATTAGAATATTGGCAAGAAAAACACTTTCCCGAGGCCCTAGAACCTCGCAAATGGTCTCATTCGAACCGAAATGGCCACTTTAGTGGAGGAAGCAAAATTTCCAAAATTAGAACATTGGCAAGAAAAACACTTTCCCGAGGTCCTAGAACCTCGCAAATGGTCTCATTCGAACCGCAATGGCCGTTTTAGTGAGGGTAGACAGCACTTCCAAGGCTCCAGGACCTTCACAGAAAAAGTTGGTACTTTTTGAGCTTTTCCCAGGGTCCTAGAACCTCGCAAATGGTCTCATTCGAACCTCAATGGCCACTTTAATGAAGGAAATCAAAATTTCCAAAATTAGAATATTAGCAAGAAAAACACTTTCCCGAGGTCCTAGAACCTCGCAAATGGTCTCATTCGAACCGAAATGGCCACTTTAGTGGAGGAATCAAAATTTCCAAAATTAGAACATTGGCAAGAAAAACACTTTCCCGAGGTCCTAGAACCTCGCAAATGGTCTCATTCGAACCGCAATGGCCGTTTTAGTGAGGGTAGACAGCACTTCCAAGGCTCCAGGACCTTCACAGAAAAAGTTGGTACTTTTTGAGCTTTTCCCAGGGTCCTAGAACCTCACAAATGGTCTCATTCGATCCGAAATGGGCACTTTAGTGGAGGAAGCAAAATTTCCAAAATTAGAATATTGGCAAGAAAAACACTTTCCCGAGGTCCTAGAACCTCGCAAATGGTCTCATTCGAACCGAAATGGCCACTTTAGTGAAGGAATCAAAATTTCCAAAATTAGAACATTGGCAAGAAAAACACTTTCCCGAGGTCCTAGTACCTCGCAAATGGTCTCATTCGAACCGCAATGGCCGTTTTAGTGAGGGTAGACAGCACTTCCAAGGCTCCAGGACCTTCACAGAAAAAGTTGGTACTTTTTGAGCTTTTCCCAGGGTCCTAGAACCTCGCAAATGGTCTCATTCGAACCTCAATGGCCACTTTAATGAAGGAAATCAAAATTTCCAAAATTAGAATATTGGCAAGAAAAACACTTTCCCGAGGTCCTAGAACCTCGCAAATGGTCTCATTCGAACCGAAATGGCTACTTTAGTGGAGGAAGCAAAATTTCCAAAATTAGAACATTGGCAAGAAAAACACTTTCCCGAGGTCCTAGAACCTCGCAAATGGTCTCATTCGAACCGCAATGGCCGTTTTAGTGAGGGTAGACAGCACTTCCAATGCTCCAGGACCTTCACAGAAAAAGTGGTACTTTTTGAGCTTTCCCAGGGTCCTAGAACCTCACAAATGGTCTCATTCGAACCTCAATGGCCACTTTAGTGGAGGAAATCAAAATTTCCAAAATTAGAATATTGGCAAGAAAAAAACTTCCCGAGGTCCTAGAACCTCGCAAATGGTCTCATTCGAACCGAAATGGCCACTTTAGTGAAGGAAGCAAAATTTCCAAAATTAGAACATTGCAAGAAAAACACTTTCCAGAGGTCCTAGAACCTCGCTAATGGTCTCATTCGAACCGCAATGGCCGTTTTAGTAGGGGTAGACAGCACTTCCAAGGCTCCAGGACCTTCATAGAAAAAGTTGGTACTTTTTGAGCTTTTCCCAGGGTCCTAGAACCTCGCAAATGGTCTCATTCGAACCTCAATGGCCACTTTAATGAAGGAAATCAAAATTTCCAAAATTAGAATATTGGCAAGAAAAACACTTTCCCGAGGTCCTAGAACCTCGCAAATGGTCTCATTCGAACCGAAATGGCCACTTTAGTGGAGGAAGTAAATTTCCAAAATTAGAATATTGGCAAGAAAAAACACTTTCCCGAGGTCCTAGAACCTCGCAAATGGTCTCATTCGAACCGAAATGGCCACTTTAGTGGAGGAAGCAAAATTTCCAAAATTAGAACATTGGCAAGAAAAACACTTTCCCGAGGTCCTAGTACCTCGCAAATGGTCTCATTCGAACTGCAATGGCCGTTTTAGTGGGGGTAGACAGCACTTCCAAGGCTCCAGGACCTTCACAGAAAAAGTTGGTACTTTTGAGCTTTTCCCAGGGTCCTAGAACCTCGCAAATGGTCTCATTCGAACCGCAATGGCCACTTTAGTGGAGGAAATCAAAATTTCCAAAATTAGAATATTGTCAAGAAAAACACTTTCCCGAGGCCCTAGAACCTCGCAAATGGTCTCATTCGAACCGAAATGGCCACTTTAGTGGAGGAAGCAAAATTTCCAAAATTAGAACATTGCAAGAAAAACACTTTCCCGAGGTCCTAGAACCTCGCAAATGGTCTCATTCGAACCGCAATGGCCGTTTTAGTGAGGGTAGACAGCACTTCCAAGGCTCCAGGACCTTCACAGAAAAAGTTGGTACTTTTTGAGCTTTTCCCAGGGTCCTAGAACCTCACGAATGGTCTCATTCGAACCGAAATGGCCACTTAAGTGGAGGAAGCAAAATTTCCAAAATTAGAATATTGGCAAGAAAAACATTTTCCCGAGGTCCTAGAACCTCGCAAATGGTCTCATTCGAACCAAAATGGCCACTTTAGTGGAGGAAGCAAAAT
Organism: Cebidichthys violaceus; assembly: GCF_023349555.1. Lineage (NCBI taxonomy): Eukaryota > Metazoa > Chordata > Actinopteri > Perciformes > Stichaeidae > Cebidichthys > Cebidichthys violaceus. The sequence continues at coordinate 5,085 of NW_027176634.1, forward strand.
TTCCAAAATTAGAACATTGGCAAGAAAAACACTTTCCCGAGGTCTTAGAACCTCGCAAATGGTCTCATTCGAACCGCAATGGCCGTTTTAGTGGGGGTAGACAGCACTTCCAAGCTCCAGGACCTTCACAGAAAAAGTTGGTACTTTTTGAGCTTTTCCCAGGGTCCTACAACCTCGCAAATGGTTTCATTCGAACCTCAATGGCCACGTTAGTGGAGGAAATCAAAATTTCCAAAATTAGAACATTGGCAAGAAAACACTTTCCCGAGGTCCTAGAACCTCGCAAATGGTCTCATTCGAACCGAAATGGCCACTTTAGTGGAGGAAGCAAAATTTCCAAAATTAGAACATTTGCAAGAAAAACACTTTCCCGAGGTCCTAGTACCTCGCAAATGGTCTCATTCGAACTGCAATGGCCGTTTTAGTGGGGGTAGACAGCACTTCAAGGCTCCAGGACCTTCACAGAAAAAGTTGGTACTTTTTGAGCTTTTCCCAGGGTCCTAGAACCTCGCAAATGGTTTCATTCGAACCTCAATGGCCACTTTAGTGGAGGAAATCAAAATTTCCAAAATTAGAACATTGGCAAGAAAAACACTTTCCCGAGGTCCTAGAACCTCGCAAATGGTCTCATTCGAACCGAAATGGCCACTTTAGTGGAGGAAGCAAAATTTCCAAAATTAGAACATTGGCAAGAAAAACACTTTCCCGAGGTCCTAGAACCTCGCAAATGGTCTCATTCGAACCGCAATGGCCCTTTTAGTGAGGGTAGACAGCACTTCCAAGGCTCCAGGACCTTCACAGAAAAAGTTGGTACTTTTTGAGCTTTTCCCAGGGTCCTAGAACCTCACAAATGGTCTCATTCGAACCGAAATGGCCACTTTAGTGGAGGAAGCAAAATTTCCAAAATTAGAATATTGGCAAGAAAAAACACTTTCCCGAGGTCCTAGAACCTCGCAAATGGTCTCATTCGAACCGAAATGGCCACTTTAGTAGAGGAATCAAAATTTCCAAAATTAGAACATTGGCAAGAAAAACACTTTCCCGAGGTCCTAGTACCTCGCAAATGGTCTCATTCGAACTGCAATGGCCGTTTTAGTGGGGGTATACAGCACTTCCAAGGCTCCAGGACCTTCATAGAAAAGTTTGGTACTTTTTGAGCTTTTCCCAGGGTCCTAGAACCTCGCAAATGGTCTCATTCGAACCTCAATGGCCACTTTAATGAAGGAAATCAAATTTCCAAAATTAGAATATTAGCAAGAAAAACACTTTCCCGAGGTCCTAGAACCTCGCAAATGGTCTCATTCGAACCGAAATGGCCACTTTAGTGGAGGAAGCAAAATTTCCAAAATTAGAACATTGGCAAGAAAAACACTTTCCCGAGGTCCTAGAACCTCGCAAATGGTCTCATTCGAACCGAAATGGCCACTTTAGTGAAGGAATCAAAATTTCCAAAATTAGAACATTGGCAAGAAAAACACTTTCCCGAGGTCCTAGTACCTCGCAAATGGTCTCATTCGAACCGCAATGGCCGTTTTAGTGAGGGTAGACAGCACTTCCAAGGCTCCAGGACCTTCACAGAAAAAGTTGGTACTTTTTGAGCTTTTCCAGGGTCCTAGAACCTCGCAAATGGTCTCATTCGAACCTCAATGGCCACTTTAATGAAGGAAAGCAAAATTTCCAAAATTAGAATATTGGCAAGAAAAACACTTTCCCGAGGTCCTAGAACCTCGCAAATGGTCTCATTCGAACCGAAATGGCTACTTTAGTGATTAAGCAAAATTTCCAAAATTAGAACATTGGCAAGAAAAACACTTTCCCGAGGTCCTAGAACCTCGCAAATGGTCTCATTCGAACTGCAATGGCCGTTTTAGTGAGGGTAGACAGCACTTCCAATGCTCCAGGACCTTCACAGAAAAAGTTGGTACTTTTTGAGCTTTTCCCAGGGTCCTAGAACCTCACAAATGGTCTCATTCGAACCTCAATGGCCACTTTAGTGGAGGAAATCAAAATTTCCAAATTAGAATATTGGCAAGAAAAAAACTTTCCCGAGGTCCTAGAACCTCGCAAATGGTCTCATTCGAACCGAAATGGCCACTTTAGTGAAGGAAGCAAATTTCCAAAATTAGAACATTGGCAAGAAAAACACTTTCCAGAGGTCCTAGAACCTCGCTAATGGTCTCATTCGAACCGCAATGGCCGTTTTAGTAGGGGTAGACAGCACTTCCAAGGCTCCAGGACCTTCATAGAAAAAGTTGGTACTTTTTGAGCTTTTCCCAGGGTCCTAGAACCTCGCAAATGGTCTCATTCGAACCTCAATGGCCACTTTAATGAAGGAAATCAAAATTTCCAAAATTAGAATATTGGCAAGAAAAACACTTTCCCGAGGTCCTAGAACCTCGAAAATGGTCTCATTCGAACCGAAATGGCCACTTTAGTGGAGGAAGTAAAATTTCCAAAATTAGAATATTGGCAAGAAAAACACTTTCCCGAGGTCCTAGAACCTCGCAAATGGTCTCATTCGAACCGAAATGGCCACTTTAGTGGAGGAAGCAAAATTTCCAAAATTAGAACATTGGCAAGAAAAACACTTTCCCGAGGTCCTAGAACCTCGCAAATGGTCTCATTCGAACCGCAATGGCCGTTTTAGTGGGGGTAGACAGCACTTCCAAGGCTCCAGGACCTTCACAGAAAAAGTTGGTACTTTTTGAGCTTTTCCCAGGGTCCTAGAACCTCGCAAATGGTCTCATTCGAACCGCAATGGCCACTTTAGTGGAGGAAATCAAAATTTCCAAAATTAGAATATTGGCAAGAAAAACACTTTCCCGAGGCCCTAGAACCTCGCAAATGGTCTCATTCGAACCGAAATGGCCACTTTAGTGGAGGAAGCAAAATTTCCAAATTAGAACATTGGCAAGAAAAACACTTTCCCGAGGTCCTAGAACCTCGCAAATGGTCTCATTCGAACCGCAATGGCCGTTTTAGTGAGGGTAGACAGCACTTCCAAGGCTCCAGGACCTTCACAGAAAAAGTTGGTACTTTTTGAGCTTTTCCCAGGGTCCTAGAACCTCACGAATGGTCTCATTCGAACCGAAATGGCCACTTTAGTGGAGGAAGCAAAATTTCCAAAATTAGAATATTGGCAAGAAAAACATTTTCCCGAGGTCCTAGAACCTCGCAAATGGTCTCATTCGAACCGAAATGGCCACTTTAGTGGAGGAAGCAAAATTTCCAAAATTAGAACATTGGCAAGAAAAACACTTTCCCGAGGTCTTAGAACCTCGCAAATGGTCTCATTCGAACCGCAATGGCCGTTTTAGTGGGGGTAGACAGCACTTCCAAGGCTCCAGGACCTTCACAGAAAAAGTTGGTACTTTTTGAGCTTTTCCCAGGGTCCTAGACCCTTGCGAATGGTCTTATTCGAAACTCAATGGCCACGTTAGGGGAGGAAATCAAAATTTCCAAAATTAGAACATTGGCAAGAAAAACACTTTCCCGAGGTCCTAGAACCTCGCAAATGGTCTCATTCGAACCGAAATGGCCACTTTAGTGGAGGAAGCAAAATTTCCAAAATTAGAACATTGGCAAGAAAAACACTTTCCCGAGGTCCTAGAACCTCGCAAATGGTCTCATTCGAACCGCAATGGCCGTTTTAGTGAGGGTAGACAGCACTTCCAAGGCTCCAGGACCTTCACAGAAAAAGTTGGTACTTTTTGAGCTTTTCCCAGGGTCCTAGAACCTCGCAAATGGTTTCATTCGAACCTCAATGGCCACTTTAGTGAAGAAGCAAAATTTCCAAAATTAGAACATTGGCAAGAAAACACTTTCCAGAGGTCCTAGAACCTCGCTAATGGTCTCATTCGAACCGCAATGGCCGTTTTAGTGGGGTAGACAGCACTTCCAAGGCTCCAGGACCTTCATAGAAAAAGTTGGTACTTTTTGAGCTTTTCCCAGGGTCCTAGAACCTCGCAAATGGTCTCATTCGAACCTCAATGGCCACTTTAATGAAGGAAATCAAAATTTCCAAAATTAGAATATTGGCAAGAAAAACACTTTCCCGAGGTCCTAGAACCTCGCAAATGGTCTCATTCGAACCGAAATGGCCACTTTAGTGGAGGAAGTAAAATTTCCAAAATTAGAATATTGGCAAGAAAAACACTTTCCCGAGGTCCTAGAACCTCGCAAATGGTCTCATTCGAACCGAAATGGCCACTTTAGTGGAGGAAGCAAAATTTCCAAAATTAGAACATTGGCAAGAAAAACACTTTCCCGAGGTCCTAGAACCTCGCAAATGGTCTCATTCGAACCGCAATGGCCGTTTTAGTGGGGGTAGACAGCACTTCCAAGGCTCCAGGACCTTCACAGAAAAAGTTGGTACTTTTTGAGCTTTTCCCAGGGTCCTAGAACCTCGCAAATGGTCTCATTCGAACCGCAATGGCCACTTTAGTGGAGGAAATCAAAATTTCCAAAATTAGAATATTGGCAAGAAAAACACTTTCCGAGGCCCTAGAACCTCGCAAATGGTCTCATTCGAACCGAAATGGCCACTTTAGTGGAGGAAGCAAAATTTCCAAATTAGAACATTGGCAAGAAAAACACTTTCCCGAGGTCCTAGAACCTCGCAAATGGTCTCATTCGAACCGCAATGGCCGTTTTAGTGAGGGTAGACAGCACTTCCAAGGCTCCAGGACCTTCACAGAAAAAGTTGGTACTTTTTGAGCTTTTCCCAGGGTCCTAGAACCTCACGAATGGTCTCATTCGAACCGAAATGGCCACTTTAGTGGAGGAAGCAAAATTTCCAAAATTAGAATATTGGCAAGAAAAACATTTTCCCGAGGTCCTAGAACCTCGCAAATGGTCTCATTCGAACCTCAATGGCCACTTTAGTGAAGGAAGCAAAATTTCCAAAATTAGAATATTGGCAAGAAAAACACTTTCCCGAGGTCCTAGAACCTCGCAAATGGTCTCATTCGAACCGAAATGGCTACTTTAGTGGATTAAGCAAAATTTCCAAAATTAGAACATTGGCAAGAAAAACACTTTCCCGAGGTCCTAGAACCTCGCAAATGGTCTCATTCGAACTGCAATGGCCGTTTTAGTGAGGGTAGACAGCACTTCCAATGCTCCAGGACCTTCACAGAAAAAGTTGGTACTTTTGAGCTTTTCCCAGGGTCTAGAACCTCACAAATGGTCTCATTCGAACCTCAATGGCCACTTTAGTGGAGGAAATCAAAATTTCCAAAATTAGAATATTGGCAAGAAAAAAACTTTCCCGAGGTCCTAGAACCTCGCAAATGGTCTCATTCGAACCGAAATGGCCACTTTAGTGAAGGAAGCAAAATTCCAAAATTAGAACATTGCAAGAAAAACACTTTCCAGAGGTCCTAGAACCTCGCTAATGGTCTCATTCGAACCGCAATGGCCGTTTTAGTAGGGGTAGACAGCACTTCCAAGGCTCCAGGACCTTCATAGAAAAAGTTGGTACTTTTTGAGCTTTTCCCAGGGTCCTAGAACCTCGCAAATGGTCTCATTCGAACCTCAATGGCCACTTTAATGAAGGAAATCAAAATTTCCAAAATTAGAATATTGGCAAGAAAAACACTTTCCCGAGGTCCTAGAACCTCGCAAATGGTCTCATTCGAACCGAAATGGCCACTTTAGTGGAGGAAGTAAAATTTCCAAAATTAGAATATTGGCAAGAAAAACACTTTCCCGAGGTCCTAGAACCTCGCAAATGGTCTCATTCGAACCGAAATGGCCACTTTAGTGGAGGAAGCAAAATTTCCAAAATTAGAACATTGGCAAGAAAAACACTTTCCCGAGGTCCTAGAACCTCGCAAATGGTCTCATTCGAACCGCAATGGCCGTTTTAGTGGGGGTAGACAGCACTTCCAAGGCTCCAGGACCTTCACAGAAAAAGTTGGTACTTTTTGAGCTTTTCCCAGGGTCCTAGAACCTCGCAAATGGTCTCATTCGAACCGCAATGGCCACTTTAGTGGAGGAAATCAAAATTTCCAAAATTAGAATATTGGCAAGAAAAACACTTTCCCGAGGCCCTAGAACCTCGCAAATGGTCTCATTCGAACCGAAATGGCCACTTTAGTGGAGGAAGCAAAATTTCCAAAATTAGAACATTGGCAAGAAAAACACTTTCCCGAGGTCCTAGAACCTCGCAAATGGTCTCATTCGAACCGCAATGGCCGTTTTAGTGAGGGTAGACAGCACTTCCAAGGCTCCAGGACCTTCACAGAAAAAGTTGGTACTTTTTGAGCTTTTCCCAGGGTCCTAGAACCTCACGAATGGTCTCATTCGAACCGAAATGGCCACTTTAGTGGAGGAAGCAAAATTTCCAAAATTAGAATATTGGCAAGAAAAACATTTTCCCGAGGTCCTAGAACCTCGCAAATGGTCTCATTCGAACCGAAATGGCCACTTTAGTGGAGGAAGCAAAATTTCCAAAATTAGAACATTGGCAAGAAAAACACTTTCCCGAGGTCTTAGAACCTCGCAAATGGTCTCATTCGAACCGCAATGGCCGTTTTAGTGGGGGTAGACAGCACTTCCAAGGCTCCAGGACCTTCACAGAAAAAGTTGGTACTTTTTGAGCTTTTCCCAGGGTCCTAGACCCTTGCGAATGGTCTTATTCGAAACTCAATGGCCACGTTAGGGGAGGAAATCAAAATTTCCAAAATTAGAACATTGGCAAGAAAAACACTTTCCCGAGGTCCTAGAACCTCGCAAATGGTCTCATTCGAACCGAAATGGCCACTTTAGTGGAGGAAGCAAAATTTCCAAAATTAGAACATTGGCAAGAAAAACACTTTCCCGAGGTCCTAGAACCTCGCAAATGGTCTCATTCGAACCGCAATGGCCGTTTTAGTGAGGGTAGACAGCACTTCCAAGGCTCCAGGACCTTCACAGAAAAAGTTGGTACTTTTTGAGCTTTTCCCAGGGTCCTACAACCTCGCAAATGGTTTCATTCGAACCTCAATGGCCACGTTAGTGGAGGAAATCAAAATTTCCAAAATTAGAACATTGGCAAGAAAAACACTTTCCCGAGGTCCTAGAACCTGGCAAATGGTCTCATTCGAACCGAAATGGCCACTTTAGTGGAGGAAGCAAAATTTCCAAAATTAGAACATTTGCAAGAAAAACACTTTCCCGAGGTCCTAGTACCTCGCAAATGGTCTCATTCGAACTGCAATGGCCGTTTTAGTGGGGGTAGACAGCACTTCCAAGGCTCCAGGACCTTCACAGAAAAAGTTGGTACTTTTTGAGCTTTTCCCAGGGTCCTAGAACCTCGCAAATGGTTTCATTCGAACCTCAATGGCCACTTTAGTGAAGGAAGCAAAATTTCCAAAATTAGAACATTGGCAAGAAAAACACTTTCCAGAGGTCCTAGAACCTCGCTAATGGTCTCATTCGAACCGCAATGGCCGTTTTAGTAGGGGTAGACAGCACTTCCAAGGCTCCAGGACCTTCATAGAAAAAGTTGGTACTTTTTGAGCTTTTCCCAGGGTCCTAGAACCTCGCAAATGGTCTCATTCGAACCTCAATGGCCACTTTAATGAAGGAAATCAAAATTTCCAAAATTAGAATATTGGCAAGAAAAACACTTTCCCGAGGTCCTAGAACCTCGCAAATGGTCTCATTCGAACCGAAATGGCCACTTTAGTGGAGGAAGTAAAATTTCCAAAATTAGAATATTGGCAAGAAAAACACTTTCCCGAGGTCCTAGAACCTCGCAAATGGTCTCATTCGAACCGAAATGGCCACTTTAGTGGAGGAAGCAAAATTTCCAAAATTAGAACATTGGCAAGAAAAACACTTTCCCGAGGTCCTAGAACCTCGCAAATGGTCTCATTCGAACCGCAATGGCCGTTTTAGTGGGGGTAGACAGCACTTCCAAGGCTCCAGGACCTTCACAGAAAAAGTTGGTACTTTTTGAGCTTTTCCCAGGGTCCTAGAACCTCGCAAATGGTCTCATTCGAACCGCAATGGCCACTTTAGTGGAGGAAATCAAAATTTCCAAAATTAGAATATTGGCAAGAAAAACACTTTCCCGAGGCCCTAGAACCTCGCAAATGGTCTCATTCGAACCGAAATGGCCACTTTAGTGGAGGAAGCAAAATTTCCAAAATTAGAACATTGGCAAGAAAAACACTTTCCCGAGGTCCTAGAACCTCGCAAATGGTCTCATTCGAACCGCAATGGCCGTTTTAGTGAGGGTAGACAGCACTTCCAAGGCTCCAGGACCTTCACAGAAAAAGTTGGTACTTTTTGAGCTTTTCCCAGGGTCCTAGAACCTCACGAATGGTCTCATTCGAACCGAAATGGCCACTTTAGTGGAGGAAGCAAAATTTCCAAAATTAGAATATTGGCAAGAAAAACATTTTCCCGAGGTCCTAGAACCTCGCAAATGGTCTCATTCGAACCGAAATGGCCACTTTAGTGGAGGAAGCAAAATTTCCAAAATTAGAACATTGGCAAGAAAAACACTTTCCCGAGGTCCTAGAACCTCGCAAATGGTCTCATTCGAACCGCAATGGCCGTTTTAGTGGGGGTAGACAGCACTTCCAAGGCTCCAGGACCTTCACAGAAAAAGTTGGTACTTTTTGAGCTTTTCCCAGGGTCCTAGAACCTCGCAAATGGTCTCATTCGAACCGCAATGGCCACTTTAGTGGAGGAAATCAAAATTTCCAAAATTAGAATATTGGCAAGAAAAACACTTTCCCGAGGCCCTAGAACCTCGCAAATGGTCTCATTCGAACCGAAATGGCCACTTTAGTGGAGGAAGCAAAATTTCCAAAATTAGAACATTGGCAAGAAAAACACTTTCCCGAGGTCCTAGAACCTCGCAAATGGTCTCATTCGAACCGCAATGGCCGTTTTAGTGAGGGTAGACAGCACTTCCAAGGCTCCAGGACCTTCACAGAAAAAGTTGGTACTTTTTGAGCTTTTCCCAGGGTCCTAGAACCTCACGAATGGTCTCATTCGAACCGAAATGGCCACTTTAGTGGAGGAAGCAAAATTTCCAAAATTAGAATATTGGCAAGAAAAACATTTTCCCGAGGTCCTAGAACCTCGCAAATGGTCTCATTCGAACCGAAATGGCCACTTTAGTGGAGGAAGCAAAATTTCCAAAATTAGAACATTGGCAAGAAAAACACTTTCCCGAGGTCTTAGAACCTCGCAAATGGTCTCATTCGAACCGCAATGGCCGTTTTAGTGGGGGTAGACAGCACTTCCAAGGCTCCAGGACCTTCACAGAAAAAGTTGGTACTTTTTGAGCTTTTCCCAGGGTCCTAGACCCTTGCGAATGGTCTTATTCGAAACTCAATGGCCACGTTAGGGGAGGAAATCAAAATTTCCAAAATTAGAACATTGGCAAGAAAAACACTTTCCCGAGGTCCTAGAACCTCGCAAATGGTCTCATTCGAACCGAAATGGCCACTTTAGTGGAGGAAGCAAAATTTCCAAAATTAGAACATTGGCAAGAAAAACACTTTCCCGAGGTCCTAGAACCTCGCAAATGGTCTCATTCGAACCGCAATGGCCGTTTTAGTGAGGGTAGACAGCACTTCCAAGGCTCCAGGACCTTCACAGAAAAAGTTGGTACTTTTTGAGCTTTTCCCAGGGTCCTACAACCTCGCAAATGGTTTCATTCGAACCTCAATGGCCACGTTAGTGGAGGAAATCAAAATTTCCAAAATTAGAACATTGGCAAGAAAAACACTTTCCCGAGGTCCTAGAACCTGGCAAATGGTCTCATTCGAACCGAAATGGCCACTTTAGTGGAGGAAGCAAAATTTCCAAAATTAGAACATTTGCAAGAAAAACACTTTCCCGAGGTCCTAGTACCTCGCAAATGGTCTCATTCGAACTGCAATGGCCGTTTTAGTGGGGGTAGACAGCACTTCCAAGGCTCCAGGACCTTCACAGAAAAAGTTGGTACTTTTTGAGCTTTTCCCAGGGTCCTAGAACCTCGCAAATGGTTTCATTCGAACCTCAATGGCCACTTTAGTGGAGGAAATCAAAATTTCCAAAATTAGAACATTGGCAAGAAAAACACTTTCCCGAGGTCCTAGAACATCGCAAATGGTCTCATTCGAACCGAAATGGCCACTTTAGTGGAGGAAGCAAAATTTCCAAAATTAGAACATTGGCAAGAAAAACACTTTCCCGAGGTCCTAGAACCTCGCAAATGGTCTCATTCGAACCGCAATGGCCCTTTTAGTGAGGGTAGACAGCACTTCCAAGGCTCCAGGACCTTCACAGAAAAAGTTGGTACTTTTTGAGCTTTTCCCAGGGTCCTAGAACCTCACAAATGGTCTCATTCGAACCGAAATGGCCACTTTAGTGGAGGAAGCAAAATTTCCAAAATTAGAATATTGGCAAGAAAAACACTTTCCCGAGGTCCTAGAACCTCGCAAATGGTCTCATTCGAACCGAAATGGCCACTTTAGTAGAGGAATCAAAATTTCCAAAATTAGAACATTGGCAAGAAAAACACTTTCCCGAGGTCCTAGTACCTCGCAAATGGTCTCATTCGAACTGCAATGGCCGTTTTAGTGGGGGTATACAGCACTTCCAAGGCTCCAGGACCTTCATAGAAAAAGTTGGTACTTTTTGAGCTTTTCCCAGGGTCCTAGAACCTCGCAAATGGTCTCATTCGAACCTCAATGGCCACTTTAATGAAGGAAATCAAAATTTCCAAAATTAGAATATTAGCAAGAAAAACACTTTCCCGAGGTCCTAGAACCTCGCAAATGGTCTCATTCGAACCGAAATGGCCAATTTAGTGGAGGAAGCAAAATTTCCAAAATTAGAATATTGGCAAGAAAAACACTTTCCCGAGGTCCTAGAACCTCGCAAATGGTCTCATTCGAACCGAAATGGCCACTTTAGTGAAGGAATCAAAATTTCCAAAATTAGAACATTGGCAAGAAAAACACTTTCCCGAGGTCCTAGTACCTCGCAAATGGTCTCATTCGAACTGCAATGGCCGTTTTAGTGGGGGTAGACAGCACTTCCAAGGCTCCAGGACCTTCATAGAAAAAGTTGGTACTTTTTGAGCTTTTCCCAGGGTCCTAGAACCTCGCAAATGGTCTCATTCGAACCTCAAAGGCCACTTTAATGAAGGAAATCAAAATTTCCAAAATTAGAATATTGGCAAGAAAAACACTTTCCCGAGGTCCTAGAACCTCGCAAATGGTCTCATTCGAACCGAAATGGCCACTTTAGTGGAGGAAGCAAAATTTCCAAAATTAGAACATTGGCAAGAAAAACACTTTCCCGAGGTCCTACAACCTCGCAAATGGTCTCATTCGAACCGAAATGGCCACTTTAGTGGAGGAAGCAAAATTTCCAAAATTAGAACATTGGCAAGAAAAACACTTTCCCGAGGTCCTAGTACCTCGCAAATGGTCTCATTCGAACTGCAATGGCCGTTTTAGTGGGGGTAGACAGCACTTCCAAGGCTCCAGGACCTTCACAGAAAAAGTTGGTACTTTTTGAGCTTTTCCCAGGGTCCTAGAACCTCACAAATGGTCTCATTCGAACCGAAATGGCCACTTTAGTGGAGGAAGCAAAATTTCCAAAATTAGAATATTGGGCAAGAAAAACACTTTCCCGAGGTCCTAGAACCTCGCAAATGGTCTCATTCGAACCGAAATGGCCACTTTAGTGGAGGAAGCAAAATTTCCAAAATTAGAACATTGGCAAGAAAAACACTTTCCCGAGGTCCTAGTACCTCGCAAATGGTCTCATTCGAACCGCAATGGCCCTTTTAGTGAGGGTAGACAGCACTTCCAAGGCTCCAGGACCTTCACAGAAAAAGTTGGTACTTTTTGAGCTTTTCCCAGGGTCCTAGAACCTCACAAATGGTCTCATTCGAACCTCAATGGCCACTTTAATGAAGGAAATCAAAATTTCCAAAATTAGAATATTAGCAAGAAAAACACTTTCCCGAGGTCCTAGAACCTCGCAAATGGTCTCATTCGAACCGAAATGGCCACTTTAGTGGAGGAAGCAAAATTCCAAAATTAGAACATTGGCAAGAAAAACACTTTCCCGAGGTCCTAGAACCTCGCAAATGGTCTCATTCGAACCGCAATGGCCGTTTTAGTGAGGGTAGACAGCACTTCCAAGGCTCCAGGACCTTCACAGAAAAAGTTGGTACTTTTTGAGCTTTTCCCAGGGTCCTACAACCTCGCAAATGGTTTCATTCGAACCTCAATGGCCACGTTAGTGGAGGAAATCAAAATTTCCAAAATTAGAACATTGGCAAGAAAAACACTTTCCCGAGGTCCTAGAACCTGGCAAATGGTCTCATTCGAACCGAAATGGCCACTTTAGTGGAGGAAGCAAAATTTCCAAAATTAGAACATTTGCAAGAAAAACACTTTCCCGAGGTCCTAGTACCTCGCAAATGGTCTCATTCGAACTGCAATGGCCGTTTTAGTGGGGGTAGACAGCACTTCCAAGGCTCCAGGACCTTCACAGAAAAAGTTGGTACTTTTTGAGCTTTTCCAGGGTCCTAGAACCTCGCAAATGGTTTCATTCGAACCTCAATGGCCACTTTAGTGGAGGAAATCAAAATTTCCAAAATTAGAACATTGGCAAGAAAAACACTTTCCCGAGGTCCTAGAACATCGCAAATGGTCTCATTCGAACCGAAATGGCCACTTTAGTGGAGGAAGCAAAATTTCCAAAATTAGAACATTGGCAAGAAAAAACACTTTCCCGAGGTCCTAGAACCTCGCAAATGGTCTCATTCGAACCGCAATGGCCCTTTTAGTGAGGGTAGACAGCACTTCCAAGGCTCCAGGACCTTCACAGAAAAAGTTGGTACTTTTTGAGCTTTTCCCAGGGTCCTAGAACCTCACAAATGGTCTCATTCGAACCGAAATGGCCACTTTAGTGGAGGAAGCAAAATTTCCAAAATTAGAATATTGGCAAGAAAAACACTTTCCCGAGGTCCTAGAACCTCGCAAATGGTCTCATTCGAACCGAAATGGCCACTTTAGTAGAGGAATCAAAATTTCCAAAATTAGAACATTGGCAAGAAAAACACTTTCCCGAGGTCCTAGTACCTCGCAAATGGTCTCATTCGAACTGCAATGGCCGTTTTAGTGGGGGTATACAGCACTTCCAAGGCTCCAGGACCTTCATAGAAAAAGTTGGTACTTTTTGAGCTTTTCCCAGGGTCCTAGAACCTCGCAAATGGTCTCATTCGAACCTCAATGGCCACTTTAATGAAGGAAATCAAAATTTCCAAAATTAGAATATTAGCAAGAAAAACACTTTCCCGAGGTCCTAGAACCTCGCAAATGGTCTCATTCGAACCGAAATGGCCAATTTAGTGGAGGAAGCAAAATTTCCAAAATTAGAACATTGGCAAGAAAAACACTTTCCCGAGGTCCTAGAACCTCGCAAATGGTCTCATTCGAACTGCAATGGCCGTTTTAGTGGGGGTATACAGCACTTCCAAGGCTCCAGGACCTTCACAGAAAAAGTTGGTACTTTTTGAGCTTTTCCCAGGGTCCTAGAACCTCACAAATGGTCTCATTCGATCCGAAATGGGCACTTTAGTGGAGGAAGCAAAATTTCCAAAATTAGAATATTGGCAAGAAAAACACTTTCCCGAGGTCCTAGAACCTCGCAAATGGTCTCATTCGAACCGAAATGGCCACTTTAGTGAAGGAATCAAAATTTCCAAAATTAGAACATTGGCAAGAAAAACACTTTCCCGAGGTCCTAGTACCTCGCAAATGGTCTCATTCGAACTGCAATGGCCGTTTTAGTGGGGGTAGACAGCACTTCCAAGGCTCCAGGACCTTCATAGAAAAAGTTGGTACTTTTTGAGCTTTTCCCAGGGTCCTAGAACCTCGCAAATGGTCTCATTCGAACCTCAAAGGCCACTTTAATGAAGGAAATCAAAATTTCCAAAATTAGAATATTGGCAAGAAAAACACTTTCCCGAGGTCCTAGAACCTCGCAAATGGTCTCATTCGAACCGAAATGGCCACTTTAGTGGAGGAAGCAAAATTTCCAAAATTAGAACATTGGCAAGAAAAACACTTTCCCGAGGTCCTACAACCTCGCAAATGGTCTCATTCGAACCGAAATGGCCGTTTTAGTGGGGGTAGACAGCACTTCCAAGGCTCCAGGACCTTCACAGAAAAAGTTGGTACTTTTTGAGCTTTTCCCAGGGTCCTAGAACCTCACAAATGGTCTCATTCGAACCGAAATGGCCACTTTAGTGGAGGAAGCAAAATTTCCAAAATTAGAATATTGGCAAGAAAAACACTTTCCCGAGGTCCTAGAACCTCGCAAATGGTCTCATTCGAACCGAAATGGCCACTTTAGTGGAGGAAGCAAAATTTCCAAAATTAGAACATTGGCAAGAAAAACACTTTCCCGAGGTCCTAGTACCTCGCAAATGGTCTCATTCGAACCGCAATGGCCCTTTTAGTGAGGGTAGACAGCACTTCCAAGGCTCCAGGACCTTCACAGAAAAAGTTGGTACTTTTTGAGCTTTTCCCAGGGTCCTAGAACCTCACAAATGGTCTCATTCGAACCTCAATGGCCACTTTAATGAAGGAAATCAAAATTTCCAAAATTAGAATATTAGCAAGAAAAACACTTTCCCGAGGTCCTAGAACCTCGCAAATGGTCTCATTCGAACCGAAATGGCCACTTTAGTGGAGGAAGCAAAATTTCCAAAATTAGAACATTGGCAAGAAAAACACTTTCCCGAGGTCCTAGAACCTCGCAAATGGTCTCATTCGAACTGCAATGGCCGTTTTAGTGGGGGTATACAGCACTTCCAAGGCTCCAGGACCTTCACAGAAAAAGTTGGTACTTTTTGAGCTTTTCCCAGGGTCCTAGAACCTCACAAATGGTCTCATTCGATCCGAAATGGGCACTTTAGTGGAGGAAGCAAAATTTCCAAAATTAGAATATTGGCAAGAAAAACACTTTCCCGAGGTCCTAGAACCTCGCAAATGGTCTCATTCGAACCGAAATGGCCACTTTAGTGAAGGAATCAAAATTTCCAAAATTAGAACATTGGCAAGAAAAACACTTTCCCGAGGTCCTAGTACCTCGCAAATGGTCTCATTCGAACTGCAATGGCCGTTTTAGTGGGGGTAGACAGCACTTCCAAGGCTCCAGGACCTTCATAGAAAAAGTTGGTACTTTTTGAGCTTTTCCCAGGGTCCTAGAACCTCGCAAATGGTCTCATTCGAACCTCAAAGGCCACTTTAATGAAGGAAATCAAAATTTCCAAAATTAGAATATTGGCAAGAAAAACACTTTCCCGAGGTCCTAGAACCTCGCAAATGGTCTCATTCGAACCGAAATGGCCACTTTAGTGGAGGAAGCAAAATTTCCAAAATTAGAACATTGGCAAGAAAAACACTTTCCCGAGGTCCTACAACCTCGCAAATGGTCTCATTCGAACCGAAATGGCCACTTTAGTGGAGGAAGCAAAATTTCCAAAATTAGAACATTGGCAAGAAAAACACTTTCCCGAGGTCCTAGTACCTCGCAAATGGTCTCATTCGAACTGCAATGGCCGTTTTAGTGGGGGTAGACAGCACTTCCAAGGCTCCAGGACCTTCACAGAAAAAGTTGGTACTTTTTGAGCTTTTCCCAGGGTCCTAGAACCTCGCAAATGGTTTCATTCGAACCTCAATGGCCACCTTAGTGGAGGAAATCAAAATTTCCAAAATTAGAACATTGGCAAGAAAAACACTTTCCCGAGGTCCTAGTACCTCGCAAATGGTCTCATTCGAACCGAAATGGCCGTTTTAGTGGGGGTAGACAGCACTTTCAAGGCTCCAGGACCTTCACAGAAAAAGTTGGTACTTTTTGAGCTTTTCCCAGGGTCCTAGAACCTCGCAAATGGTTTCATTCGAACCTCAATGGCCACTTTAGTGGAGGAAATCAAAATTTCCAAAATTAGAACATTGGCAAGAAAAACACTTTCCCGAGGTCCTACAACCTCGCAAATGGTCTCATTCGAACCGAAATGGCCACTTTAGTGGAGGAAGCAAAATTTCCAAAATTAGAACATTGGCAAGAAAAACACTTTCCCGAGGTCCTAGTACCTCGCAAATGGTCTCATTCGAACTGCAATGGCCGTTTTAGTGGGGGTAGACAGCACTTCCAAGGCTCCAGGACCTTCACAGAAAAAGTTGGTACTTTTTGAGCTTTTCCCAGGGTCCTAGAACCTCACAAATGGTCTCATTCGAACCGAAATGGCCACTTTAGTGGAGGAAGCAAAATTTCCAAAATTAGAATATTGGCAAGAAAAACACTTTCCCGAGGTCCTAGAACCTCGCAAATGGTCTCATTCGAACCGAAATGGCCACTTTAGTGGAGGAAGCAAAATTTCCAAAATTAGAACATTGGCAAGAAAAACACTTTCCCGAGGTCCTAGTACCTCGCAAATGGTCTCATTCGAACCGCAATGGCCCTTTTAGTGAGGGTAGACAGCACTTCCAAGGCTCCAGGACCTTCACAGAAAAAGTTGGTACTTTTTGAGCTTTTCCCAGGGTCCTAGAACCTCACAAATGGTCTCATTCGAACCTCAATGGCCACTTTAATGAAGGAAATCAAAATTTCCAAAATTAGAATATTAGCAAGAAAAACACTTTCCCGAGGTCCTAGAACCTCGCAAATGGTCTCATTCGAACCGAAATGGCCACTTTAGTGGAGGAAGCAAAATTTCCAAAATTAGAACATTGGCAAGAAAAACACTTTCCCGAGGTCCTAGAACCTCGCAAATGGTCTCATTCGAACTGCAATGGCCGTTTTAGTGGGGGTATACAGCACTTCCAAGGCTCCAGGACCTTCACAGAAAAAGTTGGTACTTTTTGAGCTTTTCCCAGGGTCCTAGAACCTCACAAATGGTCTCATTCGATCCGAAATGGGCACTTTAGTGGAGGAAGCAAAATTTCCAAAATTAGAATATTGGCAAGAAAAACACTTTCCCGAGGTCCTAGAACCTCGCAAATGGTCTCATTCGAACCGAAATGGCCACTTTAGTGAAGGAATCAAAATTTCCAAAATTAGAACATTGGCAAGAAAAACACTTTCCCGAGGTCCTAGTACCTCGCAAATGGTCTCATTCGAACTGCAATGGCCGTTTTAGTGGGGGTAGACAGCACTTCCAAGGCTCCAGGACCTTCATAGAAAAAGTTGGTACTTTTTGAGCTTTTCCCAGGGTCCTAGAACCTCGCAAATGGTCTCATTCGAACCTCAAAGGCCACTTTAATGAAGGAAATCAAAATTTCCAAAATTAGAATATTGGCAAGAAAAACACTTTCCCGAGGTCCTAGAACCTCGCAAATGGTCTCATTCGAACCGAAATGGCCACTTTAGTGGAGGAAGCAAAATTTCCAAAATTAGAACATTGGCAAGAAAAACACTTTCCCGAGGTCCTACAACCTCGCAAATGGTCTCATTCGAACCGAAAAGGCCACTTTAGTGGAGGAAGCAAAATTTCCAAAATTAGAACATTGGCAAGAAAAACACTTTCCCGAGGTCCTAGTACCTCGCAAATGGTCTCATTCGAACTGCAATGGCCGTTTTAGTGGGGGTAGACAGCACTTCCAAGGCTCCAGGACCTTCACAGAAAAAGTTGGTACTTTTTGAGCTTTTCCCAGGGTCCTAGAACCTCGCAAATGGTTTCATTCGAACCTCAATGGCCACCTTAGTGGAGGAAATCAAAATTTCCAAAATTAGAACATTGGCAAGAAAAACACTTTCCCGAGGTCCTAGTACCTCGCAAATGGTCTCATTCGAACCGAAATGGCCGTTTTAGTGGGGGTAGACAGCACTTTCAAGGCTCCAGGACCTTCACAGAAAAAGTTGGTACTTTTTGAGCTTTTCCCAGGGTCCTAGAACCTCGCAAATGGTTTCATTCGAACCTCAATGGCCACTTTAGTGGAGGAAATCAAAATTTCCAAAATTAGAACATTGGCAAGAAAAACACTTTCCCGAGGTCCTACAACCTCGCAAATGGTCTCATTCGAACCGAAATGGCCACTTTAGTGGAGGAAGCAAAATTTCCAAAATTAGAACATTGGCAAGAAAAACACTTTCCCGAGGTCCTAGTACCTCGCAAATGGTCTCATTCGAACTGCAATGGCCGTTTTAGTGGGGGTAGACAGCACTTTCAAGGCTCCAGGACCTTCACAGAAAAAGTTGGTACTTTTTGAGCTTTTCCCAGGGTCCTAGAACCTCGCAAATGGTTTCATTCGAACCTCAATGGCCACTTTAGTGGAGGAAATCAAAATTTCCAAAATTAGAATATTGGCAAGAAAAAAACTTTCCCGAGGTCCTAGAACCTCGCAAATGGTCTCATTCGAACCGAAATGGCCACTTTAGTGAAGGAAGCAAAATTTCCAAAATTAGAACATTGGCAAGAAAAACACTTTCCAGAGGTCCTAGAACCTCGCTAATGGTCTCATTCGAACCGCAATGGCCGTTTTAGTAGGGGTAGACAGCACTTCCAAGGCTCCAGGACCTTCATAGAAAAAGTTGGTACTTTTTGAGCTTTTCCCAGGGTCCTACAACCTCGCAAATGGTTTCATTCGAACCTCAATGGCCACGTTAGTGGAGGAAATCAAAATTTCCAAAATTAGAACATTGGCAAGAAAAACACTTTCCCGAGGTCCTAGAACCTGGCAAATGGTCTCATTCGAACCGAAATGGCCACTTTAGTGGAGGAAGCAAAATTTCCAAAATTAGAACATTTGCAAGAAAAACACTTTCCCGAGGTCCTAGTACCTCGCAAATGGTCTCATTCGAACTGCAATGGCCGTTTTAGTGGGGGTAGACAGCACTTCCAAGGCTCCAGGACCTTCACAGAAAAAGTTGGTACTTTTTGAGCTTTTCCCAGGGTCCTAGAACCTCGCAAATGGTTTCATTCGAACCTCAATGGCCACTTTAGTGAAGGAAGCAAAATTTCCAAAATTAGAACATTGGCAAGAAAAACACTTTCCAGAGGTCCTAGAACCTCGCTAATGGTCTCATTCGAACCGCAATGGCCGTTTTAGTAGGGGTAGACAGCACTTCCAAGGCTCCAGGACCTTCATAGAAAAAGTTGGTACTTTTTGAGCTTTTCCCAGGGTCCTAGAACCTCGCAAATGGTCTCATTCGAACCTCAATGGCCACTTTAATGAAGGAAATCAAAATTTCCAAAATTAGAATATTGGCAAGAAAAACACTTTCCCGAGGTCCTAGAACCTCGCAAATGGTCTCATTCGAACCGAAATGGCCACTTTAGTGGAGGAAGTAAAATTTCCAAAATTAGAATATTGGCAAGAAAAACACTTTCCCGAGGTCCTAGAACCTCGCAAATGGTCTCATTCGAACCGAAATGGCCACTTTAGTGGAGGAAGCAAAATTTCCAAAATTAGAACATTGGCAAGAAAAACACTTTCCCGAGGTCCTAGAACCTCGCAAATGGTCTCATTCGAACCGCAATGGCCGTTTTAGTGGGGGTAGACAGCACTTCCAAGGCTCCAGGACCTTCACAGAAAAAGTTGGTACTTTTTGAGCTTTTCCCAGGGTCCTAGAACCTCGCAAATGGTCTCATTCGAACCGCAATGGCCACTTTAGTGGAGGAAATCAAAATTTCCAAAATTAGAATATTGGCAAGAAAAACACTTTCCCGAGGCCCTAGAACCTCGCAAATGGTCTCATTCGAACCGAAATGGCCACTTTAGTGGAGGAAGCAAAATTTCCAAAATTAGAACATTGGCAAGAAAAACACTTTCCCGAGGTCCTAGAACCTCGCAAATGGTCTCATTCGAACCGCAATGGCCGTTTTAGTGAGGGTAGACAGCACTTCCAAGGCTCCAGGACCTTCACAGAAAAAGTTGGTACTTTTTGAGCTTTTCCCAGGGTCCTAGAACCTCACGAATGGTCTCATTCGAACCGAAATGGCCACTTTAGTGGAGGAAGCAAAATTTCCAAAATTAGAATATTGGCAAGAAAAACATTTTCCCGAGGTCCTAGAACCTCGCAAATGGTCTCATTCGAACCGAAATGGCCACTTTAGTGGAGGAAGCAAAATTTCCAAAATTAGAACATTGGCAAGAAAAACACTTTCCCGAGGTCTTAGAACCTCGCAAATGGTCTCATTCGAACCGCAATGGCCGTTTTAGTGGGGGTAGACAGCACTTCCAAGGCTCCAGGACCTTCACAGAAAAAGTTGGTACTTTTTGAGCTTTTCCCAGGGTCCTAGACCCTTGCGAATGGTCTTATTCGAAACTCAATGGCCACGTTAGGGGAGGAAATCAAAATTTCCAAAATTAGAACATTGGCAAGAAAAACACTTTCCCGAGGTCCTAGAACCTCGCAAATGGTCTCATTCGAACCGAAATGGCCACTTTAGTGGAGGAAGCAAAATTTCCAAAATTAGAACATTGGCAAGAAAAACACTTTCCCGAGGTCCTAGAACCTCGCAAATGGTCTCATTCGAACCGCAATGGCCGTTTTAGTGAGGGTAGACAGCACTTCCAAGGCTCCAGGACCTTCACAGAAAAAGTTGGTACTTTTTGAGCTTTTCCCAGGGTCCTACAACCTCGCAAATGGTTTCATTCGAACCTCAATGGCCACGTTAGTGGAGGAAATCAAAATTTCCAAAATTAGAACATTGGCAAGAAAAACACTTTCCCGAGGTCCTAGAACCTGGCAAATGGTCTCATTCGAACCGAAATGGCCACTTTAGTGGAGGAAGCAAAATTTCCAAAATTAGAACATTTGCAAGAAAAACACTTTCCCGAGGTCCTAGTACCTCGCAAATGGTCTCATTCGAACTGCAATGGCCGTTTTAGTGGGGGTAGACAGCACTTCCAAGGCTCCAGGACCTTCACAGAAAAAGTTGGTACTTTTTGAGCTTTTCCCAGG
Source organism: Cebidichthys violaceus (assembly GCF_023349555.1). NCBI lineage: Eukaryota > Metazoa > Chordata > Actinopteri > Perciformes > Stichaeidae > Cebidichthys > Cebidichthys violaceus. Next base: position 26,010 of record NW_027176634.1, read on the forward strand.
GTCCTAGAACCTCGCAAATGGTTTCATTCGAACCTCAATGGCCACTTTAGTGGAGGAAATCAAAATTTCCAAAATTAGAACATTGGCAAGAAAAACACTTTCCCGAGGTCCTAGAACCTCGCAAATGGTCTCATTCGAACCGAAATGGCCACTTTAGTGGAGGAAGCAAAATTTCCAAAATTAGAACATTGGCAAGAAAAACACTTTCCCGAGGTCCTAGAACCTCGCAAATGGTCTCATTCGAACCGCAATGGCCCTTTTAGTGAGGGTAGACAGCACTTCCAAGGCTCCAGGACCTTCACAGAAAAAGTTGGTACTTTTTGAGCTTTTCCCAGGGTCCTAGAACCTCACAAATGGTCTCATTCGAACCGAAATGGCCACTTTAGTGGAGGAAGCAAAATTTCCAAAATTAGAATATTGGCAAGAAAAACACTTTCCCGAGGTCCTAGAACCTCGCAAATGGTCTCATTCGAACCGAAATGGCCACTTTAGTAGAGGAATCAAAATTTCCAAAATTAGAACATTGGCAAGAAAAACACTTTCCCGAGGTCCTAGTACCTCGCAAATGGTCTCATTCGAACTGCAATGGCCGTTTTAGTGGGGGTATACAGCACTTCCAAGGCTCCAGGACCTTCATAGAAAAAGTTGGTACTTTTTGAGCTTTTCCCAGGGTCCTAGAACCTCGCAAATGGTCTCATTCGAACCTCAATGGCCACTTTAATGAAGGAAATCAAAATTTCCAAAATTAGAATATTAGCAAGAAAAACACTTTCCCGAGGTCCTAGAACCTCGCAAATGGTCTCATTCGAACCGAAATGGCCACTTTAGTGGAGGAAGCAAAATTTCCAAAATTAGAACATTGGCAAGAAAAACACTTTCCCGAGGTCCTAGAACCTCGCAAATGGTCTCATTCGAACTGCAATGGCCGTTTTTAGTGGGGGTATACAGCACTTCCAAGGCTCCAGGACCTTCACAGAAAAAGTTGGTACTTTTTGAGCTTTTCCCAGGGTCCTAGAACCTCACAAATGGTCTCATTCGATCCGAAATGGGCACTTTAGTGGAGGAAGCAAAATTTCCAAAATTAGAATATTGGCAAGAAAAACACTTTCCCGAGGTCCTAGAACCTCGCAAATGGTCTCATTCGAACCGAAATGGCCACTTTAGTGAAGGAATCAAAATTTCCAAAATTAGAACATTGGCAAGAAAAACACTTTCCCGAGGTCCTAGTACCTCGCAAATGGTCTCATTCGAACTGCAATGGCCGTTTTAGTGGGGGTAGACAGCACTTCCAAGGCTCCAGGACCTTCATAGAAAAAGTTGGTACTTTTTGAGCTTTTCCCAGGGTCCTAGAACCTCGCAAATGGTCTCATTCGAACCTCAAAGGCCACTTTAATGAAGGAAATCAAAATTTCCAAAATTAGAATATTGGCAAGAAAAACACTTTCCCGAGGTCCTAGAACCTCGCAAATGGTCTCATTCGAACCGAAATGGCCACTTTAGTGGAGGAAGCAAAATTTCCAAAATTAGAACATTGGCAAGAAAAACACTTTCCCGAGGTCCTACAACCTCGCAAATGGTCTCATTCGAACCGAAATGGCCACTTTAGTGGAGGAAGCAAAATTTCCAAAATTAGAACATTGGCAAGAAAAACACTTTCCCGAGGTCCTAGTACCTCGCAAATGGTCTCATTCGAACTGCAATGGCCGTTTTAGTGGGGGTAGACAGCACTTCCAAGGCTCCAGGACCTTCACAGAAAAAGTTGGTACTTTTTGAGCTTTTCCCAGGGTCCTAGAACCTCACAAATGGTCTCATTCGAACCGAAATGGCCACTTTAGTGGAGGAAGCAAAATTTCCAAAATTAGAATATTGGCAAGAAAAACACTTTCCCGAGGTCCTAGAACCTCGCAAATGGTCTCATTCGAACCGAAATGGCCACTTTAGTGGAGGAAGCAAAATTTCCAAAATTAGAACATTGGCAAGAAAAACACTTTCCCGAGGTCCTAGTACCTCGCAAATGGTCTCATTCGAACCGCAATGGCCCTTTTAGTGAGGGTAGACAGCACTTCCAAGGCTCCAGGACCTTCACAGAAAAAGTTGGTACTTTTTGAGCTTTTCCCAGGTCCTAGAACCTCACAAATGGTCTCATTCGAACCGAAATGGCCACTTTAGTGGAGGAAGCAAAATTTCCAAAATTAGAATATTGGCAAGAAAAACACTTTCCCGAGGTCCTAGAACCTCGCAAATGGTCTCATTCGAACCGAAATGGCCACTTTAGTAGAGGAATCAAAATTTCCAAAATTAGAACATTGGCAAGAAAAACACTTTCCCGAGGTCCTAGTACCTCGCAAATGGTCTCATTCGAACTGCAATGGCCGTTTTAGTGGGGGTATACAGCACTTCCAAGGCTCCAGGACCTTCATAGAAAAAGTTGGTACTTTTTGAGCTTTTCCCAGGGTCCTAGAACCTCGCAAATGGTCTCATTCGAACCTCAATGGCCACTTTAATGAAGGAAATCAAAATTTCCAAAATTAGAATATTAGCAAGAAAAACACTTTCCCGAGGTCCTAGAACCTCGCAAATGGTCTCATTCGAACCGAAATGGCCACTTTAGTGGAGGAAGCAAAATTTCCAAAATTAGAACATTGGCAAGAAAAACACTTTCCCGAGGTCCTAGAACCTCGCAAATGGTCTCATTCGAACTGCAATGGCCGTTTTAGTGGGGGTATACAGCACTTCCAAGGCTCCAGGACCTTCACAGAAAAAGTTGGTACTTTTTGAGCTTTTCCCAGGGTCCTAGAACCTCACAAATGGTCTCATTCGATCCGAAATGGGCACTTTAGTGGAGGAAGCAAAATTTCCAAAATTAGAATATTGGCAAGAAAAACACTTTCCCGAGGTCCTAGAACCTCGCAAATGGTCTCATTCGAACCGAAATGGCCACTTTAGTGAAGGAATCAAAATTTCCAAAATTAGAACATTGGTAAGAAAAACACTTTCCCGAGGTCCTAGTACCTCGCAAATGGTCTCATTCGAACTGCAATGGCCGTTTTAGTGGGGGTAGACAGCACTTCCAAGGCTCCAGGACCTTCATAGAAAAAGTTGGTACTTTTTGAGCTTTTCCCAGGGTCCTAGAACCTCGCAAATGGTCTCATTCGAACCTCAAAGGCCACTTTAATGAAGGAAATCAAAATTTCCAAAATTAGAATATTGGCAAGAAAAACACTTTCCCGAGGTCCTAGAACCTCGCAAATGGTCTCATTCGAACCGAAATGGCCACTTTAGTGGAGGAAGCAAAATTTCCAAAATTAGAACATTGGCAAGAAAAACACTTTCCCGAGGTCCTACAACCTCGCAAATGGTCTCATTCGAACCGAAATGGCCACTTTAGTGGAGGAAGCAAAATTTCCAAAATTAGAACATTGGCAAGAAAAACACTTTCCCGAGGTCCTAGTACCTCGCAAATGGTCTCATTCGAACTGCAATGGCCGTTTTAGTGGGGGTAGACAGCACTTCCAAGGCTCCAGGACCTTCACAGAAAAAGTTGGTACTTTTTGAGCTTTTCCCAGGGTCCTAGAACCTCGCAAATGGTTTCATTCGAACCTCAATGGCCACCTTAGTGGAGGAAATCAAAATTTCCAAAATTAGAACATTGGCAAGAAAAACACTTTCCCGAGGTCCTAGTACCTCGCAAATGGTCTCATTCGAACCGAAATGGCCGTTTTAGTGGGGGTAGACAGCACTTTCAAGGCTCCAGGACCTTCACAGAAAAAGTTGGTACTTTTTGAGCTTTTCCCAGGGTCCTAGAACCTCGCAAATGGTTTCATTCGAACCTCAATGGCCACTTTAGTGGAGGAAATCAAAATTTCCAAAATTAGAACATTGGCAAGAAAAACACTTTCCCGAGGTCCTACAACCTCGCAAATGGTCTCATTCGAACCGAAATGGCCACTTTAGTGGAGGAAGCAAAATTTCCAAAATTAGAACATTGGCAAGAAAAACACTTTCCCGAGGTCCTAGTACCTCGCAAATGGTCTCATTCGAACTGCAATGGCCGTTTTAGTGGGGGTAGACAGCACTTTCAAGGCTCCAGGACCTTCACAGAAAAAGTTGGTACTTTTTGAGCTTTTCCCAGGGTCCTAGAACCTCGCAAATGGTTTCATTCGAACCTCAATGGCCACTTTAGTGGAGGAAATCAAAATTTCCAAAATTAGAACATTGGCAAGAAAAACACTTTCCCGAGGTCCTAGAACCTCGCAAATGGTCTCATTCGAACCGAAATGGCCACTTTAGTGGAGGAAGCAAAATTTTCAAAATTAGAACATTGGCAAGAAAAACACTTTCCCGAGGTCCTAGAACCTCGCAAATGGTCTCATTCGAACCGCAATGGCCGTTTTAGTGAGGGTAGACAGCACTTCCAAGGCTCCAGGACCTTCACAGAAAAAGTTGGTACTTTTTGAGCTTTTCCCAGGGTCCTAGAACCTCACAAATGGTCTCATTCGAACCGAAATGGCCACTTTAGTGGAGGAAGCAAAATTTCCAAAATTAGAATATTGGCAAGAAAAACACTTTACCGAGGTCCTAGAACCTCGCAAATGGTCTCATTCGAACCGAAATGGCCACTTTAGTGGAGGAAGCAAAATTTCCAAAATTAGAATATTGGCAAGAAAAACACTTTACCGAGGTCCTAGAACCTCGCAAATGGTCTCATTCGAACCGAAATGGCCACTTTAGTGGAGGAAGCAAAATTTCCAAAATTAGAACATTGGCAAGAAAAACACTTTCCCGAGGTCCTAGAACCTCGCAAATGGTCTCATTCGAACCGCAATGGCCGTTTTAGTGAGGGTAGACAGCACTTCCAAGGCTCCAGGACCTTCACAGAAAAAGTTGGTACTTTTTGAGCTTTTCCCAGGGTCCTAGAACCTCACAAATGGTCTCATTCGAACCGAAATGGCCACTTTAGTGAGGAAGCAAAATTTCCAAAATTAGAATATTGGCAAGAAAAACACTTTCCCGAGGTCCTAGAACCTCGCAAATGGTCTCATTCGAACCGAAATGGCCACTTTAGTGGAGGAAGCAAAATTTCCAAAATTAGAACATTGGCAAGAAAAAACACTTTCCCGAGGTCCTAGAACCTCGCAAATGGTCTCATTCGAACTGCAATGGCCGTTTTAGTGGGGGTAGACAGCACTTCCAAGGCTCCAGGACCTTCATAGAAAAAGTTGGTACTTTTTGAGCTTTTCCCAGGGTCCTAGAACCTCGCAAATGGTCTCATTCGAACCTCAATGGCCACTTTAATGAAGGAAATCAAAATTTCCAAAATTAGAACATTGGCAAGAAAAACACTTTCCCGAGGTCCTAGAACCTCGCAAATGGTCTCATTCGAACCGCAATGGCCCTTTTAGTGAGGGTAGACAGCACTTCCAAGGCTCCAGGACCTTCACAGAAAAAGTTGGTACTTTTTGAGCTTTTCCCAGGGTCCTAGAACCTCACAAATGGTCTCATTCGAACCGAAATGGCCACTTTAGTGGAGGAAGCAAAATTTCCAAAATTAGAATATTGGCAAGAAAAACACTTTCCCGAGGTCCTAGAACCTCGCAAATGGTCTCATTCGAACCGAAATGGCCACTTTAGTAGAGGAATCAAAATTTCCAAAATTAGAACATTGGCAAGAAAAACACTTTCCCGAGGTCCTAGTACCTCGCAAATGGTCTCATTCGAACTGCAATGGCCGTTTTAGTGGGGGTATACAGCACTTCCAAGGCTCCAGGACCTTCATAGAAAAAGTTGGTACTTTTTGAGCTTTTCCCAGGGTCCTAGAACCTCGCAAATGGTCTCATTCGAACCTCAATGGCCACTTTAATGAAGGAAATCAAAATTTCCAAAATTAGAATATTAGCAAGAAAAACACTTTCCCGAGGTCCTAGAACCTCGCAAATGGTCTCATTCGAACCGAAATGGCCACTTTAGTGGAGGAAGCAAAATTTCCAAAATTAGAACATTGGCAAGAAAAACACTTTCCCGAGGTCCTAGAACCTCGCAAATGGTCTCATTCGAACCGAAATGGCCACTTTAGTGAAGGAATCAAATTTCCAAAATTAGAACATTGGCAAGAAAAACACTTTCCCGAGGTCCTAGTACCTCGCAAATGGTCTCATTCGAACTGCAATGGCCGTTTTAGTGGGGGTAGACAGCACTTCCAAGGCTCCAGGACCTTCACAGAAAAAGTTGGTACTTTTTGAGCTTTTCCCACGGTCCTAGAACCTCGCAAATGGTTTCATTCGATCCGAAATGGGCACTTTAGTGGAGGAAATCAAAATTTCCAAAATTAGAACATTGGCAAGAAAAACACTTTCCCGAGGTCCTAGAACCTCGCAAATGGTCTCATTCGAACCTCAATGGCCACTTTAATGAAGGAAATCAAAATTTCCAAAATTAGAATATTAGCAAGAAAAACACTTTCCCGAGGTCCTAGAACCTCGCAAATGGTCTCATTCGAACCGAAATGGCCACTTTAGTGGAGGAAGCAAAATTTCCAAATTAGAACATTGGCAAGAAAAACACTTTCCCGAGGTCCTAGAACCTCGCAAATGGTCTCATTCGAACCGAAATGGCCACTTTAGTGAAGGAATCAAAATTTCCAAAATTAGAACATTGGCAAGAAAAACACTTTCCCGAGGTCCTAGTACCTCGCAAATGGTCTCATTCGAACTGCAATGGCCGTTTTAGTGGGGGTAGACAGCACTTCCAAGGCTCCAGGACCTTCACAGAAAAAGTTGGTACTTTTTGAGCTTTTCCCAGGGTCCTAGAACCTCGCAAATGGTTTCATTCGAACCTCAATGGCCACTTTAGTGGAGGAAATCAAAATTTCCAAAATTAGAACATTGGCAAGAAAAACACTTTCCCGAGGTCCTAGAACCTCGCAAATGGTCTCATTCGAACCGAAATGGCCACTTTAGTGGAGGAAGCAAATTTCCAAAATTAGAACATTGGCAAGAAAAACACTTTCCCGAGGTCCTAGAACCTCGCAAATGGTCTCATTCGAACCGCAATGGCCCTTTTAGTGAGGGTAGACAGCACTTCCAAGGCTCCAGGACCTTCACAGAAAAAGTTGGTACTTTTTGAGCTTTTCCCAGGGTCCTAGAACCTCACAAATGGTCTCATTCGAACCGAAATGGCCACTTTAGTGGAGGAAGCAAAATTTCCAAAATTAGAATATTGGCAAGAAAAACACTTTCCCGAGGTCCTAGAACCTCGCAAATGGTCTCATTCGAACCGAAATGGCCACTTTAGTAGAGGAATCAAAATTTCCAAAATTAGAACATTGGCAAGAAAAACACTTTCCCGAGGTCCTAGTACCTCGCAAATGGTCTCATTCGAACTGCAATGGCCGTTTTAGTGGGGGTATACAGCACTTCCAAGGCTCCAGGACCTTCATAGAAAAAGTTGGTACTTTTTGAGCTTTTCCCAGGGTCCTAGAACCTCGCAAATGGTCTCATTCGAACCTCAATGGCCACTTTAATGAAGGAAATCAAAATTTCCAAAATTAGAATATTAGCAAGAAAAACACTTTCCCGAGGTCCTAGAACCTCGCAAATGGTCTCATTCGAACCGAAATGGCCACTTTAGTGGAGGAAGCAAAATTTCCAAAATTAGAACATTGGCAAGAAAAACACTTTCCCGAGGTCCTAGAACCTCGCAAATGGTCTCATTCGAACCGCAATGGCCGTTTTAGTGAGGGTAGACAGCACTTCCAAGGCTCCAGGACCTTCACAGAAAAAGTTGGTACTTTTTGAGCTTTTCCAGGGTCCTAGAACCTCACAAATGGTCTCATTCGATCCGAAATGGGCACTTTAGTGGAGGAAGCAAAATTTCCAAAATTAGAATATTGGCAAGAAAAACACTTTCCCGAGGTCCTAGAACCTCGCAAATGGTCTCATTCGAACCGAAATGGCCACTTTAGTGAAGGAATCAAAATTTCCAAAATTAGAACATTGGCAAGAAAAACACTTTCCCGAGGTCCTAGTACCTCGCAAATGGTCTCATTCGAACTGCAATGGCCGTTTTAGTGGGGGTAGACAGCACTTCCAAGGCTCCAGGACCTTCATAGAAAAAGTTGGTACTTTTTGAGCTTTTCCCAGGGTCCTAGAACCTCGCAAATGGTCTCATTCGAACCTCAAAGGCCACTTTAATGAAGGAAATCAAAATTTCCAAAATTAGAATATTGGCAAGAAAAACACTTTCCCGAGGTCCTAGAACCTCGCAAATGGTCTCATTCGAACCGAAATGTCCACTTTAGTGGAGGAAGCAAAATTTCCAAAATTAGAACATTGGCAAGAAAAACACTTTCCCGAGGTCCTAGAACCTCGCAAATGGTCTCATTCGAACCGAAATGGCCACTTTAGTGAAGGAATCAAAATTTCCAAAATTAGAACATTGGCAGAAAAACACTTTCCCGAGGTCCTAGTACCTCGCAAATGGTCTCATTCGAACTGCAATGGTCGTTTTAGTGGGGGTAGACAGCACTTCCAAGGCTCCAGGA
>NW_027176635.1:0-34510 GCF_023349555.1 Cebidichthys violaceus
AAAGAGGCATTTTCACTTTTTATGCTCATAAAAGAAGTTTCAGTCTGGGAAGAGGCCAAAAGTGGATTTTGTGAAGGTAAACATAGTTTCAAAGATTTTCTTCAAAAAAGTGCCACAGGACAGCTGATTTAACAGTTTTGTGACGTTTCCATTAGAACTCGATGCTTACAGCACTTTTTCTAAAGAATGTCTTTCCTAAAGAGGCATTTTCACTTTTTATGCTCATAAAAGAAGTTTCAGTCTGGGAAGAGGCCAAAAGTGGATTTTGTGAAGGTAAACATAGTTTCAAAGATTTTTTCAAAAAAGTGCCTCAGGACAGTTGATTTAACAGTTTCGTGATGTTTTCATGAATATCTGGTGTTTTCAGCACTTTACTGCCTAAAGATGCATTTTTCACTTTTTATGCTCTTAAAGAAGTTTCAGGCTGGGAAGAGACCAAAAGTGGATTTTGTGAAGGTATACATAGTTTCAAAGATTTTCTTCAAAAAGGGCCTCAGGACAGCTGATTTAACAGTTTTGTGACGTTTCCATTTGAACTTGATGCTTACAGCACTTTTTCTAAAGGAAGTCTTTCCTAAAGAGGCATTTTCACTTTTTATGCTCTTAAAAGAAGTTTCAGGCTGGGAAGAGGCCAAAAGTGGATTTTGTGAAGGTAACATAGTTTCAAAGATTTTCTTCAAAAAAGTGACTCAGGACAGCTGATTTAACAGTTTTGTGACGTTTTCATGAATATCTGCTGTTTCAGCACTTTACTGCCTTAAGATGCATTTTCACTTTTATGCTCTTAAAATAAGTTTCAGGCTGGGAAGAGGCCAAAAGTGGATTTTGTGAAGGTATACATAGTTTCAAAGATTTTCTTCAAAAAAGTGCCACAGGACAGCTGATTTAACAGTTTTGTGACGTTTCCATTAGAACTTGATGCTTACAGCACTTTTTCTAAAGGAAGTCTTTCCTAAAGAGGCATTTTCACTTTTTATGCTCATAAAAGAAGTTTCAGTCTGGGAGAGGCCAAAAGTGGATTTTGTGAAGGTAAACATAGTTTCAAAGATTTTTTTCAAAAAAGTGCCTCAGACAGTTGATTTAACAGTTTCGTGATGTTTTCATGAATATCTGGTGTTTTCAGCACTTTACTGCCTAAAGATGCATTTTCACTTTTATGCTCTTAAAAGAAGTTCAGGCTGGGAAGAGGCCAAAAGTGGATTTTGTGAAGGTAGACATAGTTTCAAAGATTTTCTTCAAAAAAGTGCCACAGGACAGCTGATTTAACAGTTTTGTGACGTTTCCATTAGAACTTGATGCTTACAGCACTTTTTCTAAAGGAAGTCTTTCCTAAAGAGGCATTTTCACTTTTTATGCTCATAAAAGAAGTTTCAGTCTGGGAAGAGGCCAAAAGTGGATTTTGTGAAGGTAGACATAGTTTCAAAGATTTTCTTCAAAAAAGGGCCTCAGGACAGCTGATTTAACAGTTTTGTGACGTTTTCATTTGAACTTGATGCTTACAGCACTTTTTCTAAAGAAAGTCTTCCTAAAGAGGCATTTTCACTTTTTATGCTCATAAAAGAAGTTTCAGTCTGGGAAGAGGCCAAAAGTGGATTTTGTGAAGGTATACATAGTTTCAAAGATTTTCTTCAAAAAAGTGCCTCAGGACAGTTGATTTAACAGTTTCGTGATGTTTTCATGAATATCTGGTGTTTTCAGCACTTTACTGCCTAAAGATGCATTTTCACTTTTTATGCTCTTAAAATAAGTTAAGGCTGGGAAGAGGCCAAAGTGGATTTTGTGAAGGTATACATAGTTTCAAAGATTTTCTTCAAAAAAGGGCCTCAGGACAGCTGATTTAACAGTTTTGTGACGTTTTCATGAATATCTGCTGTTTTCAGCACTTTACTGCCTTAAGATGCATTTTCACTTTTTATGCCCTTAAAAGAAGTTTCAGGCTGGGAAGAGGCCAAAGTGGATTTTGTGAAGGTATACATAGTTTCAAAGATTTTCTTCAAAAAGGGCCTCAGGACAGCTGATTTAACAGTTTTGTGACGTTTCCATTAGAACTTGATGCTTACAGCACTTTTTCTAAAGAAAATCTTTCCTAAAGAGGCATTTTCACTTTTTATGCTCATGAAAGAAGTTTCAGTCTGGGAAGAGGCCAAAAGTGGATTTTGTGAAGGTAAACATAGTTTCAAAGATTTTCTTCAAAAAGTGACTCAGGACAGCTGATTTAACAGTTTTGTGACGTTTTCATGAATATCTGCTGTTTTCAGCACTTTACTGCCTAAAAGATGCATTTTCACTTTTTATGCTCTTAAAAGAAGTTTCAGGCTGGGAAGAGACCAAAAGTGGATTTTGTGAAGGTAGACATAGTTTCAAAGATTTTCTTCAAAAAGGGCCTCAGGACAGCTGATTTAACAGTTTTGTGACGTTTTCATTTGAACTTGATGCTTACAGCACTTTTTCTAAAGGAAGTCTTTCCTAAAGAGGCATTTTCACTTTTTATGCTCTTAAAAGAAGTTTCAGGCTGGAAGAGGCCAAAAGTGGATTTTGTGAAGGTAAACATAGTTTCAAAGATTTTCTTCAAAAAAGTGACTCAGGACAGCTGATTTAACAGTTTTGTGACGTTTTCATGAATATCTGCTGTTTTCAGCACTTTACTGCCTTAAGATGCATTTTCACTTTTTATGCTCTTAAAATAAGTTTCAGTCTGGGAAGAGGCCAAAAGTGGATTGTGTGAAGGTAAACATAGTTTCAAAGATTTTCTTCAAAAAAGGGCCTCAGGACAGCTGATTTAACAGTTTTGTGACGTTTCCATTAGAACTTGATGCTTACAGCACTTTTTCTAAAGAAAGTCTTTCCTACAGAGGCATTTTCACTTTTATGCTCATAAAAGAAGTTTCAGTCTGGGAAGAGGCCAAAAGTGGATTTTGTGAAGGTAAACATAGTTTCAAAGATTTTCTTCAAAAAAGTGACTCAGGACAGCTGATTTAACAGTTTTGTGACGTTTTCATGAATATCTGCTGTTTTCAGCACTTTACTGCCTTAAGATGCATTTTCACTTTTTATGCTCTTAAATAAGTTTCAGGCTGGGAAGAGGCCAAAAGTGGATTTTGTGAAGGTATACATAGTTTCAAAGATTTTCTTCAAAAAAGTGCTACAGGACAGCTGATTTAACAGTTTTGTGACGTTTCCATTAGAACTTGATGCTTACAGCACTTTTTCTAAAGGAAGTCTTTCCTAAAGAGGCATTTTCACTTTTTATGCTCATAAAAGAAGTTTCAGTCTGGGAAGAGGCCAAAAGTGGATTTTGTGAAGGTAAACATAGTTTCAAAGATTTTCTTCAAAAAGTGACTCAGACAGCTGATTTAACAGTTTTGTGACGTTTTCATGAATATCTGCTGTTTCAGCACTTTACTGCCTTAAGATGCATTTTCACTTTTTATGCTCTTAAAATAAGTTTCAGGCTGGGAAGAGGCCAAAAGTGGATTTTGTGAAGGTATACATAGTTTCAAAGATTTTCTTCAAAAAAGTGCCACAGGACAGCTGATTTAACAGTTTTGTGACGTTTCCATTAGAACTTGATGCTTACAGCACTTTTTCTAAAGGAAGTCTTTCCTAAAGAGGCATTTTCACTTTTTATGCTCATAAAAGAAGTTTCAGTCTGGGAAGAGGCCAAAAGTGGATTTTGTGAAGGTAAACATAGTTTCAAAGATTTTTTTCAAAAAAGTGCCTCAGGACAGTTGATTTAACAGTTTCGTGATGTTTTCATGAATATCTGGTGTTTTCAGCACTTTACTGCCTAAGATGCATTTTCACTTTTTATGCTCTTAAAAGAAGTTTCAGGCTGGGAAGAGGCCAAAAGTGGATTTTGTGAAGGTAGACATAGTTTCAAAGATTTTCTTCAAAAAAGTGCACAGGACAGCTGATTTAACAGTTTTGTGACGTTTCCATTAGAACTTGATGCTTACAGCACTTTTTCTAAAGGAAGTCTTCCTAAAGAGGCATTTTCACTTTTATGCTCATAAAAGAAGTTTCAGTCTGGGAAGAGGCCAAAAGTGGATTTTGTGAAGGTAGACATAGTTTCAAAGATTTTCTTCAAAAAAGGGCCTCAGGACAGCTGATTTAACAGTTTTGTGACTTTTTCATTTGAACTTGATGCTTACAGCACTTTTTCTAAAGGAAGTCTTTCCTAAAGAGGCATTTTCACTTTTTATGCTCTTAAAAGAAGTTTCAGGCTGGGAAGAGGCCAAAAGTGGATTTTGTGAAGGTAAACATAGTTTCAAAGATTTCTTCAAAAAAGTGACTCAGGACAGCTGATTTAACAGTTTTGTCTGCTGTTTTCAGCACTTTACTGCCTTAAGATGCATTTTCACTTTTTATGCTCTTAAAATAAGTTTCAGTCTGGGAAGAGGCCAAAAGTGGATTGTGTGAAGGTAAACATAGTTTCAAAGATTTTCTTCAAAAAAGGGCCTCAGGACAGCTGATTTAACAGTTTTGTGACGTTTCCATTAGAACTTGATGCTTACAGCACTTTTTCTAAAGAAAGTCTTTCCTACAGAGGCATTTTCACTTTTTATGCTCATAAAAGAAGTTTCAGTCTGGGAAGAGGCCAAAAGTGGATTTTGTGAAGGTAAACATAGTTTCAAAGATTTTCTTCAAAAAAGTGACTCAGGACAGCTGATTTAACAGTTTTGTGACGTTTTCATGAATATCTGCTGTTTTCAGCACTTTACTGCCTTAAGATGCATTTTCACTTTTTATGCTCTTAAAATAAGTTTCAGGCTGGGAAGAGGCCAAAAGTGGATTTTGTGAAGGTATACATAGTTTCAAAGATTTTCTTCAAAAAAGTGCTACAGGACAGCTGATTTAACAGTTTTGTGACGTTTCCATTAGAACTTGATGCTTACAGCACTTTTTCTAAAGGAAGTCTTTCCTAAAGAGGCATTTTCACTTTTTATGCTCATAAAAGAAGTTTCAGTCTGGGAAGAGGCCAAAAGTGGATTTTGTGAAGGTAAACATAGTTTCAAAGATTTTCTTCAAAAAAGTGACTCAGGACAGCTGATTTAACAGTTTTGTGACGTTTTCATGAATATCTGCTGTTTTCAGCACTTTACTGCCTTAAGATGCATTTTCACTTTTTATGCTCTTAAAATAAGTTTCAGGCTGGGAAGAGGCCAAAAGTGGATTTTGTGAAGGTATACATAGTTTCAAAGATTTTCTTCAAAAAAGTGCCACAGGACAGCTGATTTAACAGTTTTGTGACGTTTCCATTAGAACTTGATGCTTACAGCACTTTTTCTAAAGGAAGTCTTTCCTAAAGAGGCATTTTCACTTTTTATGCTCATAAAAGAAGTTTCAGTCTGGGAAGAGGCCAAAAGTGGATTTTGTGAAGGTAAACATAGTTTCAAAGATTTTTTTCAAAAAGTGCCTCAGGACAGTTGATTTAACAGTTTCGTGATGTTTTCATGAATATCTGGTGTTTTCAGCACTTTACTGCCTAAAGATGCATTTTCACTTTTTATGCTCTTAAAAGAAGTTTCAGGCTGGGAAGAGGCCAAAAGTGGATTTTGTGAAGGTAGACATAGTTTCAAAGATTTTCTTCAAAAAAGTGCCACAGGACAGCTGATTTAACAGTTTTGTGACGTTTCCATTAGAACTTGATGCTTACAGCACTTTTTCTAAAGGAAGTCTTTCCTAAAGAGGCATTTTCACTTTTTATGCTCATAAAAGAAGTTTCAGTCTGGGAAGAGGCCAAAAGTGGATTTTGTGAAGGTAGACATAGTTTCAAAGATTTTCTTCAAAAAAGGGCCTCAGGACAGCTGATTTAACAGTTTTGTGACGTTTTCATTTGAACTTGATGCTTACAGCACTTTTTCTAAAGAAAGTCTTTCCTAAAGAGGCATTTTCACTTTTTATGCTCATAAAAGAAGTTTCAGTCTGGGAAGAGGCCAAAAGTGGATTTTGTGAAGGTAAACATAGTTTCAAAGATTTTCTTCAAAAAAGTGACTCAGGACAGCTGATTTAACAGTTTTGTGACGTTTTCATGAATATCTGCTGTTTTCAGCACTTTACTGCCTTAAGATGCATTTTCACTTTTTATGCTCTTAAAATAAGTTTCAGGCTGGGAAGAGGCCAAAAGTGGATTTTGTGAAGGTATACATAGTTTCAAAGATTTTCTTCAAAAAAGTGCCTCAGGACAGTTGATTTAACAGTTTCGTGATGTTTTCATGAATATCTGGTGTTTTCAGCACTTTACTGCCTAAAGATGCATTTTCACTTTTTATGCTCTTAAAATAAGTTTAAGGCTGGGAAGAGGCCAAAAGTGGATTTTGTGAAGGTATACATAGTTTCAAAGATTTTCTTCAAAAAAGGGCCTCAGGACAGCTGATTTAACAGTTTTGTGACGTTTTCATGAATATCTGCTGTTTTCAGCACTTTACTGCCTTAAGATGCATTTTCACTTTTTATGCCCTTAAAAGAAGTTTCAGGCTGGGAAGAGGCCAAAAGTGGATTTTGTGAAGGTAGACATAGTTTCAAAGATTTTCTTCAAAAAAGGGCCTCAGGACAGCTGATTTAACAGTTTTGTGACGTTTTCATTTGAACTTGATGCTTACAGCACTTTTTCTAAAGGAAGTCTTTCCTAAAGAGGCATTTTCACTTTTTATGCTCTTAAAAGAAGTTTCAGGCTGGGAAGAGGCCAAAAGTGGATTTTGTGAAGGTAAACATAGTTTCAAAGATTTTCTTCAAAAAAGTGACTCAGGACAGCTGATTTAACAGTTTTGTGACGTTTTCATGAATATCTGCTGTTTTCAGCACTTTACTGCCTTAAGATGCATTTTCACTTTTTATGCTCTTAAAATAAGTTTCAGTCTGGGAAGAGGCCAAAAGTGGATTGTGTGAAGGTAAACATAGTTTCAAAGATTTTCTTCAAAAAAGGGCCTCAGGACAGCTGATTTAACAGTTTTGTGACGTTTCCATTAGAACTTGATGCTTACAGCACTTTTTCTAAAGAAAGTCTTTCCTACAGAGGCATTTTCACTTTTTATGCTCATAAAAGAAGTTTCAGTCTGGGAAGAGGCCAAAAGTGGATTTTGTGAAGGTAAACATAGTTTCAAAGATTTTCTTCAAAAAAGTGACTCAGGACAGCTGATTTAACAGTTTTGTGACGTTTTCATGAATATCTGCTGTTTTCAGCACTTTACTGCCTTAAGATGCATTTTCACTTTTTATGCTCTTAAAATAAGTTTCAGGCTGGGAAGAGGCCAAAAGTGGATTTTGTGAAGGTATACATAGTTTCAAAGATTTTCTTCAAAAAAGTGCTACAGGACAGCTGATTTAACAGTTTTGTGACGTTTCCATTAGAACTTGATGCTTACAGCACTTTTTCTAAAGGAAGTCTTTCCTAAAGAGGCATTTTCACTTTTTATGCTCATAAAGAAGTTTCAGTCTGGGAAGAGGCCAAAAGTGGATTTTGTGAAGGTAAACATAGTTTCAAAGATTTTCTTCAAAAAAGTGACTCAGGACAGCTGATTTAACAGTTTTGTGACGTTTTCATGAATATCTGCTGTTTTCAGCACTTTACTGCCTTAAGATGCATTTTCACTTTTTATGCTCTTAAAATAAGTTTCAGGCTGGGAAGAGGCCAAAAGTGGATTTTGTGAAGGTATACATAGTTTCAAAGATTTTCTTCAAAAAGGGCCTCAGGACAGCTGATTTAACAGTTTTGTGACGTTTCCATTTGAACTTGATGCTTACAGCACTTTTTCTAAAGGAAGTCTTTCCTAAAGAGGCATTTTCACTTTTTATGCTCTTAAAAGAAGTTTCAGGCTGGGAAGAGGCCAAAAGTGGATTTTGTGAAGGTAAACATAGTTTCAAAGATTTTCTTCAAAAAAGTGACTCAGGACAGCTGATTTAACAGTTTTGTGACGTTTTCATGAATATCTGCTGTTTTCAGCACTTTACTGCCTTAAGATGCATTTTCACTTTTTATGCTCTTAAAATAAGTTTCAGGCTGGGAAGAGGCCAAAAGTGGATTTTGTGAAGGTATACATAGTTTCAAAGATTTTCTTCAAAAAAGTGCCACAGGACAGCTGATTTAACAGTTTTGTGACGTTTCCATTAGAACTTGATGCTTACAGCACTTTTTCTAAAGGAAGTCTTTCCTAAAGAGGCATTTTCACTTTTTATGCTCATAAAAGAAGTTTCAGTCTGGGAAGAGGCCAAAAGTGGATTTTGTGAAGGTAAACATAGTTTCAAAGATTTTTTTCAAAAAAGTGCCTCAGGACAGTTGATTTAACAGTTTCGTGATGTTTTCATGAATATCTGGTGTTTTCAGCACTTTACTGCCTAAAGATGCATTTTCACTTTTTATGCTCTTAAAAGAAGTTTCAGGCTGGGAAGAGGCCAAAAGTGGATTTTGTGAAGGTAGACATAGTTTCAAAGATTTTCTTCAAAAAAGTGCCACAGGACAGCTGATTTAACAGTTTTGTGACGTTTCCATTAGAACTTGATGCTTACAGCACTTTTTCTAAAGGAAGTCTTTCCTAAAGAGGCATTTTCACTTTTTATGCTCATAAAAGAAGTTTCAGTCTGGGAAGAGGCCAAAAGTGGATTTTGTGAAGGTAGACATAGTTTCAAAGATTTTCTTCAAAAAAGGGCCTCAGGACAGCTGATTTAACAGTTTTGTGACGTTTTCATTTGAACTTGATGCTTACAGCACTTTTTCTAAAGAAAGTCTTTCCTAAAGAGGCATTTTCACTTTTTATGCTCATAAAAGAAGTTTCAGTCTGGGAAGAGGCCAAAAGTGGATTTTGTGAAGGTATACATAGTTTCAAAGATTTTCTTCAAAAAAGTGCCTCAGGACAGTTGATTTAACAGTTTCGTGATGTTTTCATGAATATCTGGTGTTTTCAGCACTTTACTGCCTAAAGATGCATTTTCACTTTTTATGCTCTTAAAATAAGTTTAAGGCTGGGAAGAGGCCAAAAGTGGATTTTGTGAAGGTATACATAGTTTCAAAGATTTTCTTCAAAAAAGGGCCTCAGGACAGCTGATTTAACAGTTTTGTGACGTTTTCATGAATATCTGCTGTTTTCAGCACTTTACTGCCTTAAGATGCATTTTCACTTTTTATGCCCTTAAAAGAAGTTTCAGGCTGGGAAGAGGCCAAAAGTGGATTTTGTGAAGGTATACATAGTTTCAAAGATTTTCTTCAAAAAAGGGCCTCAGGACAGCTGATTTAACAGTTTTGTGACGTTTCCATTAGAACTTGATGCTTACAGCACTTTTTCTAAAGAAAATCTTTCCTAAAGAGGCATTTTCACTTTTTATGCTCATGAAAGAAGTTTCAGTCTGGGAAGAGGCCAAAAGTGGATTTTGTGAAGGTAAACATAGTTTCAAAGATTTTCTTCAAAAAAGTGACTCAGGACAGCTGATTTAACAGTTTTGTGACGTTTTCATGAATATCTGCTGTTTTCAGCACTTTACTGCCTAAAAGATGCATTTTCACTTTTTATGCTCTTAAAAGAAGTTTCAGGCTGGGAAGAGACCAAAAGTGGATTTTGTGAAGGTAGACATAGTTTCAAAGATTTTCTTCAAAAAAGGGCCTCAGGACAGCTGATTTAACAGTTTTGTGACGTTTTCATTTGAACTTGATGCTTACAGCACTTTTTCTAAAGGAAGTCTTTCCTAAAGAGGCATTTTCACTTTTTATGCTCTTAAAAGAAGTTTCAGGCTGGGAAGAGGCCAAAAGTGGATTTTGTGAAGGTAAACATAGTTTCAAAGATTTTCTTCAAAAAAGTGACTCAGGACAGCTGATTTAACAGTTTTGTGACGTTTTCATGAATATCTGCTGTTTTCAGCACTTTACTGCCTTAAGATGCATTTTCACTTTTTATGCTCTTAAAATAAGTTTCAGTCTGGGAAGAGGCCAAAAGTGGATTGTGTGAAGGTAAACATAGTTTCAAAGATTTTCTTCAAAAAAGGGCCTCAGGACAGCTGATTTAACAGTTTTGTGACGTTTCCATTAGAACTTGATGCTTACAGCACTTTTTCTAAAGAAAGTCTTTCCTACAGAGGCATTTTCACTTTTTATGCTCATAAAAGAAGTTTCAGTCTGGGAAGAGGCCAAAAGTGGATTTTGTGAAGGTAAACATAGTTTCAAAGATTTTCTTCAAAAAGTGACTCAGGACAGCTGATTTAACAGTTTTGTGACGTTTTCATGAATATCTGCTGTTTTCAGCACTTTACTGCCTTAAGATGCATTTTCACTTTTTATGCTCTTAAAATAAGTTTCAGGCTGGGAAGAGGCCAAAAGTGGATTTTGTGAAGGTATACATAGTTTCAAAGATTTTCTTCAAAAAAGTGCTACAGGACAGCTGATTTAACAGTTTTGTGACGTTTCCATTAGAACTTGATGCTTACAGCACTTTTTCTAAAGGAAGTCTTTCCTAAAGAGGCATTTTCACTTTTTATGCTCATAAAAGAAGTTTCAGTCTGGGAAGAGGCCAAAAGTGGATTTTGTGAAGGTAAACATAGTTTCAAAGATTTTCTTCAAAAAAGTGACTCAGGACAGCTGATTTAACAGTTTTGTGACGTTTTCATGAATATCTGCTGTTTTCAGCACTTTACTGCCTTAAGATGCATTTTCACTTTTTATGCTCTTAAAATAAGTTTCAGGCTGGGAAGAGGCCAAAAGTGGATTTTGTGAAGGTATACATAGTTTCAAAGATTTTCTTCAAAAAAGTGCCACAGGACAGCTGATTTAACAGTTTTGTGACGTTTCCATTAGAACTTGATGCTTACAGCACTTTTTCTAAAGGAAGTCTTTCCTAAAGAGGCATTTTCACTTTTTATGCTCATAAAAGAAGTTTCAGTCTGGGAAGAGGCCAAAAGTGGATTTTGTGAAGGTAAACATAGTTTCAAAGATTTTTTTCAAAAAAGTGCCTCAGGACAGTTGATTTAACAGTTTCGTGATGTTTTCATGAATATCTGGTGTTTTCAGCACTTTACTGCCTAAAGATGCATTTTCACTTTTTATGCTCTTAAAAGAAGTTTCAGGCTGGGAAGAGGCCAAAAGTGGATTTTGTGAAGGTAGACATAGTTTCAAAGATTTTCTTCAAAAAAGTGCCACAGGACAGCTGATTTAACAGTTTTGTGACGTTTCCATTAGAACTTGATGCTTACAGCACTTTTTCTAAAGGAAGTCTTTCCTAAAGAGGCATTTTCACTTTTTATGCTCATAAAAGAAGTTTCAGTCTGGGAAGAGGCCAAAAGTGGATTTTGTGAAGGTAGACATAGTTTCAAAGATTTTCTTCAAAAAAGGGCCTCAGGACAGCTGATTTAACAGTTTTGTGACGTTTTCATTTGAACTTGATGCTTACAGCACTTTTTCTAAAGGAAGTCTTTCCTAAAGAGGCATTTTCACTTTTTATGCTCTTAAAAGAAGTTTCAGGCTGGGAAGAGGCCAAAAGTGGATTTTGTGAAGGTAAACATAGTTTCAAAGATTTTCTTCAAAAAAGTGACTCAGGACAGCTGATTTAACAGTTTTGTGACGTTTTCATGAATATCTGCTGTTTTCAGCACTTTACTGCCTTAAGATGCATTTTCACTTTTTATGCTCTTAAAATAAGTTTCAGTCTGGGAAGAGGCCAAAAGTGGATTGTGTGAAGGTAAACATAGTTTCAAAGATTTTCTTCAAAAAAGGGCCTCAGGACAGCTGATTTAACAGTTTTGTGACGTTTCCATTAGAACTTGATGCTTACAGCACTTTTTCTAAAGAAAGTCTTTCCTACAGAGGCATTTTCACTTTTTATGCTCATAAAAGAAGTTTCAGTCTGGGAAGAGGCCAAAAGTGGATTTTGTGAAGGTAAACATAGTTTCAAAGATTTTCTTCAAAAAAGTGACTCAGGACAGCTGATTTAACAGTTTTGTGACGTTTTCATGAATATCTGCTGTTTTCAGCACTTTACTGCCTTAAGATGCATTTTCACTTTTTATGCTCTTAAAATAAGTTTCAGGCTGGGAAGAGGCCAAAAGTGGATTTTGTGAAGGTATACATAGTTTCAAAGATTTTCTTCAAAAAAGTGCTACAGGACAGCTGATTTAACAGTTTTGTGACGTTTCCATTAGAACTTGATGCTTACAGCACTTTTTCTAAAGGAAGTCTTTCCTAAAGAGGCATTTTCACTTTTTATGCTCATAAAAGAAGTTTCAGTCTGGGAAGAGGCCAAAAGTGGATTTTGTGAAGGTAAACATAGTTTCAAAGATTTCTTCAAAAAAGTGACTCAGGACAGCTGATTTAACAGTTTTGTGACGTTTTCATGAATATCTGCTGTTTTCAGCACTTTACTGCCTTAAGATGCATTTTCACTTTTTATGCTCTTAAAATAAGTTTCAGGCTGGGAAGAGGCCAAAAGTGGATTTTGTGAAGGTATACATAGTTTCAAAGATTTTCTTCAAAAAAGTGCCACAGGACAGCTGATTTAACAGTTTTGTGACGTTTCCATTAGAACTTGATGCTTACAGCACTTTTTCTAAAGGAAGTCTTTCCTAAAGAGGCATTTTCACTTTTTATGCTCATAAAAGAAGTTTCAGTCTGGGAAGAGGCCAAAAGTGGATTTTGTGAAGGTAAACATAGTTTCAAAGATTTTTTTCAAAAAAGTGCCTCAGGACAGTTGATTTAACAGTTTCGTGATGTTTTCATGAATATCTGGTGTTTTCAGCACTTTACTGCCTAAAGATGCATTTTCACTTTTTATGCTCTTAAAAGAAGTTTCAGGCTGGGAAGAGGCCAAAAGTGGATTTTGTGAAGGTAGACATAGTTTCAAAGATTTTCTTCAAAAAAGTGCCACAGGACAGCTGATTTAACAGTTTTGTGACGTTTCCATTAGAACTTGATGCTTACAGCACTTTTTCTAAAGGAAGTCTTTCCTAAAGAGGCATTTTCACTTTTTATGCTCATAAAAGAAGTTTCAGTCTGGGAAGAGGCCAAAAGTGGATTTTGTGAAGGTAGACATAGTTTCAAAGATTTTCTTCAAAAAAGGGCCTCAGGACAGCTGATTTAACAGTTTTGTGACGTTTTCATTTGAACTTGATGCTTACAGCACTTTTTCTAAAGAAAGTCTTTCCTAAAGAGGCATTTTCACTTTTTATGCTCATAAAAGAAGTTTCAGTCTGGGAAGAGGCCAAAAGTGGATTTTGTGAAGGTAAACATAGTTTCAAAGATTTTCTTCAAAAAAGTGACTCAGGACAGCTGATTTAACAGTTTTGTGACGTTTTCATGAATATCTGCTGTTTTCAGCACTTTACTGCCTTAAGATGCATTTTCACTTTTTATGCTCTTAAAATAAGTTTCAGGCTGGGAAGAGGCCAAAAGTGGATTTTGTGAAGGTATACATAGTTTCAAAGATTTTCTTCAAAAAAGTGCCTCAGGACAGTTGATTTAACAGTTTCGTGATGTTTTCATGAATATCTGGTGTTTTCAGCACTTTACTGCCTAAAGATGCATTTTCACTTTTTATGCTCTTAAAATAAGTTTAAGGCTGGGAAGAGGCCAAAAGTGGATTTTGTGAAGGTATACATAGTTTCAAAGATTTTCTTCAAAAAAGGGCCTCAGGACAGCTGATTTAACAGTTTTGTGACGTTTTCATGAATATCTGCTGTTTTCAGCACTTTACTGCCTTAAGATGCATTTTCACTTTTTATGCCCTTAAAAGAAGTTTCAGGCTGGGAAGAGGCCAAAAGTGGATTTTGTGAAGGTAGACATAGTTTCAAAGATTTTCTTCAAAAAAGGGCCTCAGGACAGCTGATTTAACAGTTTTGTGACGTTTTCATTTGAACTTGATGCTTACAGCACTTTTTCTAAAGGAAGTCTTTCCTAAAGAGGCATTTTCACTTTTTATGCTCTTAAAAGAAGTTTCAGGCTGGGAAGAGGCCAAAAGTGGATTTTGTGAAGGTAAACATAGTTTCAAAGATTTTCTTCAAAAAAGTGACTCAGGACAGCTGATTTAACAGTTTTGTGACGTTTTCATGAATATCTGCTGTTTTCAGCACTTTACTGCCTTAAGATGCATTTTCACTTTTTATGCTCTTAAAATAAGTTTCAGTCTGGGAAGAGGCCAAAAGTGGATTGTGTGAAGGTAAACATAGTTTCAAAGATTTTCTTCAAAAAAGGGCCTCAGGACAGCTGATTTAACAGTTTTGTGACGTTTCCATTAGAACTTGATGCTTACAGCACTTTTTCTAAAGAAAGTCTTTCCTACAGAGGCATTTTCACTTTTTATGCTCATAAAAGAAGTTTCAGTCTGGGAAGAGGCCAAAAGTGGATTTTGTGAAGGTAAACATAGTTTCAAAGATTTTCTTCAAAAAAGTGACTCAGGACAGCTGATTTAACAGTTTTGTGACGTTTTCATGAATATCTGCTGTTTTCAGCACTTTACTGCCTTAAGATGCATTTTCACTTTTTATGCTCTTAAAATAAGTTTCAGGCTGGGAAGAGGCCAAAAGTGGATTTTGTGAAGGTATACATAGTTTCAAAGATTTTCTTCAAAAAAGTGCTACAGGACAGCTGATTTAACAGTTTTGTGACGTTTCCATTAGAACTTGATGCTTACAGCACTTTTTCTAAAGGAAGTCTTTCCTAAAGAGGCATTTTCACTTTTTATGCTCATAAAAGAAGTTTCAGTCTGGGAAGAGGCCAAAAGTGGATTTTGTGAAGGTAAACATAGTTTCAAAGATTTTCTTCAAAAAAGTGACTCAGGACAGCTGATTTAACAGTTTTGTGACGTTTTCATGAATATCTGCTGTTTTCAGCACTTTACTGCCTTAAGATGCATTTTCACTTTTTATGCTCTTAAAATAAGTTTCAGGCTGGGAAGAGGCCAAAAGTGGATTTTGTGAAGGTATACATAGTTTCAAAGATTTTCTTCAAAAAAGTGCCACAGGACAGCTGATTTAACAGTTTTGTGACGTTTCCATTAGAACTTGATGCTTACAGCACTTTTTCTAAAGGAAGTCTTTCCTAAAGAGGCATTTTCACTTTTTATGCTCATAAAAGAAGTTTCAGTCTGGGAAGAGGCCAAAAGTGGATTTTGTGAAGGTAAACATAGTTTCAAAGATTTTTTTCAAAAAAGTGCCTCAGGACAGTTGATTTAACAGTTTCGTGATGTTTTCATGAATATCTGGTGTTTTCAGCACTTTACTGCCTAAAGATGCATTTTCACTTTTTATGCTCTTAAAAGAAGTTTCAGGCTGGGAAGAGGCCAAAAGTGGATTTTGTGAAGGTAGACATAGTTTCAAAGATTTTCTTCAAAAAAGTGCCACAGGACAGCTGATTTAACAGTTTTGTGACGTTTCCATTAGAACTTGATGCTTACAGCACTTTTTCTAAAGGAAGTCTTTCCTAAAGAGGCATTTTCACTTTTTATGCTCATAAAAGAAGTTTCAGTCTGGGAAGAGGCCAAAAGTGGATTTTGTGAAGGTAGACATAGTTTCAAAGATTTTCTTCAAAAAAGGGCCTCAGGACAGCTGATTTAACAGTTTTGTGACGTTTTCATTTGAACTTGATGCTTACAGCACTTTTTCTAAAGAAAGTCTTTCCTAAAGAGGCATTTTCACTTTTTATGCTCATAAAAGAAGTTTCAGTCTGGGAAGAGGCCAAAAGTGGATTTTGTGAAGGTAAACATAGTTTCAAAGATTTTCTTCAAAAAAGTGACTCAGGACAGCTGATTTAACAGTTTTGTGACGTTTTCATGAATATCTGCTGTTTTCAGCACTTTACTGCCTTAAGATGCATTTTCACTTTTTATGCTCTTAAAATAAGTTTCAGGCTGGGAAGAGGCCAAAAGTGGATTTTGTGAAGGTAAACATAGTTTCAAAGATTTTCTTCAAAAAGGGCCTCAGGACAGCTGATTTAACAGTTTCGTGATGTTTTCATGAATATCTGCTGTTTTCAGCACTTTACTGCCTTAAGATGCATTTTCACTTTTTATGCTCTTAAAAGAAGTTTCAGGCAGGGATGAGGCCAAAAGTGGATTTTGTGAAGGTATACATAGTTTCAAAGATTTTCTTCAAAAAGGGCCTCAGGACAGCTGATTTAACAGTTTTGTGACGTTTCCATTAGAACTCGATGCTTACAGCACTTTTTCTAAAGAATGTCTTTCCTAAAGAGGCATTTTCACTTTTTATGCTCATAAAAGAAGTTTCAGTCTGGGAAGAGGCCAAAAGTGGATTTTGTGAAGGTAAACATAGTTTCAAAGATTTTCTTCAAAAAAGTGCCACAGGACAGCTGATTTAACAGTTTTGTGACGTTTCCATTAGAACTCGATGCTTACAGCACTTTTTCTAAAGAATGTCTTTCCTAAAGAGGCATTTTCACTTTTTATGCTCATAAAAGAAGTTTCAGTCTGGGAAGAGGCCAAAGGTGGATTTTGTGAAGGTAAACATAGTTTCAAAGATTTTTTTCAAAAAAGTGCCTCAGGACAGTTGATTTAACAGTTTCGTGATGTTTTCATGAATATCTGGTGTTTTCAGCACTTTACTGCCTAAAGATGCATTTTCACTTTTTATGCTCTTAAAAGAAGTTTCAGGCTGGGAAGAGACCAAAAGTGGATTTTGTGAAGGTATACATAGTTTCAAAGATTTTCTTCAAAAAGGGCCTCAGGACAGCTGATTTAACAGTTTTGTGACGTTTCCATTAGAACTCGATGCTTACAGCACTTTTTCTAAAGAATGTCTTTCCTAAAGAGGCATTTTCACTTTTTATGCTCATAAAAGAAGTTTCAGTCTGGGAAGAGGCCAAAAGTGGATTTTGTGAAGGTAAACATAGTTTCAAAGATTTTCTTCAAAAAAGTGCCACAGGACAGCTGATTTAACAGTTTTGTGACGTTTCCATTAGAACTCGATGCTTACAGCACTTTTTCTAAAGAATGTCTTTCCTAAAGAGGCATTTTCACTTTTTATGCTCATAAAAGAAGTTTCAGTCTGGGAAGAGGCCAAAAGTGGATTTTGTGAAGGTAAACATAGTTTCAAAGATTTTCTTCAAAAAAGTGCCACAGGACAGCTGATTTAACAGTTTCGTGACGTTTTCATGAATATCTGCTGTTTTCAGCACTTTACTGCCTTAAGATGCATTTTCACTTTTTATGCTCTTAAAATAAGTTTCAGGCTGGGAAGAGGCCAAAAGTGGATTTTGTGAAGGTATACATAGTTTCAAAGATTTTCTTCAAAAAAGTGCCACAGGACAGCTGATTTAACAGTTTTGTGACGTTTCCATTAGAACTTGATGCTTACAGCACTTTTTCTAAAGGAAGTCTTTCCTAAAGAGGCATTTTCACTTTTTAGCTCATAAAAGAAGTTTCAGTCTGGGAAGAGGCCAAAAGTGGATTTTGTGAAGGTAAACATAGTTTCAAAGATTTTCTTCAAAAAAGTGACTCAGGACAGCTGATTTAACAGTTTTGTGACGTTTCATGAATATCTGCTGTTTTCAGCACTTTACTGCCTTAAGATGCATTTTCACTTTTTATGCTCTTAAAAGAAGTTTCAGGCTGGGAAGAGGCCAAAAGTGGATTTTGTGAAGGTATACATAGTTTCAAAGATTTTCTTCAAAAAAGGGCCTCAGGACAGCTGATTTAACAGTTTTGTGACGTTTTCATTTGAACTTGATGCTTACAGCACTTTTTTTAAAGAAAGTCTTTCCTAAAGAGGCATTTTCACTTTTTATGCTCATAAAAGAAGTTTCAGTCTGGGAAGAGGCCAAAAGTGGATTTTGTGAAGGTAAACATAGTTTCAAAGATTTTCTTCAAAAAAGTGCCACAGGACAGCTGATTTAACAGTTTTGTGACGTTTCCATTAGAACTCGATGCTTACAGCACTTTTTCTAAAGAATGTCTTTCCTAAAGAGGCATTTTCACTTTTTATGCTCATAAAAGAAGTTTCAGTCTGGGAAGAGGCCAAAAGTGGATTTTGTGAAGGTAAACATAGTTTCAAAGATTTTTTTCAAAAAGTGCCTCAGGACAGTTGATTTAACAGTTTCGTGATGTTTTCATGAATATCTGGTGTTTTCAGCACTTTACTGCCTAAAGATGCATTTTCACTTTTTATGCTCTTAAAAGAAGTTTCAGGCTGGGAAGAGACCAAAAGTGGATTTTGTGAAGGTATACATAGTTTCAAAGATTTTCTTCAAAAAGGGCCTCAGGACAGCTGATTTAACAGTTTTGTGACGTTTCCATTAGAACTCGATGCTTACAGCACTTTTTCTAAAGAATGTCTTTCCTAAAGAGGCATTTTCACTTTTTATGCTCATAAAAGAAGTTTCAGTCTGGGAAGAGGCCAAAAGTGGATTTTGTGAAGGTAAACATAGTTTCAAAGATTTTCTTCAAAAAAGTGCCACAGGACAGCTGATTTAACAGTTTTGTGACGTTTCCATTAGAACTCGATGCTTACAGCACTTTTTCTAAAGAATGTCTTTCCTAAAGAGGCATTTTCACTTTTTATGCTCATAAAAGAAGTTTCAGTCTGGGAAGAGGCCAAAAGTGGATTTTGTGAAGGTAAACATAGTTTCAAAGATTTTCTTCAAAAAAGTGCCACAGGACAGCTGATTTAACAGTTTCGTGACGTTTTCATGAATATCTGCTGTTTTCAGCACTTTACTGCCTTAAGATGCATTTTCACTTTTTATGCTCTTAAAATAAGTTTCAGGCTGGGAAGAGGCCAAAAGTGGATTTTGTGAAGGTATACATAGTTTCAAAGATTTTCTTCAAAAAAGTGCCACAGGACAGCTGATTTAACAGTTTTGTGACGTTTCCATTAGAACTTGATGCTTACAGCACTTTTTCTAAAGGAAGTCTTTCCTAAAGAGGCATTTTCACTTTTTAGCTCATAAAAGAAGTTTCAGTCTGGGAAGAGGCCAAAAGTGGATTTTGTGAAGGTAAACATAGTTTCAAAGATTTTCTTCAAAAAAGTGACTCAGGACAGCTGATTTAACAGTTTTGTGACGTTTTCATGAATATCTGCTGTTTTCAGCACTTTACTGCCTTAAGATGCATTTTCACTTTTTATGCTCTTAAAAGAAGTTTCAGGCTGGGAAGAGGCCAAAAGTGGATTTTGTGAAGGTATACATAGTTTCAAAGATTTTCTTCAAAAAAGGGCCTCAGGACAGCTGATTTAACAGTTTTGTGACGTTTTCATTTGAACTTGATGCTTACAGCACTTTTTTTAAAGAAAGTCTTTCCTAAAGAGGCATTTTCACTTTTTATGCTCTTAAAAGAAGTTTCAGGCAGGGATGAGGCCAAAAGTGGATTTTGTGAAGGTATACATAGTTTCAAAGATTTTTTTCAAAAAAGGGTCTCAGGACAGCTGATTTAACAGTTTTGTGACGTTTTCATTTGAACTTGATGCTTACAGCACTTTTTCTAAAGAAAGTCTTTCCTAAAGAGGCATTTTCACTTTTTATGCTCATAAAAGAAGTTTCAGTCTGTGAAGAGGCCAAAAGTGGATTTTGTGAAGGTAAACATAGTTTCAAAGATTTTCTTCAAAAAAGTGCCACAGGACAGCTGATTTAACAGTTTCGTGATGTTTTCATGAATATCTGCTGTTTTCAGCACTTTACTGCCTTAAGATGCATTTTCACTTTTTATGCTCTTAAAATAAGTTTCAGGCTGGGAAGAGGCCAAAAGTGGATTTTGTGAAGGTAAACATAGTTTCAAAGATTTTCTTCAAAAAAGGGCCTCAGGACAGCTGATTTAACAGTTTCGTGATGTTTTCATGAATATCTGCTGTTTTCAGCACTTTACTGCCTTAAGATGCATTTTCACTTTTTATGCTCTTAAAATAAGTTTCAGTCTGGGAAGAGGCCAAAAGTGGATTGTGTGAAGGTAAACATAGTTTCAAAGATTTTCTTCAAAAAAGGGCCTCAGGACAGCTGATTTAACAGTTTTGTGACGTTTCCATTAGAACTTGATGCTTACAGCACTTTTTCTAAAGAAAGTCTTTCCTACAGAGGCATTTTCACTTTTTATGCTCATAAAAGAAGTTTCAGTCTGGGAAGAGGCCAAAAGTGGATTTTGTGAAGGTAAACATAGTTTCAAAGATTTTCTTCAAAAAAGTGACTCAGGACAGCTGATTTAACAGTTTTGTGACGTTTTCATGAATATCTGCTGTTTTCAGCACTTTACTGCCTTAAGATGCATTTTCACTTTTTATGCTCTTAAAATAAGTTTCAGGCTGGGAAGAGGCCAAAAGTGGATTTTGTGAAGGTATACATAGTTTCAAAGATTTTCTTCAAAAAAGTGCTACAGGACAGCTGATTTAACAGTTTTGTGACGTTTCCATTAGAACTTGATGCTTACAGCACTTTTTCTAAAGGAAGTCTTTCCTAAAGAGGCATTTTCACTTTTTATGCTCATAAAAGAAGTTTCAGTCTGGGAAGAGGCCAAAAGTGGATTTTGTGAAGGTAAACATAGTTTCAAAGATTTTCTTCAAAAAAGTGACTCAGGACAGCTGATTTAACAGTTTTGTGACGTTTTCATGAATATCTGCTGTTTTCAGCACTTTACTGCCTTAAGATGCATTTTCACTTTTTATGCTCTTAAAATAAGTTTCAGGCTGGGAAGAGGCCAAAAGTGGATTTTGTGAAGGTATACATAGTTTCAAAGATTTTCTCAAAGATTTTCTTCAAAAAAGTGCCACAGGACAGCTGATTTAACAGTTTTGTGACGTTTCCATTAGAACTTGATGCTTACAGCACTTTTTCTAAAGGAAGTCTTTCCTAAAGAGGCATTTTCACTTTTATGCTCATAAAAGAAGTTTCAGTCTGGGAAGAGGCCAAAGTGGATTTTGTGAAGGTAAACATAGTTTCAAAGATTTTTTTCAAAAAAGTGCCTCAGGACAGTTGATTTAACAGTTTCGTGATGTTTTCATGAATATCTGGTGTTTTCAGCACTTTACTGCCTAAAGATGCATTTTCACTTTTTATGCTCTTAAAAGAAGTTTCAGGCTGGGAAGAGGCCAAAAGTGGATTTTGTGAAGGTAGACATAGTTTCAAAGATTTTCTTCAAAAAAGTGCCACAGGACAGCTGATTTAACAGTTTTGTGACGTTTCCATTAGAACTTGATGCTTACAGCACTTTTTCTAAAGGAAGTCTTTCCTAAAGAGGCATTTTCACTTTTTATGCTCATAAAAGAAGTTTCAGTCTGGGAAGAGGCCAAAAGTGGATTTTGTGAAGGTAGACATAGTTTCAAAGATTTTCTTCAAAAAAGGGCCTCAGGGACAGCTGATTTAACAGTTTTGTGACGTTTTCATTTGAACTTGATGCTTACAGCACTTTTTCTAAAGAAAGTCTTTCCTAAAGAGGCATTTTCACTTTTTATGCTCATAAAAGAAGTTTCAGTCTGGAGAGGCCAAAAGTGGATTTTGTGAAGGTAGACATAGTTTCAAAGATTTTCTTCAAAAAAGGGCCTCAGGACAGCTGATTTAACAGTTTTGTGACGTTTTCATTTGAACTTGATGCTTACAGCACTTTTTCTAAAGAAAGTCTTTCCTAAAGAGGCATTTTCACTTTTTAATGCTCATAAAAGAAGTTTCAGTCTGGGAAGAGGCCAAAAGTGGATTTTGTGAAGGTAAACATAGTTTCAAAGATTTTCTTCAAAAAAGTGACTCAGGACAGCTGATTTAACAGTTTTGTGACGTTTTCATGAATATCTGCTGTTTTCAGCACTTTACTGCCTTAAGATGCATTTTCACTTTTTATGCTCTTAAAATAAGTTTCAGGCTGGGAAGAGGCCAAAAGTGGATTTGTGAAGGTATACATAGTTTCAAAGATTTTCTTCAAAAAAGTGCCTCAGGACAGTTGATTTAACAGTTTCGTGATGTTTTCATGAATATCTGGTGTTTTCAGCACTTTACTGCCTAAAGATGCATTTTCACTTTTTATGCTCTTAAAATAAGTTTAAGGCTGGGAAGAGGCCAAAAGTGGATTTTGTGAAGGTATACATAGTTTCAAAGATTTTCTTCAAAAAAGGGCCTCAGGACAGCTGATTTAACAGTTTTGTGACGTTTTCATGAATATCTGCTGTTTTCAGCACTTTACTGCCTTAAGATGCATTTTCACTTTTTATGCCCTTAAAAGAAGTTTCAGGCTGGGAAGAGGCCAAAAGTGGATTTTGTGAAGGTAGACATAGTTTCAAAGATTTTCTTCAAAAAAGGGCCTCAGGACAGCTGATTTAACAGTTTTGTGACGTTTTCATTTGAACTTGATGCTACAGCACTTTTTCTAAAGGAAGTCTTTCCTAAAGAGGCATTTTCACTTTTTATGCTCTTAAAAGAAGTTTCAGGCTGGGAAGAGGCCAAAAGTGGATTTTGTGAAGGTAAACATAGTTTCAAAGATTTTCTTCAAAAAAGTGACTCAGGACAGCTGATTTAACAGTTTTGTGACGTTTTCATGAATATCTGCTGTTTTCAGCACTTTACTGCCTTAAGATGCATTTTTCACTTTTTATGCTCTTAAAATAAGTTTCAGTCTGGGAAGAGGCCAAAAGTGGATTGTGTGAAGGTAAACATAGTTTCAAAGATTTTCTTCAAAAAAGGGCCTCAGGACAGCTGATTTAACAGTTTTGTGACGTTTCCATTAGAACTTGATGCTTACAGCACTTTTTCTAAAGAAAGTCTTTCCTACAGAGGCATTTTCACTTTTTATGCTCATAAAAGAAGTTTCAGTCTGGGAAGAGGCCAAAAGTGGATTTTGTGAAGGTAAACATAGTTTCAAAGATTTTCTTCAAAAAAGTGACTCAGGACAGCTGATTTAACAGTTTTGTGACGTTTTCATGAATATCTGCTGTTTTCAGCACTTTACTGCCTTAAGATGCATTTTCACTTTTTATGCTCATAAAAGAAGTTTCAGTCTGGGAAGAGGCCAAAAGTGGATTTTGTGAAGGTAAACATAGTTTCAAAGATTTTTTTCAAAAAAGTGCCTCAGGACAGTTGATTTAACAGTTTCGTGATGTTTTCATGAATATCTGGTGTTTTCAGCACTTTACTGCCTAAAGATGCATTTTCACTTTTTATGCTCTTAAAAGAAGTTTCAGTCTGGGAAGAGGCCAAAAGTGGATTTTGTGAAGGTAAACATAGTTTCAAAGATTTTCTTCAAAAAAGTGACTCAGGACAGCTGATTTAACAGTTTTGTGACGTTTTCATGAATATCTGCTGTTTTCAGCACTTTACTGCCTTAAGATGCATTTTCACTTTTTATGCTCTTAAAATAAGTTTCAGGCTGGAAAGAGGCCAAAAGTGGATTTTGTGAAGGTAAACATAGTTTCAAAGATTTTCTTCAAAAAAGGGCCTCAGGACAGCTGATTTAACAGTTTTGTGACGTTTCCATTAGAACTTGATGCTTACAGCACTTTTTCTAAAGAAAGTCTTTCCTACAGAGGCATTTTCACTTTTTATGCTCATAAAAGAAGTTTCAGTCTGGGAAGAGGCCAAAAGTGGATTTTGTGAAGGTAAACATAGTTTCAAAGATTTTCTTCAAAAAAGTGACTCAGGACAGCTGATTTAACAGTTTTGTGACGTTTTCATGAATATCTGCTGTTTTCAGCACTTTACTGCCTTAAGATGCATTTTCACTTTTATGCTCTTAAAATAAGTTTCAGGCTGGGAAGAGGCCAAAAGTGGATTTTGTGAAGGTATACATAGTTTCAAAGATTTTCTTCAAAAAAGTGCTACAGGACAGCTGATTTAACAGTTTTGTGACGTTTCCATTAGAACTTGATGCTTACAGCACTTTTTCTAAAGGAAGTCTTTCCTAAAGAGGCATTTTCACTTTTTATGCTCATAAAAGAAGTTTCAGTCTGGGAAGAGGCCAAAAGTGGATTTTGTGAAGGTAAACATAGTTTCAAAGATTTTCTTCAAAAAAGTGACTCAGGACAGCTGATTTAACAGTTTTGTGACGTTTTCATGAATATCTGCTGTTTTCAGCACTTTACTGCCTTAAGATGCATTTTCACTTTTATGCTCTTAAAATAAGTTTCAGGCTGGGAAGAGGCCAAAAGTGGATTTTGTGAAGGTATACATAGTTTCAAAGATTTTCTTCAAAAAAGTGCCACAGGACAGCTGATTTAACAGTTTTGTGACGTTTCCATTAGAACTTGATGCTTACAGCACTTTTTCTAAAGGAAGTCTTTCCTAAAGAGGCATTTTCACTTTTTATGCTCATAAAAGAGAGTTTCAGTCTGGAAGAGGCCAAAAGTGGATTTTGTGAAGGTAAACATAGTTTCAAAGATTTTTTTCAAAAAAGTGCCTCAGGACAGTTGATTTAACAGTTTCGTGATGTTTTCATGAATATCTGGTGTTTTCAGCACTTTACTGCCTAAAGATGCATTTTCACTTTTTATGCTCTTAAAAGAAGTTTCAGGCTGGGAAGAGGCCAAAAGTGGATTTTGTGAAGGTAGACATAGTTTCAAAGATTTTCTTCAAAAAAGTGCCACAGGACAGCTGATTTAACAGTTTTGTGACGTTTCCATTAGAACTTGATGCTTACAGCACTTTTTCTAAAGGAAGTCTTTCCTAAAGAGGCATTTTCACTTTTTATGCTCATAAAAGAAGTTTCAGTCTGGGAAGAGGCCAAAAGTGGATTTTGTGAAGGTAGACATAGTTCAAAGATTTTCTTCAAAAAGGGCCTCAGGACAGCTGATTTAACAGTTTTGTGACGTTTTCATTTGAACTTGATGCTTACAGCACTTTTTCTAAAGAAAGTCTTTCCTAAAGAGGCATTTTCACTTTTTATGCTCATAAAAGAAGTTTCAGTCTGGGAAGAGGCCAAAAGTGGATTTTGTGAAGGTAAACATAGTTTCAAAGATTTTCTTCAAAAAAGTGACTCAGGACAGCTGATTTAACAGTTTTGTGACGTTTTTCATGAATATCTGCTGTTTTCAGCACTTTACTGCCTTAAGATGCATTTTCACTTTTTATGCTCTTAAAATAAGTTTCAGGCTGGGAAGAGGCCAAAAGTGGATTTTGTGAAGGTATACATAGTTTCAAAGATTTTCTTCAAAAAAGTGCCTCAGGACAGTTGATTTAACAGTTTCGTGATGTTTTCATGAATATCTGGTGTTTTCAGCACTTTACTGCCTAAAGATGCATTTTCACTTTTTATGCTCTTAAAATAAGTTTAAGGCTGGGAAGAGGCCAAAAGTGGATTTTGTGAAGGTATACATAGTTTCAAAGATTTTCTTCAAAAAAGGGCCTCAGGACAGCTGATTTAACAGTTTTGTGACGTTTTCATGAATATCTGCTGTTTTCAGCACTTTACTGCCTTAAGATGCATTTTCACTTTTTATGCCCTTAAAAGAAGTTTCAGGCTGGGAAGAGGCCAAAAGTGGATTTTGTGAAGGTAGACATAGTTTCAAAGATTTTCTTCAAAAAAGGGCCTCAGGACAGCTGATTTAACAGTTTTGTGACGTTTTCATTTGAACTTGATGCTTACAGCACTTTTTCTAAAGGAAGTCTTTCCTAAAGAGGCATTTTCACTTTTTATGCTCTTAAAAGAAGTTTCAGGCTGGAAGAGGCCAAAAGTGGATTTTGTGAAGGTAAACATAGTTTCAAAGATTTTCTTCAAAAAAGTGACTCAGGACAGCTGATTTAACAGTTTTGTGACGTTTTCATGAATATCTGCTGTTTTCAGCACTTTACTGCCTTAAGATGCATTTTCACTTTTTATGCTCTTAAAATAAGTTTCAGTCTGGGAAGAGGCCAAAAGTGGATTGTGTGAAGGTAAACATAGTTTCAAAGATTTTCTTCAAAAAAGGGCCTCAGGACAGCTGATTTAACAGTTTTGTGACGTTTCCATTAGAACTTGATGCTTACAGCACTTTTTCTAAAGAAAGTCTTTCCTACAGAGGCATTTTCACTTTTTATGCTCATAAAGAAGTTTCAGTCTGGGAAGAGGCCAAAAGTGGATTTTGTGAAGGTAAACATAGTTTCAAAGATTTTCTTCAAAAAAGTGACTCAGGACAGCTGATTTAACAGTTTTGTGACGTTTTCATGAATATCTGCTGTTTTCAGCACTTTACTGCCTTAAGATGCATTTTCACTTTTTATGCTCATAAAAGAAGTTTCAGTCTGGGAAGAGGCCAAAAGTGGATTTTGTGAAGGTAAACATAGTTTCAAAGATTTTCTTCAAAAAAGTGACTCAGGACAGCTGATTTAACAGTTTTGTGACGTTTTCATGAATATCTGCTGTTTTCAGCACTTTACTGCCTTAAGATGCATTTTCACTTTTTATGCTCTTAAAATAAGTTTCAGGCTGGAAAGAGGCCAAAAGTGGATTTTGTGAAGGTAAACATAGTTTCAAAGATTTCTTCAAAAAAGTGACTCAGGACAGCTGATTTAACAGTTTTGTGACGTTTTCATGATATCTGCTGTTTTCAGCACTTTACTGCCTTAAGATGCATTTTCACTTTTTATGCTCTTAAAATAAGTTCAGGCTGGGAAGAGGCCAAAAGTGGATTTTGTGAAGGTATACATAGTTTCAAAGATTTTCTTCAAAAAAGTGCCTCAGGACAGTTGATTTAACAGTTTCGTGATGTTTTCATGAATATCTGGTGTTTTCAGCACTTTACTGCCTAAAGATGCATTTTCACTTTTATGCTCTTAAAATAAGTTTAAGGCTGGGAAGAGGCCAAAAGTGGATTTTGTGAAGGTATACATAGTTTCAAAGATTTTCTTCAAAAAAGGGCCTCAGGACAGCTGATTTAACAGTTTTGTGACGTTTTCATGAATATCTGCTGTTTTCAGCACTTTACTGCCTTAAGATGCATTTTCACTTTTTATGCCCTTAAAAGAAGTTTCAGGCTGGGAAGAGGCCAAAAGTGGATTTTGTGAAGGTAGACATAGTTTCAAAGATTTTCTTCAAAAAAGGGCCTCAGGACAGCTGATTTAACAGTTTTGTGACGTTTCCATTAGAACTCGATGCTTACAGCACTTTTTCTAAAGAATGTCTTTCCTAAAGAGGCATTTTCACTTTTTATGCTCATAAAAGAAGTTTCAGTCTGGGAAGAGGCCAAAAGTGGATTTTGTGAAGGTAAACATAGTTTCAAAGATTTTCTTCAAAAAAGTGCCACAGGACAGCTGATTTAACAGTTTTGTGACGTTTCCATTAGAACTCGATGCTTACAGCACTTTTTCTAAAGAATGTCTTTCCTAAAGAGGCATTTTCACTTTTTATGCTCATAAAAGAAGTTTCAGTCTGGGAAGAGGCCAAAAGTGGATTTTGTGAAGGTAAACATAGTTTCAAAGATTTTCTTCAAAAAAGTGCCACAGGACAGCTGATTTAACAGTTTCGTGACGTTTTCATGAATATCTGCTGTTTTCAGCACTTTACTGCCTTAAGATGCATTTTCACTTTTTATGCTCTTAAAATAAGTTTCAGGCTGGGAAGAGGCCAAAAGTGGATTTTGTGAAGGTAAACATAGTTTCAAAGATTTTTTTCAAAAAAGTGACTCAGGACAGCTGATTTAACAGTTTCGTGATGTTTTCATGAATGTCTGCTGTTTTCAGCACGTTACTGCCTTAAGATGCATTTTCACTTTTTATGCTCTTAAAATAAGTTTCAGGCTGGGAAGAGGCCAAAGTGGATTTTGTGAAGGTAAACATAGTTTCAAAGATTTTCTTCAAAAAAGGGCCTCAGGACAGCTGATTTAACAGTTTTGTGACGTTTCCATTAGAACTTGATGCTTACAGCACTTTTTCTAAAGAAAATCTTTCCTAAAGAGGCATTTTCACTTTTTATGCTCATGAAAGAAGTTTCAGTCTGGGAAGAGGCCAAAAGTGGATTTTGTGAAGGTAAACATAGTTTCAAAGATTTTCTTCAAAAAAGTGACTCAGGACAGCTGATTTAACAGTTTTGTGACGTTTTCATGAATATCTGCTGTTTTCAGCACTTTACTGCCTAAAAGATGCATTTTCACTTTTTATGCTCTTAAAAGAAGTTTCAGGCTGGGAAGAGACCAAAAGTGGATTTTGTGAAGGTAGACATAGTTTCAAAGATTTTCTTCAAAAAAGGGCCTCAGGACAGCTGATTTAACAGTTTTGTGACGTTTTCATTTGAACTTGATGCTTACAGCACTTTTTCTAAAGGAAGTCTTTCCTAAAGAGGCATTTTCACTTTTTATGCTCTTAAAAGAAGTTTCAGGCTGGGAAGAGGCCAAAAGTGGATTTTGTGAAGGTAAACATAGTTTCAAAGATTTTCTTCAAAAAGTGACTCAGGACAGCTGATTTAACAGTTTTGTGACGTTTTCATGAATATCTGGTGTTTTCAGCACTTTACTGCCTAAAGATGCATTTTCACTTTTTATGCTCTTAAAAGAAGTTTCAGTTCTGGGAAGAGGCCAAAAGTGGATTTTGTGAAGGTAAACATAGTTTCAAAGATTTTCTTCAAAAAAGTGACTCAGGACAGCTGATTTAACAGTTTTGTGACGTTTTCATGAATATCTGCTGTTTTCAGCACTTTACTGCCTTAAGATGCATTTTCACTTTTTATGCTCTTAAAATAAGTTTCAGGCTGGGAAGAGGCCAAAAGTGGATTTTGTGAAGGTATACATAATTTCAAAGATTTTCTTCAAAAAAGTGCCACAGGACAGCTGATTTAACAGTTTTGTGACGTTTCCATTAGAACTTGATGCTTACAGCACTTTTTCTAAAGGAAGTCTTTCCTAAAGAGGCATTTTCACTTTTTATGCTCATAAAAGAAGTTTCAGTCTGGGAAGAGGCCAAAAGTGGATTTTGTGAAGGTAAACATAGTTTCAAAGATTTTTTTCAAAAAAGTGCCTCAGGACAGTTGATTTAACAGTTTCGTGATGTTTTCATGAATATCTGGTGTTTTCAGCACTTTACTGCCTAAAGATGCATTTTCACTTTTTATGCTCTTAAAAGAAGTTTCAGGCTGGGAAGAGGCCAAAAGTGGATTTTGTGAAGGTAGACATAGTTTCAAAGATTTTCTTCAAAAAGTGCCACAGGACAGCTGATTTAACAGTTTTTTGTGACGTTTTCCATTAGAACTTGATGCTTACAGCACTTTTTCTAAAGGAAGTCTTTCCTAAAGAGGCATTTTCACTTTTTATGCTCATAAAGAAGTTTCAGTCTGGGAAGAGGCCAAAAGTGGATTTTGTGAAGGTAGACATAGTTTCAAAGATTTTCTTCAAAAAAGGGCCTCAGGACAGCTGATTTAACAGTTTTGTGACGTTTTCATTTGAACTTGATGCTTACAGCACTTTTTCTAAAGAAAGTCTTTCCTAAAGAGGCATTTTCACTTTTTATGCTCATAAAAGAAGTTTCAGTCTGGGAAGAGGCCAAAAGTGGATTTTGTGAAGGTAAACATAGTTTCAAAGATTTTCTTCAAAAAAGTGACTCAGGACAGCTGATTTAACAGTTTTGTGACGTTTTCATGAATATCTGCTGTTTTCAGCACTTTACTGCCTTAAGATGCATTTTCACTTTTTATGCTCTTAAAATAAGTTTCAGGCTGGGAAGAGGCCAAAAGTGGATTTTGTGAAGGTATACATAGTTTCAAAGATTTTCTTCAAAAAAGTGCCTCAGGACAGTTGATTTAACAGTTTCGTGATGTTTTCATGAATATCTGGTGTTTTCAGCACTTTACTGCCTAAAGATGCATTTTCACTTTTTATGCTCTTAAAATAAGTTTAAGGCTGGGAAGAGGCCAAAAGTGGATTTTGTGAAGGTATACATAGTTTCAAAGATTTTCTTCAAAAAGGGCCTCAGGACAGCTGATTTAACAGTTTTGTGACGTTTTCATGAATATCTGCTGTTTTCAGCACTTTACTGCCTTAAGATGCATTTTCACTTTTTTATGCCCTTAAAAGAAGTTTCAGGCTGGGAAGAGGCCAAAAGTGGATTTTGTGAAGGTATACATAGTTTCAAAGATTTTCTTCAAAAAAGGGCCTCAGGACAGCTGATTTAACAGTTTTGTGACGTTTTCATTTGAACTTGATGCTTACAGCACTTTTTCTAAAGGAAGTCTTTCCTAAAGAGGCATTTTCACTTTTTATGCTCTTAAAAGAAGTTTCAGGCTGGGAAGAGGCCAAAAGTGGATTTTGTGAAGGTAAACATAGTTTCAAAGATTTTCTTCAAAAAAGTGACTCAGGACAGCTGATTT
Organism: Cebidichthys violaceus; assembly: GCF_023349555.1. Taxonomy (NCBI): domain Eukaryota; kingdom Metazoa; phylum Chordata; class Actinopteri; order Perciformes; family Stichaeidae; genus Cebidichthys; species Cebidichthys violaceus. The sequence goes on from NW_027176635.1 coordinate 30,150, forward strand.
AACAGTTTTGTGACGTTTTCATGAATATCTGCTGTTTTCAGCACTTTACTGCCTTAAGATGCATTTTCACTTTTTATGCTCTTAAAATAAGTTTCAGTCTGGGAAGAGGCCAAAAGTGGATGTGTGAAGGTAAACATAGTTTCAAAGATTTTCTTCAAAAAAGGGCCTCAGGACAGCTGATTTAACAGTTTTGTGACGTTTCCATTAGAACTTGATGCTTACAGCACTTTTTCTAAAGAAAGTCTTTCCTACAGAGGCATTTTCACTTTTTATGCTCATAAAAGAAGTTTCAGTCTGGGAAGAGGCCAAAAGTGGATTTTGTGAAGGTAAACATAGTTTCAAAGATTTTCTTCAAAAAAGTGACTCAGGACAGCTGATTTAACAGTTTTGTGACGTTTTCATGAATATCTGCTGTTTTCAGCACTTTACTGCCTTAAGATGCATTTTCACTTTTTATGCTCTTAAAATAAGTTTCAGGCTGGGAAGAGGCCAAAAGTGGATTTTGTGAAGGTATACATAGTTTCAAAGATTTTCTTCAAAAAGTGCTACAGGACAGCTGATTTAACAGTTTTGTGACGTTTCCATTAGAACTTGATGCTTACAGCACTTTTTCTAAAGGAAGTCTTTCCTAAAGAGGCATTTTCACTTTTTATGCTCATAAAAGAAGTTTCAGTCTGGGAAGAGGCCAAAAGTGGATTTTGTGAAGGTAAACATAGTTTCAAAGATTTTCTTCAAAAAAGTGACTCAGGACAGCTGATTTAACAGTTTTGTGACGTTTTCATGAATATCTGCTGTTTTCAGCACTTTACTGCCTTAAGATGCATTTTCACTTTTTATGCTCTTAAAATAAGTTTCAGGCTGGGAAGAGCCAAAAGTGGATTTTGTGAAGGTATACATAGTTTCAAAGATTTTCTTCAAAAAAGTGCCACAGGACAGCTGATTTAACAGTTTTGTGACGTTTCCATTAGAACTTGATGCTTACAGCACTTTTTCTAAAGGAAGTCTTTCCTAAAGAGGCATTTTCACTTTTTATGCTCATAAAAGAAGTTTCAGTCTGGGAAGAGGCAAAAGTGGATTTTGTGAAGGTAAACATAGTTTCAAAGATTTTTTTCAAAAAAGTGCCTCAGGACAGTTGATTTAACAGTTTCGTGATGTTTTCATGAATATCTGGTGTTTTCAGCACTTTACTGCCTAAAGATGCATTTTCACTTTTTATGCTCTTAAAAGAAGTTTCAGGCTGGGAAGAGGCCAAAAGTGGATTTTGTGAAGGTAGACATAGTTTCAAAGATTTTTCTTCAAAAAAGTGCCACAGGACAGCTGATTTAACAGTTTTGTGACGTTTCCATTAGAACTTGATGCTTACAGCACTTTTTCTAAAGGAAGTCTTTCCTAAAGAGGCATTTTCACTTTTTATGCTCATAAAAGAAGTTTCAGTCTGGGAAGAGGCCAAAAGTGGATTTTGTGAAGGTAGACATAGTTTCAAAGATTTTCTTCAAAAAAGGGCCTCAGGACAGCTGATTTAACAGTTTTGTGACGTTTTCATTTGAACTTGATGCTTACAGCACTTTTTCTAAAGAAAGTCTTTCCTAAAGAGGCATTTTCACTTTTTATGCTCATAAAAGAAGTTTCAGTCTGGGAAGAGGCCAAAAGTGGATTTTGTGAAGGTAAACATAGTTTCAAAGATTTTCTTCAAAAAAGTGACTCAGGACAGCTGATTTAACAGTTTTGTGACGTTTTCATGAATATCTGCTGTTTTCAGCACTTTACTGCCTTAAGATGCATTTTCACTTTTTATGCTCTTAAAATAAGTTTCAGGCTGGGAAGAGGCCAAAAGTGGATTTTGTGAAGGTATACATAGTTTCAAAGATTTTCTTCAAAAAAGTGCCTCAGGACAGTTGATTTAACAGTTTCGTGATGTTTTCATGAATATCTGGTGTTTTCAGCACTTTACTGCCTAAAGATGCATTTTCACTTTTTATGCTCTTAAAATAAGTTTAAGGCTGGGAAGAGGCCAAAAGTGGATTTTGTGAAGGTATACATAGTTTCAAAGATTTTCTTCAAAAAAGGGCCTCAGGACAGCTGATTTAACAGTTTTGTGACGTTTTCATGAATATCTGCTGTTTTCAGCACTTTACTGCCTTAAGATGCATTTTCACTTTTTATGCCCTTAAAAGAAGTTTCAGGCTGGGAAGAGGCCAAAAGTGGATTTTGTGAAGGTAGACATAGTTTCAAAGATTTTCTTCAAAAAAGGGCCTCAGGACAGCTGATTTAACAGTTTTGTGACGTTTTCATTTGAACTTGATGCTTACAGCACTTTTTCTAAAGGAAGTCTTTCCTAAAGAGGCATTTTCACTTTTTATGCTCTTAAAAGAAGTTTCAGGCTGGGAAGAGGCCAAAAGTGGATTTTGTGAAGGTAAACATAGTTTCAAAGATTTTCTTCAAAAAAGTGACTCAGGACAGCTGATTTAACAGTTTTGTGACGTTTTCATGAATATCTGCTGTTTTCAGCACTTTACTGCCTTAAGATGCATTTTCACTTTTTATGCTCTTAAAATAAGTTTCAGTCTGGGAAGAGGCCAAAAGTGGATTGTGTGAAGGTAAACATAGTTTCAAAGATTTTCTTCAAAAAAGGGCCTCAGGACAGCTGATTTAACAGTTTTGTGACGTTTCCATTAGAACTTGATGCTTACAGCACTTTTTCTAAAGAAAGTCTTTCCTACAGAGGCATTTTCACTTTTTATGCTCATAAAAGAAGTTTCAGTCTGGGAAGAGGCCAAAAGTGGATTTTGTGAAGGTAAACATAGTTTCAAAGATTTTCTTCAAAAAAGTGACTCAGGACAGCTGATTTAACAGTTTTGTGACGTTTTCATGAATATCTGCTGTTTTCAGCACTTTACTGCCTTAAGATGCATTTTCACTTTTTATGCTCATAAAAGAAGTTTCAGTCTGGGAAGAGGCCAAAAGTGGATTTTGTGAAGGTAAACATAGTTTCAAAGATTTTTTTCAAAAAAGTGCCTCAGGACAGTTGATTTAACAGTTTCGTGATGTTTTCATGAATATCTGGTGTTTTCAGCACTTTACTGCCTAAAGATGCATTTTCACTTTTTATGCTCTTAAAAGAAGTTTCAGTCTGGGAAGAGGCCAAAAGTGGATTTTGTGAAGGTAAACATAGTTTCAAAGATTTTCTTCAAAAAAGTGACTCAGGACAGCTGATTTAACAGTTTTGTGACGTTTTCATGAATATCTGCTGTTTTCAGCACTTTACTGCCTTAAGATGCATTTTCACTTTTTATGCTCTTAAAATAAGTTTCAGGCTGGAAAGAGGCCAAAAGTGGATTTTGTGAAGGTAAACATAGTTTCAAAGATTTTCTTCAAAAAAGGGCCTCAGGACAGCTGATTTAACAGTTTTGTGACGTTTCCATTAGAACTTGATGCTTACAGCACTTTTTCTAAAGAAAGTCTTTCCTACAGAGGCATTTTCACTTTTTATGCTCATAAAAGAAGTTTCAGTCTGGGAAGAGGCCAAAAGTGGATTTTGTGAAGGTAAACATAGTTTCAAAGATTTTCTTCAAAAAGTGACTCAGGACAGCTGATTTAACAGTTTTGTGACGTTTTCATGAATATCTGCTGTTTTCAGCACTTTACTGCCTTAAGATGCATTTTCACTTTTTATGCTCTTAAAATAAGTTTCAGGCTGGGAAGAGGCCAAAAGTGGATTTTGTGAAGGTATACATAGTTTCAAAGATTTTCTTCAAAAAAGTGCTACAGGACAGCTGATTTAACAGTTTTGTGACGTTTCCATTAGAACTTGATGCTTACAGCACTTTTTCTAAAGGAAGTCTTTCCTAAAGAGGCATTTTCACTTTTTATGCTCATAAAAGAAGTTTCAGTCTGGGAAGAGGCCAAAAGTGGATTTTGTGAAGGTAAACATAGTTTCAAAGATTTTCTTCAAAAAAGTGACTCAGGACAGCTGATTTAAACAGTTTTGTGACGTTTTCATGAATATCTGCTGTTTTCAGCACTTTACTGCCTTAAGATGCATTTTCACTTTTTATGCTCTTAAAATAAGTTTCAGGCTGGGAAGAGGCCAAAAGTGGATTTTGTGAAGGTATACATAGTTTCAAAGATTTTCTTCAAAAAAGTGCCACAGGACAGCTGATTTAACAGTTTTGTGACGTTTCCATTAGAACTTGATGCTTACAGCACTTTTTCTAAAGGAAGTCTTTCCTAAAGAGGCATTTTCACTTTTTATGCTCATAAAAGAAGTTTCAGTCTGGGAAGAGGCCAAAGTGGATTTTGTGAAGGTAAACATAGTTTCAAAGATTTTTTTCAAAAAAGTGCCTCAGGACAGTTGATTTAAC
>NW_027176636.1:7500-34425 GCF_023349555.1 Cebidichthys violaceus
CCTCCCTCCCTCCCTTGTTTCCTCCCTCCTCTTTCCTCTCCATTCCTGCTGTCAGGGGGCTGCTGACGCTTTGATCTTTCTGTCATTAGTCAGGTATGCAGCGAGAGAGAGAGAGACAAACTTGTCTCTTTCTCCCCCTTTTCTTGCTCTCTTTTCTCTCCCACGCTCTGGCCAGAGGACACCGGTTGACCTGCTTGTCCTCTTGGCTTTCTATCAAAGACAAAAAGGTAGAGCCGTTTCTGCCGGCGTTCCTTTGAGCTTGACGTGTACAGAAAGTGACAGTGGCAACTCGGCCAGCTCTCCAACTCTTTCCTTCACCTACATTCCTCAAAAAAGAGAGAGAGAGAGTTGAGGAGTCCCGGAGGTCCTTAATGATCACTCGTGGTGCAAAGTTCATCAGCTTTAAGTATTCATAAACAATGGATTTGCTCATCTTAAGTCACTCTCAGAACCTCCGAAACATTACCAAAGTTTGAAGATGAATTCCTGAAGTGTTATCTCGTTGATACGACACTTAATGTTTCCTTAAAATGCCGCAAATCTGTTTCTAAGTGGTGAATGACGTTCTTCACTTCATACTACTCCAGTAGTCTCTGTGACACATGTCTCAGAGACTTTAAACATAACGTGCGACAAACGTGCTGAAGACTTTAATCCTGATCTTTAAAACCTTGACCAACAGAAGCAAAACGCGAGCGCCACACAGAGACACTTTGAGCACCTTAAGAGACGAGCGTGCGCTGAAAACAAAGATCGGGCTTTTCCTTCTTCAACCGCAGGACCAGGACCAGATCCAGAGGCGCTGTGGTAAACCCTGATCTCTGATCTTGCAGATTCACAGATTTTCGTGACACTGAGATGTGCCGTTGTGTTTTCCTCTAATGTCACTTTAAGCCCAACACGGACCGCCTTTCTTTAAAGTGTCACTTCGGTGTGGACCCTGTTTTCCCATGTTTTTATGTCTAAGTGACTAATGAGGACAATAATTCATTACATGATCCACTAAAAGCGCTCGTTTCTGCCACCGACAGGCTCAGATTGATATTTTGTGTCTGACAACATTATGGAAAGAACCCTACAGAGAAATACAATGTTTTTCTCCACCTTTTGCTTGATGTGTTCTTTTACTTTTGGTTTGTGATTGAATATCCGTAGACTCGGCTTAAATCAGCTACACATTCAGCCATGACATTCAAAATCTTTTAGATGACAATAAGCACAACGCAACACTCTGCCCGGCCGGCTCCAGAGGTTTCACAACTTGACTTCTCGTGGAGCGAGACTCAATCAGAGCACTTTTAGTGGACGTAACTGACGGTGCCAGTTTGCCCCGATAGATGCCAACAGCGCTCCCTCTCAACACTGGACCAATTTGACAAAAAACAACTTGGGGAAAATGTAGGAGTTCAGGAGACACCACTTCACTGCCACATGCAGCATTAGTCATACGTCTCTGGCTGAAATAAGAAAGGCTCATGTGTAAGTACAAACAAGTCTGTATTGCTTAGGGACACCATGTCACAGAGCGGGCTCCAGCAGACGCATTAAAAACACAGCAAACCACTTGTGAACACCAAGTTTCCAGTTTCCTGGCAACTGGTCTCTCTTTTCCTCTCCTCCCTCAATCCCTCTCTCCCTCCCTCCCATTTTCCAGAAATTGCTCAATCAACTCCTCTCTCGCGTCTCCTTCCCCGTGTTTGTGTTATTCACCGTTTCCATTCAATACTGCATGGCATGCAAGAGAAAACAGTCGTGTGACCGTTGTGGTAAAAACCAAGAAGAGAACAAATGAATACATGAATGAATACATAACTAGGGTCAGCTCTGGTGGTTAACTTACAGCTGGATGTGACACAATCACACCTGAAACACACACACACACCTCTGTTAACACTCGTCGCGGTTAAACTTGTGGCAACAGGAAGCATGTCATAGCAGAGCCTGACCACAAGGTGGCAGAACCCGCATGGGTAATGCAACGAGGTCTAACCAGAAACAAATTATGTCTTGTTTTACTTTGAAGTTGTCCTCACCAGTCATTGTAAGTGACCGTCCAGGAGCCTTTAAGCAAGGCAACCGATCACACGGTGCACGTCTCTCTCTCTCTCTCTCTCTCTCTCTCTCTCTCTCTCTCCTCTCTCTCTCTCTCTCCTCTCTCTCTCTCTCTCTCTCTCTCTCTATATATCCCCCATATGGTTGAAGAAAGACTCTACTCACATTTTCAATGACAAACGTCCACTCTTTGTCTTCAAACTCCTCTGCATGGGGGTCCTGCAAGGGCAATAAAAAAAATAAATGCTTAATAATAATAAAAAATGTATTTAATTTGTAAACACAAACGAAATCTCAAGGTGCTTCTCATAAAATAGCTTCCAGAGCGCATAATGTAGTTCTCTGTTGCTTCTATTGTGTTTTTATGTAAATGTGTCTTATCTGGATGTAATATACGTTTTTATGTACTTTCTTAAAAAGCAGATTCTTGCACAATTCCTGCCTTTTAAAAAACACAGAAAGTAGACGTCGTAGTGTATTCATCAGAAATGAAATACCTTGTTCTTAACCATTACATTGGCTCTGCTCATGCATCACTTTAGGCTTTGGTAGTATGCGGTTGCTACTGCTTTTTGCCTCTTCTAACAAGACTAAACAATTCATCAATAGTATCAATACTGAGTGTAATCGTTTGTTGCATCCTCAGTTCTACACCAAACGCCCCGTCTGACTGACTTCCTGTCCGACTGCGCCCTTGACACACCCCAGACAAAAAAAAAAAAAAAAAATCAATATTCCTGCAGTCTGGCACATCACTCAAACACACACACACACACACACACACACACACACACACACACACACACACACACACACACACACACACACACACACACACACACACACACACACACACACACACACACACACACACACACACACACACACACACACACACAGTAAGTCATGCAGCGTCCTCATCCTCCCGTTATTTCACTGCGACATAAAGTACTTCTAAAAGCCAACAGAGCCTGAAACTATCAGCCATCTCGGTGTATTCTCAGTTTACGGCGTGTTGTCGGCCGTGTTTTAGTGCGACGACCTTTTCATCCAACATATTGCCGTTTATTGACACGTCTAAGCGATAAAAAGGGTCTATTAAGCTTTGATAAGCTTAGAAAAAGGCAAAAGCGTCGCTGAGGATTGCTTCCTGAACATCGTCTCCGTTGTGATTCAGTCACGCCACTGCACTCTGAAGTTACAGATTCATATATTATATTTTTTCTTTCCTGCCGTCTACCAAGTTAAATACTACCGCAATACTGCTGAGCTCGGCTGTTTTCACCGCAGAGCTTCAGGCCGGTGCTTCTTTAAATCTCCGTTTGCTTTAGTCGACACGCTGCGGAAATACACGAGCCGTTGACGGATTTAGGACGGCATTAAGTCATATTTTCTATATTAAAAAGGGATACTCGAGCAATTTAGTATTGCGTGTTCATAAGGTTGGGAGGCTCCAGAGACGGATCACGCAGCAGAGGTTGCACTAGCCTTACTTCTACTTCCTCGTACGTCTCAAGCGCTGATAACTCTGGATTCTACCGTGGACACAATGCAACAAAACAGCAGATTTTTGTTGGACAATCCCCGTCTGGTAAACACCTACGTATTTCTAAATCCACGTTTGCTTGCCGTCGTAAACGTGCAGCATAACCACAAGAGACTAGATCATACAGCTATTTTAAAAAAAACAGGCAGAGTAGGTCTCTTTGTGACGAAGGGAACTGACTTTATTCATTATTTCTAAAACAGATGTGGGTGAACTGCGCCTTCAGTGGCTTTGCTTTGTGTCTCGTTACAAAAACAGCTTTATTACTTCCTCTGGGACAGGAAGTGGAAGTGGGCCCCAGAGTAGAGAGATAACTGTACATGCAGTGCGAGACAAGCATGGGCCTAGAAAACCAACACAGGGACAGAGCAGCGTGCTTTATAAGGAAAGCTGCTGCGACACGAAGCAGAGGCAGGTACGGTGATGCATGTGGCAGGCGGCCGGGTGGAGGCTCCGGGAGCGGTAACGAGATACGGAGCTCTGGGCGAGCCCGTCAGCACCGAGGCCCAGCATGGTGTAAGTAAGACAGATACCGTCTGTACAAGTGTGTCCCTTACGCAACACAACCGTGTTGCTATACGCACCTAAATATGGTCCGAATACCTTGAGTGCACAGATCAAAACGTGCCAACATCAACAGTCCTGGCAAGAAATTATAATCTATACAATATTGCTCTTTAATAGTCATAATAAATGCCTTTTTGTGTAGTAAAAAAAAATACACATTGTGCTGCTTTTGGGTGCTAACAATTGGTGATAGATCTCCCGATTCATGAAGACCCTCATGCTCCACAAATGACCCCATTCCAGCTTAAAACACAGAACTGCTTGCGTCAGCACTATTCACACATCTGCCTCCTACCTTAAAGAGAGTGACGGTGATCTCTATGTTCTCTGGTACGGGCCACACCACCACTCCTCTGTAGGGGTTCTTGATGCCAGGCTGCCAGCTGTGAGCCTGCAGCACAAGAGGGACAGTAAACAACAACAACAGCGTTTGCAAGGGAGACACTTTTATTTGTTTTTCTTCAAATTCCACAATCCGTCAAATACAAACCTTGGATGATTTCCGCCGACTCCTGCGTGTCCAAACCACCACCAGTTTGTCCGGTTGCCTGTGAGGAAGGAGAGGAAATAAGACAGGTGAGTGAACAAGGCGACGGTATTCATTCCTCAATCCATCTACACATCAGCATTGATCAGCTTGTATCTTAATGCCTGGAGTTTAAATCCCTGATAAGCCTTCTGCTGTTCACACACACACACACACCAACAACAACGCATACACACACACACACCTGCACAGCCACTCGTGGTATGAATAAATCATGAGACACAGCTAAACCCTGGCTTTGCCTCGGTAGACTACTGCAGCGCGCGCGCACGCACGCACGCACGCACGCACGCACACACACACACACACACACACACACACACACACACACACACACACACACACACACACACACACACACACACACACACACACACACACACACACACACACACACACACACACACACACACACACACACACACACACAGTTAGTGTGACAGGTAAGGAGGCTGAGAGTTAAGACAAACTGACCCAGTCCAAGTCAATCACACAGTACTGACAGTCAGGAGACATGGTGTGATCACACAGTCACCTCTACCAACACTTTACCGGTCTTTCATACTAAAACTGAAGCAGAATCAAAAGCTCATCCAGGCTCAAGGTGTCAGACAGGTCCGTGTTTGGCTTAGTGTAAAGCCTAAAAGTGTGTTTAGTGCAGCAGTAGTGATCCACTCTGCATCGATATCAGAGTATCCATCATCAAGCAAGTAGCACAATAAAATAATAATAAAAAACTGTTAATAGTAAATCTGAAGCTGCTCAATAAATCACAACCGCCACGGTCTCGTATTAGGGACTGTCAAATGTTCTCCTTATACACCCTATATATATTATGCAATATATACTTAAAAGTCAGACTGAGAATTCATCCAAAAACACAGCCTGTGCAGTTCACTAGCTGGCAAGTCTGGACCCGTCACTCCTGGTGTATGTACGTATATACTGTCAAAGTAAGTCCTGAAGCTGACACGTTTCATTTCTATATCAAAAGTAGCACGAAATAGAAACATTTAATCCTCATTTAATATGTACAGGGTTGAACTGGGTTGAACAACCTTATTAAGCATCGGTCGTGATGTGAAACAAGCAGTCAGGAGGACCTGACCCTCGCCTACCCTCAGGAAAAATACACCCCAAAAAAATCATAGTTTATGGGTCAAACTCTGCTTTGGCTTTTTTGGTCACAGAGTGGCAGCAGATGAAGCAAGATCATCCGTCAGGAGAGTCCAGCTTTAAGTCATTACTGAGCCTGACCTCTGAAGAAAGGGAGCCAATGGCCCTCCAGAGCTCAATTAAAATCACTTTATTCTACTCTTCTGGTAGAGACAGACCGATGCATTTTCCAGGCCGATATAAGCTTATTACAGATATATTGGTATCGGTGTTAGATTATAAGCATCTATAAGATCGATCCGTCGATGATAAACTAAAATGCATGAATGCCAAAGATGTGGTTCAGGTAGTTTAGGATCAGTGTCTCACCCCACAGCCTGACTTTACAAAGTCTTACTGCTGATCGCTTTAATTACAGGCGAGAACGCCACATGTCGGTGAGCAAGGCATTGTGACGACTCACAAAAACACAAACAACTGATGTTAAGTCACCTGAAAGCATCACAAATGGATGGAAGTCAACATGTATAGTAGTGGTTGACTAGACCCTTCATTCTGACTGACAGGGTTGCAAAAAAAAAAAAGATGACATAATCTATTATTACTCTTAATTAAAAATACTTTCATATAATAAGACAAAGTCCATCAACAATCTTATTGTGCAAACACTCCAGCAGCGTGAAGCACATCAAGTACAACACTGGCTTTATGTCAAAGACTCTTACAGAACAACGGCAAAGGAAAGAATGAGGAAAAGAACGACAGAAGACACAAGAGAGGGAAGAAAGAAGAAAGAGAAAAGGAGGGAGAGAGGCGGAGTGAGAGGGAAAAGAGAGGGAGCGAGGCCTCGCATAGAGAGGCTATTGTCCAACAACACAGACCGTATCAGAGACACACCAAATATCACCCCCGTATTTACCCCCCCCCCCTTTTGTATGGTACTCTCTGTGCTATGAGGACAATTTAAAGCATGAATATAGTCCTAACAATCCTGACGACTGTACCGGATCAATGCTGCTGCACTGTATGTGGGAGTGCCAAAGAAATCCAGATGTTGTGGTCTCACATATCAGCTGCTTTCAGACTTCGCTCTCTGGGTGAAGCTCTGTATATTAGGTTCCTATCGTGATCACAAGGCGGTGCCCTTGATCGATGTGTACCTAGTTCAGCAGAGCGACTACACCCGCGATGTGCTCACTTACACCTGCGATTAGTTTGCATGTCAAGGGAGAAGTCACAGCAATTCAGGATCATTTTTGGACATTTTTATTCAATTCCTCGCTAAGATCCGGCTCAAATGAATGAGTGAAATAGAGAAATACGGTTTTGACATTGTGGATTGAGTATTTAACTCAGAGAGTGAAAGTGGGTCAGTAAAGCTCAGCAGGAGCTGAGATGATCGACGTACAAACACAGATGAATCCTCCTACATTTACATTTTAAAGCCTTTAGCTGCAGCTCTCATCCAGAGAAACCTGCAACTAGTGAGCATGTAGGCGTTCAATGTTTTCCTTTAGGACACTTTAGAATCACCCTCCAGTCACTGAAGAGCACATGTCTCGTGTTCATATTACACACATTTTGAATTGGCAATTTTGTTGTTTTTTTTTAAATGCTGCATATTCCTTTGAATTTGAGAAACCTGGAGCATTCGGCTAAGATCAAGTGAAGCAGGATAGCTGCCGACTGCAGAGCTGCAGCGGTTCAAAACGAAGAAAATCTCTTCCGTCAGATGGAAATCAGGGAGGCTGAAAGGTGTTGGTACGTCTAACTATTTCATCAGAGCTCAGGGGAACAGATGGGGGGATTGTTTTTATAGGATAATATGTAATTAAAACAGATGTAAAAACAAAGCTTGCTCATCAAAGACAGTTTAGCAGCTTGAATGTGCTCGTGGTTATCACTCGAGGCTCTGTGTGTGGATCTGATCTGCATGGTTGGAAGTCGAGGGCGCGACAGGATGTCGCTCTATCTTTCCTGTAGGCGGCAGGAAGGGACCACTTCACATTTGACCGGTCAGACCAGCATTGAAACACTCCAACAAACGGATTATAATTAAAGCAATATTCAATTAAATCAACTGCTTTTTGAGCACCGCTTTGAAAAAAAAGGTGCAAGATACAGGATTTGGGAGCATTTCAATTGCCTCTCAACGGCTCTCAACATGGCGACGCCTGAGGCGGCGGCTCGCAGCTAGCTGTGCTAACAGCGCTAACAGTTCAAACTGCGGCAAACGTGCCGACTCTGAATGTCGTACAACTTTCCGTGTTGTGCTACATTTCTGCAGAAAGTGACGCCAAAACCTCTAGATCGCCCCCTGGTGGCCGGCTGTTAGTTGGAGTTTTCTATGTAAATACCAAAAATCACAGATTAAACTCAGCTGATCTTTGACTTGGATAGCCTGTAGTTCCCGTATGCATTGATAGAGACGTCTTCTTCTTTTCTGGTATGTGCAGAGTAAACTTAGGCAAAAATGTTTGACATAAATCAGTGTGGTATAGAGCTGTCTAAAGGTCTATAAACAGTAAAATAATAACACTTAAAAGATCTGCATTTGTAGAAATATTGACCGGGACGAAATGGAAGAAAAAGACAACTACAGACATTTAAACCTCACCATGCTTTCAAATACCAAACCCAGCAGCCTCATGAAAAGCTCAGCTTTTAGCTTTTAATTCATTTTACTGACCTACTTGTCAAAACGTCTGAGTCAGCAAAGACAGCAACAAGGGGACGGTTGAAAGTGGGAAGTGAGAAAAAAGGAAAAAGAGGAAAGAGAGATGACTGCTGCTCTCACTTTGCTACGCTAGCAGTCAGACTGTGGCCTTTACCATCAAGACAGATGATCCACTAGGTGGATAGATCCGTCCATCTATTGTTCTGTCTCACATTATTCAACATGTCATTGAAGCAGAAGCTGCGTCTTTGGTGGTATTTTGTTACAACGAGGACTGTACTGAAGCGGTTTGAGAAGTTTCATTTCAGTCATTAAAAACATCGTAAAAAAACAACAACATTAGACAACCCTGCAATGTCCCATGGTGTGTGTGTGTGTGTGTGTGTGTGTGTGTGTGTGTGTGTGTGTGTGTGTGTGTGTGTGTGTGTGTGTGTGTGTGTGAGACTGAGTTCTTCTCGTCTACACTGACAGTCCCTTGACCTCCAGTTCTAGAACAGTCAGTCAGTCATGAGGCAACCAGGAGGTCAATGACACAGAGGTAACGTTGAAGTCCAGACACACGTGTCAGGAGTGACAGAAACATCCTTTTACTGAGCTTTAAATAGGGAATTTTGTGTTGCTTATATTATATCTTCCTGCATCCAAACATTTCATAAAAAGGTCAGTCAGACTGGCACCAAACATAACTTGTATTAGATCAAAGTCTGATCATTATTTATCCAAATATGACCATTCTTCTTCATGCTTCATGGGCTAATTTAACAGACTTTATTGCCCCGTTGGATTCCGCTGTGTCCCATCACTCTTCTGATGAAGAATGGTATGCATCCTTTCTCATCTTGTTGCTTTAGTTTACTGGCTCATCTCCAAAGCGCTTTCATTCCTTCCTTATCACTAGACTTCTGCAGAAGTGGGGGAGTCCACATTAACTGTGTGTCTGGAAAAAAAACCCCAATGGAGGATCTGAGAGGAGAAACTCAAAGCATCGTTTATCTCTCCACTGTTTACCTCTCATGAGAGGCTTCCATCCCTAAACATGCGATTTGACTCACAGATCACTGATCTGATCGGCACAAAAGAAACAAGGGAGCAAATATAAGTTTTAGATATTCCCCCGATGATGCAGATACCAAGTACCGAACGTTGAGGATCCATATTGGCAGAAACAGATTCTCTTTTCAGTTGTTTTGTTGTAGCAGCTGGTCTAGAAGGCTCCAGACTCTCTTTTTCGCCACTGTCCCAAAAACCATTTCAACCGCTGTCAAGTCAGCGTAAACCACCACAAGTTCTAAAAGTTATTCTTTTATTATTATTATCAGCTGCTTATAGGTAGTGTTAGGAAGTAAAGCATCTTTAATATCTATTTTATGTTTCTGTGAGTCAAGTTTCTCATCAAAACTACATTTTACAAGATTACATGTCAACACATCATGATAATTATTATAACGTTATAATTTTCTTTCGCCCCGATACTCATTTTCACTGAGCAGAGCCTGAACGCATCATGATGTAGCTGAATGGATCCTCTGTACGTTAGCCATTAGCGGTGCTGCTAACGTTACCAGCTCTCCTCTTATCAATATCAACATGTGGATTTATTGATCACGATGGAGCATTATCGATTAGCGACTAGAAAAAGCATGAACGCCGATCTCCTGATCGCATATTTGACCTGAACATCAGCCTGTAACGGTCGTGAGTCAAACATTATTTCACACTGTGACGGTTAACGTTAAACCGTGTAATTAATCTAAGATAAATGCAGATGGATCATGGGTTTGGGAGTAAAGAAGGGAATGACAGGAAGCTTCCTTTCAGCGGGTAAATAAGATAATAAAAATCTCCCCTCCCTTAACAACAGCAGCAACAACAGCAGCTCTCCCTATACCAGCTTGCTAACAGCCCAAAGGGAGATACTGACACAGTGGGAACCACAACCAACAGCAGAGAAACAAGGAGCTCTTAAGGCACCGACATGAGCAGTCAGGCGATGTCGATTACTGCCTGACAGACAAAACAGATTCATAAACGCATGAGCTTGTTTTTTTTGTTTCTCTCAATTTATCATCGAGCCGCCAGCAGCAGCAGCGTCATCCGACCTCATCGTCAGCGGGTGGGAGCGTCTACAGAAGGAAGTGTGATGAAGGATTATACTACCGTTCTACCTAAAAGGTACATCACCACCACTCTAGACTACAGCGTGATCAATCAGGAGCTACTAAGATGCTTCCATTAGTCCAGAGAGTCGCTGCAATAGAGACAGAGGATTTAAATGGCCTGCAGAGACGACATCTTTGCTTCACAGCATGAGAGAGGAGGGGAGGAAACCGCTTTTTTTACTACCAGAGAAGGTAGTAAAAAAGTCATAAATTACACATGAACCAAGTTAAATTTTTTTCCAAAATATAACACCACAACTGTGGTGGTGTTTGCTTTGCCATCCTGACACACGTGCAGTTCACATTTATCGGCCTGCAGACGCTGCAGCATCGCTCTGCAGGCCGATAAGTGATGAGCAGGGTTCGTGTTTCTGGTGTGTCTGTTTCTACCACATTTAACACCCCATTGACTGCTTCACAACCCTGCAATGTCCCATGGTGTGTGTGTGTGTGTGTGTGTGTGTGTGTGTGTGTGTGTGTGTGTGTGTGTGTGTGTGTGTGTGTGTGTGTGTGAGGGAGGGGGGTATGTAAATGCCCATTCGTGTCCATAATTGCAGCGCAGAACAACTACACTTGGGCGGATTCTGCTGCAAAGCAGTTAAAGTGACATTATTGGAAAGAGAGAGAAAGAGGTGAGGAGGAGGGAGGAGAGAGATCAAGTAATAAAGGAAGAGGAGGAGGGGAGATAAGACTGGTACAGGGAAAGATGGAGATGAGGAGCAGCGAGAATTAAATTAGCCGCATGTGCTATAATTAAGGAAGTTATAAGCAAGCGCACAAATTACAACAAGTCAAGTACTAACTGAAAAAAAAACCTGTGCGTTGGCCCCAGTTTTGGCATATTAATGGCATCAGTTTAGTTAAAACATGTCCAAATCATAGACTCACGAGCAAACATAAAAAGACAAATCAGTGACTGAAGCCTTAAAACCCAAATTGTGTTGTTTCATCCACAACAGAACAACTGCTCCACGCTATAAGCTGGCAGTAGAAACCATCTCCTGGTGCCAGAAACGTACACTCAGGAATGTGTGGAGGCCTTTTTAAAAACGCGAGAAGAATGACGAGCCACGTCACACCGAGCTGGCAGGAAGACGGTTCTCTGGCAGAGACGTGATGGACGCCTGCCATGAGGCACACGTGTTCAACAGAAAGTCAACAGAAAGTCAACATGTCACAACCGGTGACTTCCACTGAAACACTCAGACATTACTCAACTGTCTCTTGAGCTTTTTACTTTTAAAAAGACACTTATATTCAGTGACAAACGAGTGAGCTAGTTGAGATTATGTGACGGGGATCACGCTGGTTAATGTCAACATTATAATAGAGTCGGGCAAACTGGAGCAATATATGATCTATAATTTACTATAATAATAATTTAATGGTTTACCGCCGAAGAATGAGAGCTAATCGGCCGCCGGCTCAATATTTTAAACTCATCACCGGACACTAAAACATAATTAACTTTTAGTACCTAATAATTAAGACGGCTCATAAATCGTCTCTCGCTTTTTCGGGAGACGGATATATTTTGTATTTGGAGCCCAGCAGAGCGGGTAAATTCACATTGTGTGTGTGTGTGTGTGTGTGTGTGTGTGTGTGTGTGTGTGTGTGTGTGTGTGTGTGTGTGTGTGTGTGTGTGTGTGCCTGCAGGGTTTTCTGCAGAGCCCTTGATTGATATGAAGACATCCACCATCCTTGTCTTGTCATGTAGCATTGAGTGAGTCTTGATTAGCCGCTCTCTCCTACAGCCCGATAGAGTTACCATGTAATCAATAGCGTCTCTGTCTCTCTTTCCAGCGTATTGCTCTCGTATCCTCGCCGCACGTGTCGACCCGTCTGTCGGCGGCAGCGACACTTTTTGGCTTTTGACACCGTTTTTATTTTTTTACCAGACAACGCATTCTTGCTCAAAAGCAGCAGTCTCGAGGAGGAGGGGGAGATACTAAAAGCATTCATGCTTAAGTTCACACCGAGTTCTCTTTCGCTGTGGGGGTCGCACCCTTTGTGACAGTAGTGCTGCTATCAAATCGGAGGGGTTTGAACCAACAACTCTCTCTGGTTACAAGCTGATATTTCTAGTCATCGTGATGCAGCCCAGTCTAAATCATAAAGGAAAAGGTTTCACACAGGATGCTTTCTGAGGGTATGATCTAACGATCTGCGGGGTTTGGAACCAGCGCTCGCCGGTTGTAAACTTGACTAATGAACTTTGCTCCGGACTTTTGAGTCTGAGTTTTGACATTCATTGGCCACAAGAAGAAGAGTGAACTGTACGCTGCATTCAGTCCCAGTTAATAATCTGATCCCAAAAAAAAACAAAAACACATTCAAGAGCTGAGGAAAAAAAGCACCGACTTGACAAAACAGAATTGGACGCTTGACGTCGACGAGCTGCGTTATCAGAAAACAAACAAACCTGCGAGACAAACAAGAACAACAACAAATGTGTGGAGCTCTTGCCTTTATGTGCGAGCAGCACGCACGCACACACACACACACACACACACACACACACACACGTTTCCACACAACAATACACGGGAAGGACGACGCTAAAAGACAGACATGGTTCTGCTTATAAAAGATGAGAGAGAGCATTTTGTAGGCAGCAGGAGTTCGATATTAAACCATCGGAGCAGGCAGAGTGTGCTCCATCACACCGGTCTACATGTGGAATATTTGTTTACGCCTTAATTAAAAATGATATTAGTTTCTTTCTTTCGGAGCCCGGATAGACGTACGCGTGGAAAAATAATATTTGTTTTTTCAGCCTGTGATGATGATGATGAAACAGACTTAATGTACATGAAGACAAGCGGGATATTTGCTCAGCTATCTCTTTGTGTGGCCATCAGATGAGATGAACAAAGAGATGAGCTCTCCAAACTCAAACCAATGACCGTTTAAAGCAAAGCCTGTAACAGCAGAAGAGCATTAATACTCCGATACAATGGATTCATATTAGAACTTGTCTTTTCAATCATCTATTGAACTTTCCTGTTCATCATCCTCTCAATGACTGATTGTTAAATGTCTGATTCTACACCGATAGCTCCATTAATGGAGTCAGTCAATCAGAGATGAAAAGAACTACAGATTAGAAAATATCAGAGAAATAAGTGATGCAAGCATGTGCATCTAAATGAGGCGTATAACAACAGAAAGTCAATGAAACATGGATTGTTCAATCGCAAAAACAGTGGAATACGGAACAGAAACACGCTTGTGTGTAATGGTGAGATGGTGGATGTAATGGGATCAACAGATTTGGTGCATTTCAGCCATGAGAACATCTCTAAACATCACTGAGTTTATCCATTTCCATTGAGGTCATAACTATACATTTTAAAGAATGCTCCTCGTGTGCCACGGAGGTTGGATTTCTCCCGCTGACCTGACTGATCATAAGTATCTGCTACTGATGGAAGGCAACAGATAAACACGGTTTGATGGATCAGGTTTCAAAAAGGAGGCAGTGCTGCAACACCGTTAATGGTGCTTCATTTCACTGGCAACACACAAACACACTGAGACTCATTAATGTTTCAGTGGTCGGTCTGAATTGATTCTGGAGTCTGGAAATTGGGTGTGCGAGAGGAATGCTAACTACAGCAGCTAGCGCTAACAGATAAAGACCAAAAATGACTTTACAAACACACGTGTGTATATATAGGATAGGACACCCCGCAATCCTCGGCTCCTAGTCTGTCACCACTTTCCTCCCATCTCAAGGATGAAAATAACAAAAGATCTTAAGCTTGTCGAGAGAGAAGACGTGGGGGAAAAACAAGCCGATTGATTTGCTTGTTAGCCAGAAGACTCTCTCACAGACGGCCTCTTTTAGCCACTGATAAGGGCCGACGAGTGCAAACGCCAACAGCAATAATCGCAAGAAGCTTTGAGCAACAGCCAGCGACAGGAGCTCAACAAGGATCCAGGGCCCTTACATTTCCATTATCTTCCATCTAAAAAGGGTGATATTCTCAGATGCTTCTACCTGCTGCATTGTGCACAAATAACCTAATCACTTATTCTGCGTCATGTAACCTGGCGGGTCAATGCTCTACAACTCGTCTTTACTACTTTAAGATGTTTAAAAAGTTCTGTCTAGAGAAAGACAGAGAGAGGCAACACTCCCAGAGACAATGGAGGAAGATTCAAGCACCAAGACGGATATTGTGGAATGGATTATTAAGAGGAGTCAAGCGACGTATCACACCTAACCTCAGGGAGAGACTTTCTGAAAAAGTGCACCTTTAATCCCATATTCAAGCAATTCAAGCCTCTCTCTTCCCTCTATGATGGCCAACTTTTCACTCCACCTTCTAGTGTGGCCGTTTGCTTTCAGACGTGGTTGTACAGCCTGTCGTGTGAAAAATGCAAAACAGACCCTTGAACTTCTTACCTATTGATTGTTTGAAGTGCCCTAAATGATCTAGACTTTAGAGATTATTCTACTGAGCCTTTTAAGTGTCAGCCAAGTGTGCAAAATTTCACACAGTGTACATGCAAAGCACCCACATCCTTATGTACGGCTGTAAAGTAAAAATCAGGTCTGAAGGCTTCAGGGTTTGAGATCCATTTGAGCTCTGGGGACTGTTTCCAGTCTGCGTAGATGGAAAGTTTCCACTGAAACAATAACATGCCGTACTGATGAAGTCCGAGGAAGGCAAGAAAAGCGTGCGCCAGAACACGCGCTACGAGCCAGACGCGCACACGTGCACACCAACGAAGAAGAAGAAGAAGAGCAGAGGCCCTCAGGCTGCACTATCAGCTGAAGGTAGACACTTCTTGTATCAGTTTTATGCAGTAAAGCTGACATTTAAGAAGAGTGGTAGCCTCACACGCTGTCTAGTGGCAACTGAAAAGAGCAGACTTTTTACATGAAGAAGAAAAACTGAGCCCTAATCAATCCATCTTCAAGGGCTGCTCAATTTAGATGGTATGTCTTTAATTTAAGCGCTAAATTATGAAACAACAAATACATATTTCTTCCTTTAATCGACATGAAAGAGATCAGCTCAGATTGTAAAAACAAAGCGTATTGCTGATGGTATGCTAAGCCCACCCACCCCCTTTTTTTGCTCTGATGTACATTTTTCTCATTCCATTCTCCGACACGTTAACATCTGTCCCAGGTCTTAGTCCCGCCTACGGCAAGAAGCTGGAGAATCCATGTCTGCAGGCTACGTCTTCTCTTTACAAGTCTCTGCTTTTCACTCGTTACAGGACACACACACACACAAACACACACATACCTGCAGGCTCCGCTGTGGCAAACATCCACATATCATTCATTCTTCACAACAGCAGTGTCTCTGAGTTGTACTTTTATACAATGATCTACACAGTCCGTGTAGATTGTAGATGATGTGAGTGAGCCGACATCTGCTGTCATTGTATCTAACTTTAACAAGGTTCTTCATATACGTAACCTCTCAAAGTGCACTATACATTGATGTATATTATATTTAAAATGCATGCCTCCAGACCCCCTTAAAAAAAGGTCCAGGTAGGTCTCACAAAATCCTTTCGGAAACACCGACATTTATGATTCTTGGCTTTTGCAATACTTGTTTTTCGTTATGCACCAAAATACTGAGGAAAATTACTTTAGTGATATCCTACATGGCAATAAACCAGCTCTTCTTCTTCTTCTTTTGCAAATAGAAAAGACACAACATGTGTGGAGGAAATAGTCAGCACGCTATGAGTGACTATGCTAACTACACATTATCTGTTTGCTGATATAATAGCGCCAAGAATAACAGTTCTCTCATAGCTTCTCTACTTGCAGTGGGATCAGAAGTCAAGATCAGATTCCCAACAGCATCCCTGGAGCTGGTAGGTGTTTAGTGGTTTGCTCAAGGACATATTTCAGGAGAGCGGGGGCAGCTTTAAACCCAACCCTTTTCGGGTTAGAAGGAAAGGGAAATCTTTCTTCCTGCAACCCTCTTTTTCGTGACTCAAAATTCTACATCAGCGTACAAGAAGAGAGAGAAAAAACATAGCAATTTTACAAGGAAGCCGGGCCCCTCCCAGCATGCAGACATGCCTGAATGTGTGTGTGTGTGTGTCCTAGCTCAGCATTCCAGCACACACACACACACACACACACACACACACACACACACACACACACACACACACACACACACACACACAGTGTTTCATGGAAGCTTTAAATGACACCTCTGTGGCCGACAAAAACTCACCATTTCTTCGTGCATTCCACCATCAGTTCCTGATAGGAAGCCACGAACTGGAACTTGGACGCATGCTTCCCAACACGTTGCAGTCTCTTCCACACAGAGGCCATGTTTCTTCCTTCTTTTTTTGGGGGGGGGGGGGCTTCCTTTACACGAATTCACGCTATAGTAGTGTTTATAGGAATCAGAGCATATCCAACACGTGCTGACACATAACTGGTGAATAAATAAGAAATGCACATTCAGTCAGTGGCTGCTGCAGATAAATCCGAATGTAAAGGACACGGAATCTCTGCAGCAGTGGAGGTTTTTTGGAGATTTGACGGCGCTCATGATGTTGTAAAGAAATGTTACTCCATATTTTATATTATTGAAAGGCACGATGAGTTAATCCACTCGGTCTTAATACAATATTTCCATCTGGTGAAGACCCTCCTGCAGAAAACAAGAAGAAAAAAAGCCACAGTCAGTAAGAGAAACAGCAGGAACGTAAATGTTCCGGAATTCCAAAATAAATTATCCTGCCAGCACGGCGTGCCGGGGTGGCAGTGGATATTTCCCGGCGTGTTTAAAAAAGCTAACTTGTGATGTTTTATAATAATAATACAAAATATGAATGTGTGCATTGAAACATTGTCAGCTAAGCTATGACATTACATTCAAAATATAAGTCACCACCTCGGTCTACAATAAACCTGCAACCGAGAGACTCACCACCCAAGACTCGAATAAAATAAATTGTAAACATGTTATAATTTGGTTGGAATGTCTCTGAATCCAGAAAATAGACGGCGCCGCTGCGCTCCGCTATAACCAGAGTGATTCAGCTAGCTATGCTAACGCATTTTAACGTGTTTAAACTAGATTAAATGTGTGACACTCACCTCACTGGGATATCCAAAAAAACACCATCCGTTAAGTGGCCTCATAGGCGAACTGTCTACGACAAAAAAAGTGTTTACTATATGCTAATTATCGCTAATTCTCTGCAGCGGTACCAGACACCAGCCATTACAGCTAGCTTAGTTTAGCCTGCTAGCGGACGACGGCGGTGTTGCCATCACAACAACACCGCACGAGCGGAAACCGTTGCTCGCCAATTGACACATTTTTTTGCTCCACAGGTAATTAAAGCACTAGCTCCGGGACTCAGGACTGAGTCATAATCGTTGTATGTATTTACATATATTATATATATTTGAGCTTGCCCCCCCTCCAAAAAAAACAAACAAAGTTAACAAAAAGGCAGGTATTCCCACAGCAAAGTAGTCCCAACTGTTAACTGGTAGTGTGTCCGCTCTGTTCCTCTGGATAGCATAAAGTTAGCAAACATTAACAAATAATTTCCGTTTGGAAATTTCAAAATAAAATCGTTACGTAGCACCTAATAGCAACGTGGAGTAACATATATGTGATATTTTATAATAAATATAAAGTTGATCTAATGACAGCTGTTTGCATTTAAAACGATATATTTGAAACACAAGCGTGAGCCCTTACTCTTTCGGTACATTTGTTTTATTTTGAAGGCTAATCCATATATTTTCGGTCTTGTTCTATGTGTACACGTCTAACTTGAGGCAGCTTCGCCTCTCCATCATTTCGCCTGCCGTCTGGATGATTGACGGCTGAAGAAACGCCCCCCTGGTCATCAGCCATTGGTGGGATTCTTGTGCCCATTTTACAGATTGTTTACCGATTCATGAGGCACTTCTGGGCTGTTTCTATCACACGCTGGTCAAATCCAAAACCCTTCAAAGACATTTAATCCCTCACTGTGAGAGTAGATATAAAAAATAATCACTGGCTCTGTTTTTTTCTTTTTTTTTCTTGGATTAATTGCTGCTGTCCTAAAGACGTAATAATAAATATCTGACATGTATCATGAGATATTCTTACAAAATAAATACAAGCTTTTGGGAGGAAAACATCACATTAAAGCTCAGCCCATCAATTTAGTGCTAATGAGGATGAGACCTCCACTTCCTGGTCCTGTCACATTAATAAGTGAGTGTTAACCTTGTCTTTTTCACATGTTGAGAGGAAATAAAACACCCAACCATCCATCGGGAATCAATACACCCTCCTCCCCACACACACACACACTTCCCTGTAACCACATGGCTTGTAAATGCAGTGGAAGCAGCACTGAAGGAAAGACAATATGAGGCAGATTAATTAAAAAAGATATGGATGTAATAACAGGAAATTGATTTTATATCTGTTTACATCTCAGGGTTCTAAGCTGCTAGAGAGATGGAGAATTTGTTATTTGTGTTTGTTTGTTTGAAGGGGCTGGATGGAGAGAGATCCAACAGAATATACAATAACACAGAACCAGAGTTTCTATGAGCACTTTTGATCGTTCACCCAGAGGAAAGTATATCTGCTTTTTCAGTGAACCCACGATGCTCAATAAAAAATGATAAAATCTGGAGCTGAAAAAAAGCAAAATGTGCTTTGTGCTTTTTAATTTGGCCTAAGAAATCATGGAAAAGGTATTTGATGTCAAATAACTTCTACTTTGACAACAAAAATGTTGCTTTTCATGAAACAATAGGATTTCCAAATGACATTTGTTGACCAAAAACAAATATTTCTGATCATAATATCCACAATCTTTAAAAAATGACAAATATTTGCACCCCTAAAACAAAGACGACAAAGATAAATGATATATTGGGTGTTTTTGGGATCAAACTGTTTGTTAACTGAGAACATTTCGGTTTTTTTTGGGAGGGGGGGGTCAGAGCCGATTTGACAGCGGGGGGGGGGGGGGGGGGGGGGGGGGGGGGGGGTTACATTTTACTCTCACAGATTACAGGGAGCCTCCCTCTCTCTCTCCAATGCGTCAAGGAATGCTTGATGTGACAAATGACCCGGTGCTAAGTGACGCTTTGTCTGTCCGCCCACATGGTCGGCAGAGGCCTCTTTTCATACATAACGGGGGGGGGGGGGGGGGGGGGGGGGGGTATTATAAAAGGACAGTGAGGGAGAGAGGCGAAGGTCAAGTGGAGCTCTGTGTGCTTCAGACACCTCCTTCCTTTTTTTGTATTGTTTCCCTCGACAAAGAAAAAAAATGATCATTTGCATCCCCTTGTTGCCAAATGACGATTATTATTATTTTTCCACATTTACGCTGCTTTAATGGCTTAATTACCAGAGGAAGGAATCATAATACCACCGCGAATAGAAGAAGCTATTTCCTCCCTTAAGCACTATAACAACTATAATGCTACACCTGGGGAAACCATTGCCAATAGACTCCTCTCAGTTCTAAAAACACAAAGTGGAGCTGCAGTAGAGATTTGCCCTATTTGGACAAAAATATATACTGTATCCAGATAATGTCACTTCTCCAGCCAGAATGATGATTACAAACTAAAGCGAGACATTAAACGAGATATAAACAGGTCGTTTCTGCTGCTCTTAACATTTTGACTCTTGATTTGTGTTTGTCTAGAGATCTCAATTCATACGAGGAGCTCCTTCTGATACACTCCTCAACACAAAATGCTCAAATGTTCGGGACACGTTCCCTCTTCATTGAACACGGTCACTGTACTAACCATACAGCACTAAAATGTGTATCAATCCGCAGCTTAAAATAGTCCCCAACAAGTAAACTTTTCACTCCTTTTTAAAACTTGTGTCCGAACGATAACTACACATTGAAGCTTTGCCTTTGCACAGGTTGAATCTACCAGTATAGCAGCAGAGAGGCTCTTATTGTCGGCTTTATACCGATTGTGCTGAGCGGTGATTTGTCTCCGACTGACTGCGCAGAGTAACGTTTCACACCTAAGTTCTTGTCTCCGGTGTCCCTCTGTGACGAGCCAACAAACACACGTCCTGCAGGAGAGCAGACAGCTCTTCAGGCGCTGAGGCTCTGGCATTTGGTGTTGAACCACTTGAAAAAAGACCTGGTTAACAAAGCAGAGTCCTTTAGATACAAAGCCAAGTGAGCCCGAACCACTTCAGTAGAGCACAGAGAGCCAAACGTGTCGCTGCTGACAGCTGAAGCCTTTCAACTTCAACACCTCCAGTTGTGATCAACACACTCTTTAGTGAGAGTTCGTGACTTAGTGCGCTTTAGTTCTAAAGACTATCAAACAGAGTTCAATCAGTGCAACAAACCTCAAGTGAAAAAAGATCAAAGTTAAACCAAAGACCAAAAGTGAAAAAAGAATCAATGTTGTTGTATCATCTGTGAATCCAAACCCGAATATATCTTCTTCCTCTGTGCCTTAGAGCATAATATGTATGATCGTCTATGGTGTGAAACACATTTATTTTATATTTATGTTTGTCAATTTAAAAGATACTTTTTTCAGTCAATAAAGTCTGATTTTCTCATAAAACTGTTGAAGTATGCGACTGTAAAAATATGTAATTATTCTATATAATACCAGGACCTCACCAACAACGGGTCATGTCTGTTTCTTTCTCTTCCTGATAAAAAGAGTCGCTGGATGAATGTCATCGGGGGAGGAAAGCGTCACATTTGTGCGTGGAACAAAAGCTAAGTTAGCTTGGCTAGCTAGCTAGCTAGCTAGCTAGCCAAGCTAACGGCCATCTTGGTTTTGGTGACGTACATTGTGCGAGACGGGAGACGTAGTTCACTGAGCGGTTTCACACTAAATTAAATGACACTGCGACAAACTGAGGAATGTCTTGACGTGCAAAATTATCTTTTAAATTGACAAACATCATTTACGTAATTCATGTTTACCAGAGCACCAAATTTGTACACATTCACAGAAGCAAATGTCTCTCTAGAACCAGAGTTTGTCTTTTTTGTCCGTTCTGGGCTTCTGTATGCATTGTTGGTTTTGGTCTGATTTATGGGATTTGATCCTTTAACACACAGAACATGGACTGGTGTTTAGGATTATGATGAGGAGGGAATACTCCATCTATCAAGAGAGCAAACCCATCATATCATATTTTCCTCCTTCCACATATTCCTATTGGTGCTGGGGTCCCTGAGGAGACGTGAGTGCCTGATAAGCATCTTCTGCTCCGATCTGGACCGTCTTGACCCGG
This sequence comes from Cebidichthys violaceus, assembly GCF_023349555.1. Taxonomy (NCBI): domain Eukaryota; kingdom Metazoa; phylum Chordata; class Actinopteri; order Perciformes; family Stichaeidae; genus Cebidichthys; species Cebidichthys violaceus. The sequence continues at coordinate 29,426 of NW_027176636.1, forward strand.
CGCCTCTGGTCGTATGTGAGGCTCGGTGACAGGAAGCCTCTCTGTATCCGGGTAGATGATTGGATTTACAAATGGATGAAGGGCGTGGTCATTTCCTCTAAATATGGATTTGATTCATATGTGATTTGGTTCCATATTTCACGATGCAAATTTACTCACAACAGCTATTTCCTCCATCACCATTATGCTCCAGGTTGGTCTTTTATGCTCTGTAGCCATCTATGTTTTTAATTTATCTTTAAATAAAGTCTGTTGTTCTGTTGGTCAGCGCTGCAACGCTTAGTCAATTAATCAATAATAGAAAAATCAAATAGTTTGGATGGTTCTTAATGTGAGAATATGTTTAAAGAATGCTTTTTCTTGGTCTTACATTCTAGTAAATTGTATATTTTGGGGTTTTGGACTGTTGGTTTGACATTGGTTGGTTTCTTGGAAATTGTTCTGGGTAATTTTCATCGTTTTAGTTCTATTGACCAACTATTAATGGATGAATCAAGAAAACAATCACTAGTTTAAATCAAAATAATTGTTAGTTACTCCACTTAAAGCTACTACAAGGAACTTTCATTTTGTTTTCATTTTGTGTTCATTTTGGCGGCCCCTGTGGACGAAGGCGGTAGTGTTTCTGAGCACCAGAGTCCCTTCAGAAAACCTCTCATTCTACTGCAGCAGGGTCTGACAAACTGCCCCTCTCAGTCCTGGTTCTGGTTCTCCCGTGCCCCCCCCCCCCCCCCCCCAGAAAGGAGAGATCTCCACCAACAAAGGCCCAGAATGCAATGCAGCCACAAGATTTGCATAAGAGAAGGTGCAATCGTGAAAATATGCAAATATTTCATCGTTTACTGAAAGCAACAAGCTCACGCCTGCTCTACGAGAGGCTGCCAAGGAAAACAGAAAGGTCTGAAGTGGAGTTACACAAGTCAGCTGGAGAGAGTTCAAGAAAATGTCAATTATTACAAAACCACTTCATCACTAATGAACTCGAATAGAACACCCAGACCGGATGTTTAACGGCGTGGAAGCGGATCGGAGTTTTTTTTTACATTTATGGAAACGTTTTATTTAAGTCCACGGAGGTCAGAGCTCCTCCATCTGCTCTGAAATCACAAGTTAATGAACCTGTTTCGCCCTCTGCTGAGGAATGGCTTTTCAGGGGGGAAAAAAAAAAAACACCCGGTGTGGCCGTTTATCAGATTCATGTCCGAGTGAAATTAAACCCCACAGTCGAGAAACGGAGAGCCTGGACCGAGCACAAGCGATCCTCTCGTTTGAAGAATCGCTGTCCTCCAGAGAGAAACATGGCGCTGATTACATGCGGCCCTGCTGGCTGCTGATAGCGAGAGCCAACACATCAGGTTTAACGCTGACCGTGAGAGCGCTGCAGATACGTGTAACGGCCGGTATTTATCGCACAATGATTACAAAATAAAATGTCTACTCAAGCAGTCATGCTTTGAAATCCCAATTGTCTGCTGAGTGCAGAATTATGTGAATGACCTGCAGTTGAAAAGGTGCTTATTTTCCTAGAGCAGCCGAAGATCCATCGAGGGCCATGAGTCTTCATAATAAATACAGGTTTTAATATGATACAGGATGAAATGAATTAAGAGGTATATTTGAGATTATTTCGGTTGAAAATGAAGTTATTTTCACTTTTGTTTCTGCTATTAAAAAAAAGGGACAGTTTTGTAATAACAAAAACACAACAATTCATGAAGCTGATTATACGCTAATGAAGCTATGATTATCATGTTCTATTTCTGCTAATAGATTCCCTAAATGATACACACCGGCCCTTAAAAAGCAAATTGGAAAACCATCCGCACTTTCCTCTGGGATTCATGGATGTGGAGAGAAAACATACATATGAATATAAATTCATGGCGGTGTGACGGTGGAGACACACGAACACGCACGCCTTGTTAACCTCCCCGACAGAAAGGGAACGACCCGGAGAGACGCCACCAGATCAGCACGCTGCTGCGAGATCATTAGCTAACAAGCGTCAGCCAGTATCAGTCCAGCAGACCACTCACTCTCCAGTTACTCCCCCTGAGAGAGAGAGCGAGAGAGAGAGAGAGAGAGAGAGAGAGAGAGAGAGAGAGAGAGAGAGAGCTCAGCTCCATTCACACAACCTGAACAAAAGGCTAAATTAGTCCCTGGGTGTCTGTCTCTCAGGGGCCTGAACCCAGTCAGGCGGCGGCGAGCAGAATGACTTCCTTGTGAGCTCCACCACCACCACCACCAGCCTTAGATTAGACGCTTCCTATGTTTAAATGGCTTGTTAATTAGCAGCGGGGCGGCTGGATGAAGTAATCAAGAGGTTCGCTGCGGGAAGTGATTCATCAACACCGCAGGGCTTGTTTAAGAGCCTGAAATCAATACAGCCTTTGCTTCTCGCTGCTGGTTCTTATTGGTTTTCACAGTAATGTGAGGCACACTTTCAGGATGTTCTCTGTGTTGTTTATTTTTGTCTTTTTAAGGCAAGCTAGCGGTGTATGGACATTCATGGTCCTCAGAGGATGAATCCTATTGACGTTGAAGATCCCCTTGAATTATCGTCTAAGACCACAGCAGGCCAAAATGTTCAGTTATCCAGTGAAAATATCTCAACGTCTACTATATAAACTGGCTCCACATTTTGCACAACATTCATGGTCCCAAGAGGATGCATCCTACTGATGTTGAAGACCCTTGGTTTATCCTCTAAGGCCACCAACATGTTCAGTTTTCTAACGGAATATCTCAACGTCTACAGGATGAACTGGCTCCACATTTTGTACAGACATTCATGGTCCCAAGAGGATGCATCCTACTGATGTTGAAGACCCTTGGTTTATCCTCTAAGGCCACCAACATGTTCAGTTTTCTAACGGAATATCTCAACGTCTACAGGATGAACTGGCTCCACATTTTGTACAGACATTCATGGTCCCAAGAGGATGCATCCTACTGATGTTGAAGACCCCTTGGTTTATCCTCTAAGGCCACCAAAATGTTCAGTTTTCTAACGGAATATCTCAACTTCTACTATATAAACTGGCTCAACATTTTGCACAAACATTCATGGTCCCAAGAGGATGCATCCTACTGATGTTGAAGAACCCCTGGTTTATCCTTTAAGAGGCCACCAGCAGGTCAAAATGTTCAGTTTTCTAACAGAATATCTCAACGTCTACAGGATGAACTGGCTCCACATTTTGTACAGACATTCATGGTCCTTGGAGAATGAATCCTACTGGCGGTGGCGATCCACTAACATGTCCTCTAAAGGCCCACCATGAGGTTGACGCTTCTCGTTTTGAAACAAACGCCTTGACAAATACTGGACCGATTGCCATTAAATGTGGTAGACGCGTTCGTGCCCTCTTCAGGTTAAACTGTCTTGGTGGTTCTTCATCCTTCTTCAATATAAGTCCTGTGAGGACAGTTTGTTTCTCGTCATCTTCTACTTCAATGAGCCTGCTCCTGTGCGGCAGGTCAGGTCAACTTAAACCGTAGAAGCAGAAAATAAAATGACACTTTAGGGCGGAAGAACTCGACACCTTGACAAATATCTAGCAGTAGCTATTAGGGGCTAATCTGAAAATGCATCCAGATGTGAAGACTTCGGTCGACACTGCGAGGCCTTCAGCGCTACTGAGGACACGTTCTGAGGGAGGAGGACAGGAGGGTCACATGCGTTCACACACACCAGCACCTGGGGGCCTCTTGAGGGTTTTCGGGAGGGGATTGGATGCTATTCAGGTTCGTTTCTACGAGAAGAGGAAGTGTCACAAGCCTCACTTCCACCAGCCAGATATTCTGCTGATTTGAACTGTGAGCGGCTGCTCTGTCAGAGAAGAGAAATGGAACTTTTCCTCCTCGTTCGTCAACAAACAAACAAACAAGAGCAGCTCCCGTCTGCTCGCCGTTAAGCTGAGGAGCTTTTATTCCAGGCGACAGAAGGCCGACGTGTGATTTAGAAATGTTCGGCTGAAAGGGGGAAACAAGTTGTTTGTGTGTTGAGCTGCAAAACTACGAGACAAATCAAAGCAGAGAGATGTGAAGCAACACGATGTGAGCGTGTCCTCCGGTCCCTCGTTTCACAACGCTTGTGAAAGATTTTGAGGAACGGTTGCTTTGTGAGGTCAGAAGTTCACTGAGAAAAAAATGCATCTGTCGTTATCCGGTTATTAAATGTTTTATTCATGGTTTTCCTCATGAATGTTACCTCTCACTGATACGTTCCATCTCAACATGAGGACATGAGGACAGCGGTGCTGTCAGCAGTCTTTGACAAAACTGTGCTGATTTTGCCCGTTTTGAAGATTTTCAGTGCCTTTTAGTTTTTTCTTAATCATCGTTATGTTATGATAATATCGCTGTAATTTAAGTTTATTCTCCTTATTGAACAAGAAGCAGTTCAAACCCAGCAGATCACAATCGTTCAAGTATCTCAGAAGACAAAGAAGCAGAACAATCACAGTCTAGAAGCTTGAACTGGAGAATGTTTTTACATGCGAACCGATTTAAAAAAGACACAATTAGTGACACGGAGCTAAAAACAGAGCTGGAGATGTGATGACTCAGCAGTCACGCCGATGATCGCTAATAATAAAAGAAACTTTTCCCGAAGTCACGGCTGATTTGCTAACGCAGTTAATGAAACACTGCTTCTGTTGTGCACGGTCTGCAAAAACTAAAAAAAGTTTCTGCTGTGCTGCTAACAGCACACACACACACACACACACACACACACACACACACGGAGAATTGATTTGTTCTGGAGTTTATTATCAGGAGGTTTCCTCTCTGTCTGTCCAAACATATTGAAGATCGTTAAGACTGAACAGTCTTGTTTCCACAAAGAATTTAACGAGATTTAAAAAAGGGAAGAAGAAGGAGGATTCAACAAATATCGAGCCCTGAGTTCATCATAAAAAGCTTTTTATTGAGGGAACGAAGAGCTTAATTTAAAGCGTTAATAACGGCGGAGTGCGGAGGCCCCGTTGCTGTCA
>NW_027176637.1:0-34410 GCF_023349555.1 Cebidichthys violaceus
AATCAACAGTCCTGTGCCAATTTTTTGAAGAAAGTCTTTGAAACTATGTTTACTGTCACAAAATCCACTTTTGGCCAATTCACAGCCTGAAACGTCTTTTGAGAGCAGACAAAGTGAAAATGCATCTCTAGGCAGTAAAGTGCTGAAAACAGCAGGTATTCATGAAAACATCATCAAACTGTTAAATCAACTGTCCTGCGAGACTCTTTTGAAGAAAGTCTTTGAAACTATGTTTACTTTCACAAAATCCACTTTTGGCCAATTCACAGCCTGAAACGTCTTTTAAGAGCAGACAAAGTGAAAATGCATCTCCAGGCAGTAAAGTGCTGAAAACAGCAGGTATTCATGAAAGCATCATGAAACTGTGAAATCAACTGTCCTGAGCCACTTTTTTGAAGAAAATCTCTGAAACTACGTTTACTTTCAAAAAATCTACTTTTCGCTTCTTCCCAGTCTGAAACGTCTTTTAAGAGCATACAAAGTGAAAATGCATCTCCAGGCAGTAAAGTGCTGAAAACAGCAGGTATTCATGAAAACATCATGAAACTGTTAAAGCAACTGTCCTGAGCCAATTTTTTGAAGAAAGTCTTTGAAACTATGTTTACTGTCACAAAATCCACTTTTCGCTTCTTCCCAGCCTGAAACTTTTTTTAAGAGCATAAAAAGTGAAAATGCATCTTCAAGCAGTAAAGTGCTGAAAACAAAAGGTATCCATGAAAACATCATGAAACTGTTAAATCAACTGTCCTGCGCCACTTTTTTGAAGAAAGTCTTTGAAACTATGTTTACTGTCACAAAATCCACTTTTGGCCAATTCACAGCCTGAAACGTCTTTTAAGAGCAGACAAAGTGAAAATGCATCTCCAGGCAGTAAAGTGCTGAAAACAGCAGGTATTCATGAAAGCATCATGAAACTGTTAAATCAACAGTCCTGTGCCACTTTTTTGAAGAAAGTCTTTGAAACTATGTTTACTGTCACAAAATCCACTTTTGGCCAATTCACAGCCTGAAACGTCTTTTAAGAACATACAAAGTGAAAATGCATCTCTAGGCAGTAAAGTGCTGAAAACAGCAGGTTTTCATGAAAGCATCATGAAACTGTTAAATAAACTGTACTGTGCCACTTTTTTGAAGAAAGTCTTTGAAACTATGTTTACTGTCACAAAATCGACTTTTCGCTTCTTCCCAGACTGAAACTTTTTTTAAGAGCATACAAAGTGAAAATGCATCTTCAAGCAGTAAAGTGCTGAAAACAAAAGGTATCCATGAAAACATCATGAAACTGTTAAATCAACTGTCCTGCGCCACTTTTTTGAAGAAAGTCTTTGAAACTATGTTTACTGTCACAAAATCCACTTTTGGCCAATTCACAGCCTGAAACGTCTTTTAAGAGCATAAAAAGTGAAAATGCATCTCTAGGCAGTACGGTGCTGAAAACAGCAGGTATTCATGAAAACATCATGAAACTGTAAAATAAACTGTACTGTGCCACTTTTTTGAAGAAAGTCTTTGAAACTATGTTTACTGTCACAAAATCCACTTTTCGCTTCTTCCCAGCATGAAACTTTTTTTAAGAGCATACAAAGTGAAAATGCATCTCTAGGCAGTAAAGTGCTGAAAACAGCAGGTATTCATGAAAACATCATGAAACTGTTAAATCAACTGTCCTGTGCCACTTTTTTGAAGAAAGTCTTTGAAACTATGTTTACTGTCACAAAATCCACTTTTGGCCAATTCACAGCCTGAAACGTCTTTTAAGAACATACAAAGTGAAAATGCATCTCTAGGCAGTAAAGTGCTGAAAACAGCAGGTATTCATGAAAGCATCATGAAACTGTTAAATAAACTGTACTGTACCACTTTTTTGAAGAAAGTCTTTGAAACTATGTTTACTTTCACAAAATCCAGTTTTGGCCAATTCACAGCCTGAAACGTCTTTTGAGAGCAGACAAAGTGAAAATGCATCTCGAGGCAGTAAAGTGCTGAAAACAGCAGGTATTCATGAAAACATCATGAAACTGTTAAAGCAACTGTCCTGAGCCAATTTTTTGAAGAAAGTCTTTGAAACTATGTTTACTGTCACAAAATCCACTTTTCGCTTCTTCCCAGCCTGAAACTTTTTTTAAGAGCATAAAAAGTGAAAATGCATCTTCAAGCAGTAAAGTGCTGAAAACAAAAGGTATCCATGAAAACATCATGAAACTGTTAAATCAACTGTCCTGCGCCACTTTTTTGAAGAAAGTCTTTGAAACTATGTTTACTGTCACAAAATCCACTTTTGGCCAATTCACAGCCTGAAACGTCTTTTAGGAGCAGACAAAGTGAAAATGCATCTCCAGGCAGTAAAGTGCTGAAAACAGCAGGTATTCATGAAAACATCATGAAACTGTAAAATAAACTGTACTGTGCCACTTTTTTGAAGAAAGTCTTTGAAACTATGTTTACTGTCACAAAATCCACTTTTCGCTTTTTCACAGCCTGAAACATTTTTTAAGAGCATAAAAAGTGAAAATGCATCTTCAAGCAGTAAAGTGCTGAAAACAAAAGGTATCCATGAAAACATCATGAAACTGTTAAGTCAACTGTCCTGCGCCACTTTTTTGAAGAAAGTCTTTGAAACTATGTTTACTGTTACAAAATCCACTTTTGGCCAATTCACAGCCTGAAACGTCTTTTAAGAGCATAAAAAGTGAAAATGCATCTCTAGGCAGTACGGTGCTGAAAACAGCAGGTATTCATGAAAACATCATGAAACTGTGAAATCAACTGTCCTGAGCCACTTTTTTGAAGAAAGTCTTTGAAACTATGTTTACTTTCACAAAATCCACTTTTGGCCTCTTCCCAGTCTGAAACGTCTTTTAAGAGCATACAAAGTGAAAATGCATCTCCAGGCAGTAAAGTGCTGAAAACAGCAGGTATTCATGAAAGCATCATGAAACTGTTAAATCAAGTGTCCTGAGCCACTTTTCTGAAGAAAATTTCTGAAACTATGTTTACTTTAAAAAAATCTACTTTTCGCTTCTTCTCAGACTGAAACTTTGTTTAAGCGCATAAAAAGTGAAAATGCATCTTCAAGCAGTACGGTACTGAAAACAGCAGGTATTCATGAAAGCATCATGAAACTGTTAAATCAACAGTCCTGTGCCAATTTTTTGAAGAAAGTCTTTGAAACTATGTTTACTGTCACAAAATCCACTTTTGGCCAATTCACAGCCTGAAACGTCTTTTGAGAGCAGACAAAGTGAAAATGCATCTCTAGGCAGTAAAGTGCTGAAAACAGCAGGTATTCATGAAAACATCATCAAACTGTTAAATCAACTGTCCTGCGAGACTCTTTTGAAGAAAGTCTTTGAAACTATGTTTACTTTCACAAAATCCACTTTTGGCCAATTCACAGCCTGAAACGTCTTTTAAGAGCAGACAAAGTGAAAATGCATCTCCAGGCAGTAAAGTGCTGAAAACAGCAGGTATTCATGAAAGCATCATGAAAATGTTAAATCAAGTGTCCTGCGAGACTCTTTTGAAGAAAGTCTTTGAAACTATGTTTACTTTCACAAAATCCACTTTTGGCCAATTCACAGCCTGAAACGTCTTTTAAGAGCATACAAAGTGAAAATGCATCTCTAGGCAGTAAAGTGCTGAAAACAGCAGGTATTCATGAAAGCATCATGAAACTGTTAAATCAACTGTCCTGTGCCACTTTTTTGAAGAAAGTCTTTGAAACTATGTTTACTGTCACAAAATCCACTTTTGGCCAATTCACAGCCTGAAACGTCTTTTAAGAACATACAAAGTGAAAATGCATCTCTAGGCAGTAAAGTGCTGAAAACAGCAGGTATTCATGAAAGCATCATGAAACTGTTAAATCAACTGTCCTGCGCCACTTTTTGAAGAAAGTCTTTGAAACTATGTTTACTTTCACAAAATCCACTTTTGGCCAATTCACAGCCTGAAACGTCTTTTAGGAGCAGACAAAGTGAAAATGCATCTCCAGGCAGTAAAGTGCTGAAAACAGCAGGTATTCATGAAAACATCATGAAACTGTAAAATAAACTGTACTGTGCCACTTTTTTGAAGAAAGTCTTTGAAACTATGTTTACTGTCACAAAATCCACTTTTCGCTTCTTCACAGCCTGAAACTTTTTTTAAGAGCATAACAAGTGAAAATGCATCTTCAAGCAGTAAAGTGCTGAAAACAAAAGGTATCCATGAAAACATCATGAAACTGTTAAGTCAACTGTCCTGCGCCACTTTTTTGAAGAAAGTCTTTGAAACTATGTTTACTTTCACAAAATCCACTTTTGGCCTCTTCCCAGTCTGAAACGTCTTTTAAGAGCATACAAAGTGAAAATGCATCTCCAGGCAGTAAAGTGCTGAAAACAGCAGGTATTCATGAAAGCATCATGAAACTGTTAAATCAAGTGTCCTGAGCCACTTTTCTGAAGAAAATTTCTGAAACTATGTTTACTTTAAAAAAATCTACTTTTCGCTTCTTCCCAGACTGAAACTTTTTTTAAGAGCATAAAAAGTGAAAATGCATCTTCAAGCAGTACGGTGCTGAAAACAGCAGATATTCATGAAATCAACATGAAACTGTGAAACCAACTGTCCTGAGCCAATTTTTTGAAGAAAGTCTTTGAAACTATGTTTACTTTCACAAAATCCACTTTTGGCCAATTCACAGCCTGAAACGTCTTTTAAGAGCATACAAAGTGAAAATGCATCTCTAGGCAGTAAAGTGCTGAAAACAGCAGGTATTCATGAAAGCATCATGAAACTGTTAAATCAACTGTCCTTTGCCACTTTTTTGAAGAAAGTCTATGAAACTATGTTTACTGTCACAAAATCCACTTTTGGCCAATTCACAGCCTGAAACGTCTCTTAAGAGCCGACAAAGTGAAAATGCATCTCCAGGCAGTAAAGTGCTGAAAACAGCAGGTATTCATGAAAGCATCATGAAACTGTTAAATCAAGTGTCCTGAGCCACTTTTCTGAAGAAAATTTCTGAAACTATGTTTACTTTAAAAAAATCTACTTTTCGCTTCTTCTCAGACTGAAACTTTGTTTAAGAGCATAAAAAGTGAAAATGCATCTTCAAGCAGTACGGTGCTGAAAACAGCAGGTATTCATGAAAGCATCATGAAACTGTTAAATCAACAGTCCTGTGACAATTTTTTGAAGAAAGTCTTTGAAACTATGTTTACTGTCACAAAATCCACTTTTGGCCAATTCACAGCCTGAAACGTCTTTTGAGAGCAGACAAAGTGAAAATGCATCTCTAGGCAGTAAAGTGCTGAAAACAGCAGGTATTCATGAAAACATCATGAAACTGTTAAAGCAACTGTCCTGAGCCAATTTTTTGAAGAAAGTCTTTGAAACTATGTTTACTTTCACAAAATCCACTTTTCGCTTCTTCCCAGCCTGAAACTTTTTTTAAGAGCATAAAAAGTGAAAATGCATCTTCAAGCAGTAAAGTGCTGAAAACAAAAGGTATCCATGAAAACATCATGAAACTGTTAAATCAACTGTCCTGCGCCACTTTTTTGAAGAAAGTCTTTGAAACTATGTTTACTGTCACAAAATCCACTTTTGGCCAATTCACAGCCTGAAACGTCTTTTAGGAGCAGACAAAGTGAAAATGCATCTCCAGGCAGTAAAGTGCTGAAAACAGCAGGTATTCATGAAAACATCATGAAACTGTAAAATAAACTGTACTGTGCCACTTTTTTGAAGAAAGTCTTTGAAACTATGTTTACTGTCACAAAATCCACTTTTCGCTTCTTCACAGCCTGAAACTTTTTTTAAGAGCATAACAAGTGAAAATGCATCTTCAAGCAGTAAAGTGCTGAAAACAAAAGGTATCCATAAAAACATCATGAAACTGTTAAGTCAACTGTCCTGCGCCACTTTTTTGAAGAAAGTCTTTGAAACTATGTTTACTGTTACAAAATCCACTTTTGGCCAATTCACAGCCTGAAACGTCTTTTAAGAGCATACAAAGTGAAAATGCATCTCCAGGCAGTAAAGTGCTGAAAACAGCAGGTATTCATGAAAGCATCATGAAACTGTTAAATCAAGTGTCCTGAGCCACTTTTCTGAAGAAAATTTCTGAAACTATGTTTACTTTAAAAAAATCTACTTTTCGCTTCTTCCCAGACTGAAACTTTTTTTAAGAGCATAAAAAGTGAAAATGCATCTTCAAGCAGTACGGTGCTGAAAACAGCAGATATTCATGAAATCAACATGAAACTGTGAAACCAACTGTCCTGAGCCAATTTTTTGAAGAAAGTCTTTGAAACTATGTTTACTTTCACAATATCCACTTTTGGCCAATTCACAGCCTGAAACGTCTTTTAAAAGCATACAAAGTGAAAATGCATCTCTAGGCAGTAAAGTGCTGAAAACAGCATGTATTTATGAAAGCATCATGAAACTGTTAAATCAACTGTCCTTTGCCACTTTTTTGAAGAAAGTCTATGAAACTATGTTTACTGTCACAAAATCCACTTTTGGCCAATTCACAGCCTGAAACGTCTCTTAAGAGCCGACAAAGTGAAAATGCATCTCCAGGCAGTAAAGTGCTGAAAACAGCAGGTATTTATGAAAGCATCATGAAACTGTTAAATCAACAGTCCTGTGACAATTTTTTGAAGAAAGTCTTTGAAACTATGTTTACTGTCACAAAATCCACTTTTGGCCAATTCACAGCCTGAAACGTCTTTTGAGAGCAGACAAAGTGAAAATGCATTTCTAGGCAGTAAAGTGCTGAAAACAGCAGGTATTCATGAAAACATCATCAAACTGTTAAATCAACTGTCCTGCGAGACTCTTTTGAAGAAAGTCTTTGAAACTATGTTTACTTTCACAAAATCCACTTTTGGCCAATTCACAGCCTGAAACGTCTTTTAAGAGCAGACAAAGTGAAAATGCATCTCCAGGCAGTAAAGTGCTGAAAACAGCAGGTATTCATGAAAGCATCATGAAACTGTTAAATCAAGTGTCCTGAGCCACTTTTCTGAAGAAAATTTCTGAAACTATGTTTACTTTAAAAAAATCTACTTTTCGCTTCTTCCCAGACTGAAACTTTTTTTAAGAGCATAAAAAGTGAAAATGCATCTTCAAGCAGTACGGTGCTGAAAACAGCAGATATTCATGAAATCAACATGAAACTGTGAAAGCAACTGTCCTGAGCCAATTTTTTGAAGAAAGTCTTTGAAACTATGTTTACTTTCACAAAATCCACTTTTGGCCAATTCACAGCCTGAAACGTCTTTTAAGAGCATAAAAAGTGAAAATGCATCTCTAGGCAGTACGGTGCTGAAAACAGCAGGTATTCATGAAAACATCATCAAACTGTTAAATCAACTGTCCTGCGAGACTCTTTTGAAGAAAGTCTTTGAAACTATGTTTACTTTCACAAAATCCACTTTTGGCCAATTCACAGCCTGAAACGTCTTTTAAGAGCATACAAAGTGAAAATGCATCTCTAGGCAGTAAAGTGCTGAAAACAGCAGGTATTCATGAAAGCATCATGAAACTGTTAAATCAACAGTCCTGTGCCACTTTTTTGAAGAAAGTCTTTGAAACTATGTTTACTGTCACAAAATCCACTTTTGGCCAATTCACAGCCTGAAACGTCTTTTAAGAGCAGACAAAGTGAAAATGCATCTCCAGGCAGTAAAGTGCTGAAAACAGCAGGTATTCATGAAAGCATCATGAAACTGTGAAATCAACTGTCCTGAGCCACTTTTTTGAAGAAAATCTCTGAAACTACGTTTACTTTCAAAAAATCTACTTTTCGCTTCTTCCCAGTCTGAAACGTCTTTTAAGAGCATACAAAGTGAAAATGCATCTCTAGGCAGTAAAGTGCTGAAAACAGCAGGTATTCATGAAAGCATCATGAAACTGTTAAATCAACAGTCCTGTGACAATTTTTTGAAGAAAGTCTTTGAAACTATGTTTACTTTCACAAAATCCACTTTTGGCCAATTCACAGCCTGAAACGTCTTTTGAGAGCAGACAAAGTGAAAATGCATCTCCAGGCAGTAAAGTGCTGAAAACAGCAGGTATTCATGAAAGCATCATGAAACTGTTAAATCAAGTGTCCTGAGCCACTTTTCTGAAGAAAATTTCTGAAACTATGTTTACTTTAAAAAAAATCTACTTTTCGCTTCTTCCCAGACTGAAACTTTTTTTAAGAACATAAAAAGTGAAAATGCATCTTCAAGCAGTACGGTGCTGAAAACAGCAGATATTCATGAAATCAACATGAAACTGTGAAAGCAACTGTCCTGAGCCAATTTTTTGAAGAAAGTCTTTGAAACTATGTTTACTTTCACAAAATCCACTTTTGGCCAATTCACAGCCTGAAACGTCTTTTAAGAGCATAAAAAGTGAAAATGCATCTCTAGGCAGTAAAGTGCTGAAAACAGCAGGTATTCATGAAAGCATCATGAAACTGTTAAATCAACAGTCCTGTGCCACTTTTTTGAAGAAAGTCTTTGAAACTATGTTTACTGTCACAAAATCCACTTTTGGCCAATTCACAGCCTGAAACGTCTTTTAAGAGCAGACAAAGTGAAAATGCATCTCCAGGCAGTAAAGTGCTGAAAACAGCAGGTATTCATGAAAGCATCATGAAACTGTGAAATCAACTGTCCTGAGCCACTTTTTTGAAGAAAATCTCTGAAACTACGTTTACTTTCAAAAAATCTACTTTTCGCTTCTTCCCAGTCTGAAACGTCTTTTAAGAGCATACAAAGTGAAAATGCATCTCTAGGCAGTACGGTGCTGAAAACAGCAGGTATTCATGAAAACATCATGAAACTGTTAAATAAACTGTACTGTGCCACTTTTTTGAAGAAAGTCTTTGAAACTATGTTTACTGTCACAAAATCCACTTTTGGCCAATTCACAGCCTGAAACGTCTTTTAAGAACATACAAAGTGAAAATGCATCTCTAGGCAGTAAAGTGCTGAAAACAGCAGGTATTCATGAAAGCATCATGAAACTGTTAAATCAACTGTCCTGTGCCACTTTTTGAAGAAAGTCTTTGAAACTATGTTTACTTTCACAAAATCCACTTTTGGCCAATTCACAACCTGAAACGTCTTTTAAGAGCAGACAAAGTGAAAATGCATCTCCAGGCAGTAAAGTGCTGAAAACAGCAGGTATTCATGAAAGCATCATGAAACTGTTAAATCAAGTGTCCTGAGCCACTTTTCTGAAGAAAATTTCTGAAACTATGTTTACTTTAAAAAAATCTACTTTTCGCTTCTTCCCAGACTGAAACTTTTTTTAAGAGCATAAAAAGTGAAAATGCATCTTCAAGCAGTACGGTGCTGAAAACAGCAGGTATTCATGAAAGCATCATGAAACTGTTAAATCAACAGTCCTGTGCCAATTTTTTGAAGAAAGTCTTTGAAACTATGTTTACTGTCACAAAATCCACTTTTGGCCAATTCACAGCCTGAAACGTCTTTTAAGAGCATAAAAAGTGAAAATGCATCTCTAGGCAGTACGGTGCTGAAAACAGCAGGTATTCATGAAAACATCATGAAACTGTTAAATCAACTGTCCTGTGCCACTTTTTTGAAGAAAGTCTTTGAAACTATGTTTACTGTCACAAAATCCACTTTTGGCCAATTCACAGCCTGAAACGTCTTTTAAGAACATTCAAAGTGAAAATGCATCTCTAGGCAGTAAAGTGCTGAAAACAGCAGGTATTCATGAAAGCATCATGAAACTGTTAAATCAACTGTCCTGTGCCACTTTTTGAAGAAAGTCTTTGAAACTATGTTTAATTTCACAAAATCCACTTTTGGCCAATTCACAGCCTGAAACGTCTTTTAAGAGCAGACAAAGTGAAAATGCATCTCCAGGCAGTAAAGTGCTGAAAACAGCAGGTATTCATGAAAGCATCATGAAACTGTTAAATCAAGTGTCCTGAGCCACTTTTCTGAAGAAAATTTCTGAAACTATGTTTACTTTAAAAAAATCTACTTTTCGCTTCTTCCCAGACTGAAACTTTTTTTAAGAGCATAAAAAGTGAAAATGCATCTTCAAGCAGTACGGTGCTGAAAACAGCAGGTATTCATGAAAGCATCATGAAACTGTTAAATCAACAGTCCTGTGCCAATTTTTTGAAGAAAGTCTTTGAAACTATGTTTACTGTCACAAAATCCACTTTTGGCCAATTCACAGCCTGAAACGTCTTTTGAGAGCAGACAAAGTGAAAATGCATCTCTAGGCAGTAAAGTGCTGAAAACAGCAGGTATTCATGAAAACATCATCAAACTGTTAAATCAACTGTCCTGCGAGACTCTTTTGAAGAAAGTCTTTGAAACTATGTTTACTTTCACAAAATCCACTTTTGGCCAATTCACAGCCTGAAACATCTTTTAAGAGCAGACAAAGTGAAAATGCATCTCCAGGCAGTAAAGTGCTGAAAACAGCAGGTATTCATGAAAGCATCATGAAACTGTGAAATCAACTGTCCTGAGCCACTTTTTGAAGAAAGTCTTTGAAACTATGTTTACTTTCACAAAATCCACTTTTGGCCAATTCACAGCCTGATACGTCTTTTAAGAACATACAAAGTGAAAATGCATCTCTAGGCAGTAAAGTGCTGAAAACAGCAGGTATTCATGAAAACATCATGAAACTGTGAAATCAACTGTCCTGAGCCACTTTTTTGAAGAAAATCTCTGAAACTACGTTTACTTTCAAAAAATCTACTTTTCGCTTCTTCCCAGTCTGAAACGTCTTTTAAGAGCATACAAAGTGAAAATGCATCTCTAGGCAGTAAAGTGCTGAAAACAGCAGGTAATCATGAAAGCAACATGAAACTGTTAAATCAACTGTGCTGTGCCACTTTTTTGAAGAAAGTCTTTGAAACTATGTTTACTGTCACAAAATCCACTTTTGGCCAATTCACAGCCTGAAACGTCTTTTAAGAACATACAAAGTGAAAATGCATCTCTAGGCAGTAAAGTGCTGAAAACAGCAGGTATTCATGAAAGCATCATGAAACTGTTAAATCAACTGTCCTGTGCCACTTTTTGAAGAAAGTCTTTGAAACTATGTTTACTTTCACAAAATCCACTTTTGGCCAATTCACAGCCTGAAACGTCTTTTAAGAGCAGACAAAGTGAAAATGCATCTCCAGGCAGTAAAGTGCTGAAAACAGCAGGTATTCATGAAAGCATCATGAAACTGTTAAATCAAGTGTCCTGAGCCACTTTTCTGAAGAAAATTTCTGAAACTATGTTTACTTTAAAAAAATCTACTTTTCGCTTCTTCCCAGACTGAAACTTTTTTTAAGAGCATAAAAAGTGAAAATGCATCTTCAAGCAGTACGGTGCTGAAAACAGCAGGTATTCATGAAAGCATCATGAAACTGTGAAATCAACTGTCCTGAGCAACTTTTTTGAAGAAAGTCTTTGAAACTATGTTTACTTTCACAAAATCCACTTTTGGCCAATTCACAGCCTGATACGTCTTTTAAGAACATACAAAGTGAAAATGCATCTCTAGGCAGTAAAGTGCTGAAAACAGCAGGTATTCATGAAAACATCATGAAACTGTGAAATCAACTGTCCTGAGCCACTTTTTTGAAGAAAATCTCTGAAACTACGTTTACTTTCAAAAAATCTACTTTTCGCTTCTTCCCAGTCTGAAACGTCTTTTAAGAGCATACAAAGTGAAAATGCATATCTAGGCAGTAAAGTGCTGAAAACAGCAGGTAATCATGAAAGCATCATGAAACTGTTAAATCAACTGTCCTGTGCCACTTTTTTGAAGAAAGTCTTTGAAACTATGTTTACTGTCACAAAATCCACTTTTGGCCAATTCACAGCCTGAAACGTCTTTTAAGAACATACAAAGTGAAAATGCATCTCTAGGCAGTAAAGTGCTGAAAACAGCAGGTATTCATGAAAGCATCATGAAACTGTTAAATCAACTGTCCTGTGCCACTTTTTGAAGAAAGTCTTTGAAACTATGTTTACTTTCACAAAATCCACTTTTGGCCAATTCACAGCCTGAAACGTCTTTTAAGAGCAGACAAAGTGAAAATGCATCTCCAGGCAGTAAAGTGCTGAAAACAGCAGGTATTCATGAAAGCATCATGAAACTGTTAAATCAAGTGTCCTGAGCCACTTTTCTGAAGAAAATTTCTGAAACTATGTTTACTTTAAAAAAATCTACTTTTCGCTTCTTCCCAGACTGAAACTTTTTTTAAGAGCATAAAAAGTGAAAATGCATCTTCAAGCAGTACGGTGCTGAAAACAGCAGGTATTCATGAAAGCATCATGAAACTGTTAAATCAACAGTCCTGTGCCAATTTTTTGAAGAAAGTCTTTGAAACTATGTTTACTGTCACAAAATCCACTTTTGGCCAATTCACAGCCTGAAACGTCTTTTGAGAGCAGACAAAGTGAAAATGCATCTCTAGGCAGTAAAGTGCTGAAAACAGCAGGTATTCATGAAAACATCATCAAACTGTTAAATCAACTGTCCTGCGAGACTCTTTTGAAGAAAGTCTTTGAAACTATGTTTACTTTCACAAAATCCACTTTTGGCCAATTCACAGCCTGAAACATCTTTTAAGAGCAGACAAAGTGAAAATGCATCTCTAGGCAGTAAAGTGCTGAAAACAGCAGGTATTCATGAAAACATCATGAAACTGTGAAATCAACTGTCCTGAGCCACTTTTTTGAAGAAAATCTCTGAAACTACGTTTACTTTCAAAAAATCTACTTTTCGCTTCTTCCCAGTCTGAAACGTCTTTTAAGAGCATACAAAGTGAAAATGCATCTCTAGGCAGTAAAGTGCTGAAAACAGCAGGTAATCATGAAAGCAACATGAAACTGTTAAATCAACTGTCCTGTGCCACTTTTTTGAAGAAAGTCTTTGAAACTATGTTTACTGTCACAAAATCCACTTTTGGCCAATTCACAGCCTGAAACGTCTTTTAAGAACATACAAAGTGAAAATGCATCTCTAGGCAGTAAAGTGCTGAAAACAGCAGGTATTCATGAAAGCATCATGAAACTGTTAAATCAACTGTCCTGTGCCACTTTTTGAAGAAAGTCTTTGAAACTATGTTTACTTTCACAAAATCCACTTTTGGCCAATTCACAGCCTGAAACGTCTTTTAAGAGCAGACAAAGTGAAAATGCATCTCCAGGCAGTAAAGTGCTGAAAACAGCAGGTATTCATGAAAGCATCATGAAACTGTTAAATCAAGTGTCCTGAGCCACTTTTCTGAAGAAAATTTCTGAAACTATGTTTACTTTAAAAAAATCTACTTTTCGCTTCTTCCCAGACTGAAACTTTTTTTAAGAGCATAAAAAGTGAAAATGCATCTTCAAGCAGTACGGTGCTGAAAACAGCAGGTATTCATGAAAGCATCATGAAACTGTGAAATCAACTGTCCTGAGCCACTTTTTTGAAGAAAGTCTTTGAAACTATGTTTACTTTCACAAAATCCACTTTTGGCCAATTCACAGCCTGATACGTCTTTTAAGAACATACAAAGTGAAAATGCATCTCTAGGCAGTAAAGTGCTGAAAACAGCAGGTATTCATGAAAACATCATGAAACTGTGAAATCAACTGTCCTGAGCCACTTTTTTGAAGAAAATCTCTGAAACTACGTTTACTTTCAAAAAATCTACTTTTCGCTTCTTCCCAGTCTGAAACGTCTTTTAAGAGCATACAAAGTGAAAATGCATCTCTAGGCAGTAAAGTGCTGAAAACAGCAGGTAATCATGAAAGCATCATGAAACTGTTAAATCAACTGTCCTGTGCCACTTTTTTGAAGAAAGTCTTTGAAACTATGTTTACTGTCACAAAATCCACTTTTGGCCAATTCACAGCCTGAAACGTCTTTTAAGAACATACAAAGTGAAAATGCATCTCTAGGCAGTAAAGTGCTGAAAACAGCAGGTATTCATGAAAGCATCATGAAACTGTTAAATCAACTGTCCTGTGCCACTTTTTGAAGAAAGTCTTTGAAACTATGTTTACTTTCACAAAATCCACTTTTGGCCAATTCACAGCCTGAAACGTCTTTTAAGAGCAGACAAAGTGAAAATGCATCTCCAGGCAGTAAAGTGCTGAAAACAGCAGGTATTCATGAAAGCATCATGAAACTGTTAAATCAAGTGTCCTGAGCCACTTTTCTGAAGAAAATTTCTGAAACTATGTTTACTTTAAAAAAATCTACTTTTCGCTTCTTCCCAGACTGAAACTTTTTTTAAGAGCATAAAAAGTGAAAATGCATCTTCAAGCAGTACGGTGCTGAAAACAGCAGGTATTCATGAAAGCATCATGAAACTGTTAAATCAACAGTCCTGTGTCAATTTTTTGAAGAAAGTCTTTGAAACTATGTTTACTGTCACAAAATCCACTTTTGGCCAATTCACAGCCTGAAACGTCTTTTGAGAGCAGACAAAGTGAAAATGCATCTCTAGGCAGTAAAGTGCTGAAAACAGCAGGTATTCATGAAAACATCATCAAACTGTTAAATCAACTGTCCTGCGAGACTCTTTTGAAGAAAGTCTTTGAAACTATGTTTACTTTCACAAAATCCACTTTTGGCCAATTCACAGCCTGAAACGTCTTTTAAGAGCAGACAAAGTGAAAATGCATCTCCAGGCAGTAAAGTGCTGAAAACAGCAGGTATTCATGAAAGCATCATGAAACTGTTAAATCAAGTGTCCTGAGCCACTTTTCTGAAGAAAATTTCTGAAACTATGTTTACTTTAAAAAAATCTACTTTTCGCTTCTTCCCAGACTGAAACTTTTTTTAAGAGCATAAAAAGTGAAAATGCATCTTCAAGCAGTACGGTGCTGAAAACAGCAGGTATTCATGAAAGCATCATGAAACTGTGAAATCAACTGTCCTGAGCCACTTTTTGAAGAAAGTCTTTGAAACTATGTTTACTTTCACAAAATCCACTTTTGGCCAATTCACAGCCTGATACGTCTTTTAAGAACATACAAAGTGAAAATGCATCTCTAGGCAGTAAAGTGCTGAAAACAGCAGGTATTCATGAAAACATCATGAAACTGTGAAATCAACTGTCCTGAGCCACTTTTCTGAAGAAAATTTCTGAAACTATGTTTACTTTAAAAAAATCTACTTTTCGCTTCTTCCCAGACTGAAACTTTTTTTAAGAGCATAAAAAGTGAAAATGCATCTTCAAGCAGTACGGTGCTGAAAACAGCAGGTATTCATGAAAGCATCATGAAACTGTTAAATCAACTGTCCTGTGCCAATTTTTTGAAGAAAGTCTTTGAAACTATGTTTACTGTCACAAAATCCACTTTTGGCCAATTCACAGCCTGAAACGTCTTTTGAGAGCAGACAAAGTGAAAATGCATCTCTAAGCAGTAAAGTGCTGAAAACAGCAGGTATTCATGAAAACATCATCAAACTGTTAAATCAACTGTCCTGCGAGACTCTTTTGAAGAAAGTCTTTGAAACTATGTTTACTTTCACAAAATCCACTTTTGGCCAATTCACAGCCTGAAACATCTTTTAAGAGCAGACAAAGTGAAAATGCATCTTCAAGCAGTACGGTGCTGAAAACAGCAGGTATTCATGAAAGCATCATGAAACTGTTAAATCAACAGTCCTGTGTCAATTTTTTGAAGAAAGTCTTTGAAACTATGTTTACTGTCACAAAATCCACTTTTGGCCAATTCACAGCCTGAAACGTCTTTTGAGAGCAGACAAAGTGAAAATGCATCTCTAGGCAGTAAAGTGCTGAAAACAGCAGGTATTCATGAAAACATCATCAAACTGTTAAATCAACTGTCCTGCGAGACTCTTTTGAAGAAAGTCTTTGAAACTATGTTTACTTTCACAAAATCCACTTTTGGCCAATTCACAGCCTGAAACGTCTTTTAAGAGCAGACAAAGTGAAAATGCATCTCCAGGCAGTAAAGTGCTGAAAACAGCAGGTATTCATGAAAGCATCATGAAACTGTTAAATCAAGTGTCCTGAGCCACTTTTCTGAAGAAAATTTCTGAAACTATGTTTACTTTAAAAAAATCTACTTTTCGCTTCTTCCCAGACTGAAACTTTTTTTAAGAGCATAAAAAGTGAAAATGCATCTTCAAGCAGTACGGTGCTGAAAACAGCAGGTATTCATGAAAGCATCATGAAACTGTGAAATCAACTGTCCTGAGCCACTTTTTGAAGAAAGTCTTTGAAACTATGTTTACTGTCACAAAATCCACTTTTGGCCAATTCACAGCCTGAAACGTCTTTTGAGAGCAGACAAAGTGAAAATGCATCTCTAAGCAGTAAAGTGCTGAAAACAGCAGGTATTCATGAAAACATCATCAAACTGTTAAATCAACTGTCCTGCGAGACTCTTTTGAAGAAAGTCTTTGAAACTATGTTTACTTTCACAAAATCCACTTTTGGCCAATTCACAGCCTGAAACATCTTTTAAGAGCAGACAAAGTGAAAATGCATCTTCAAGCAGTACGGTGCTGAAAACAGCAGGTATTCATGAAAGCATCATGAAACTGTTAAATCAACAGTCCTGTGTCAATTTTTTGAAGAAAGTCTTTGAAACTATGTTTACTGTCACAAAATCCACTTTTGGCCAATTCACAGCCTGAAACGTCTTTTGAGAGCAGACAAAGTGAAAATGCATCTCTAGGCAGTAAAGTGCTGAAAACAGCAGGTATTCATGAAAACATCATCAAACTGTTAAATCAACTGTCCTGCGAGACTCTTTTGAAGAAAGTCTTTGAAACTATGTTTACTTTCACAAAATCCACTTTTGGCCAATTCACAGCCTGAAACGTCTTTTAAGAGCAGACAAAGTGAAAATGCATCTCCAGGCAGTAAAGTGCTGAAAACAGCAGGTATTCATGAAAGCATCATGAAACTGTTAAATCAAGTGTCCTGAGCCACTTTTCTGAAGAAAATTTCTGAAACTATGTTTACTTTAAAAAAATCTACTTTTCGCTTCTTCCCAGACTGAAACTTTTTTTAAGAGCATAAAAAGTGAAAATGCATCTTCAAGCAGTACGGTGCTGAAAACAGCAGGTATTCATGAAAGCATCATGAAACTGTGAAATCAACTGTCCTGAGCCACTTTTTGAAGAAAGTCTTTGAAACTATGTTTACTTTCACAAAATCCACTTTTGGCCAATTCACAGCCTGATACGTCTTTTAAGAACATACAAAGTGAAAATGCATCTCTAGGCAGTAAAGTGCTGAAAACAGCAGGTATTCATGAAAACATCATGAAACTGTGAAATCAACTGTCCTGAGCCACTTTTCTGAAGAAAATTTCTGAAACTATGTTTACTTTAAAAAAATCTACTTTTCGCTTCTTCCCAGACTGAAACTTTTTTTAAGAGCATAAAAAGTGAAAATGCATCTTCAAGCAGTACGGTGCTGAAAACAGCAGGTATTCATGAAAGCATCATGAAACTGTTAAATCAACTGTCCTGTGCCAATTTTTTGAAGAAAGTCTTTGAAACTATGTTTACTGTCACAAAATCCACTTTTGGCCAATTCACAGCCTGAAACGTCTTTTGAGAGCAGACAAAGTGAAAATGCATCTCTAAGCAGTAAAGTGCTGAAAACAGCAGGTATTCATGAAAACATCATCAAACTGTTAAATCAACTGTCCTGCGAGACTCTTTTGAAGAAAGTCTTTGAAACTATGTTTACTTTCACAAAATCCACTTTTGGCCAATTCACAGCCTGAAACATCTTTTAAGAGCAGACAAAGTGAAAATGCATCTTCAAGCAGTACGGTGCTGAAAACAGCAGGTATTCATGAAAGCATCATGAAACTGTTAAATCAACAGTCCTGTGTCAATTTTTTGAAGAAAGTCTTTGAAACTATGTTTACTGTCACAAAATCCACTTTTGGCCAATTCACAGCCTGAAACGTCTTTTGAGAGCAGACAAAGTGAAAATGCATCTCTAGGCAGTAAAGTGCTGAAAACAGCAGGTATTCATGAAAACATCATCAAACTGTTAAATCAACTGTCCTGCGAGACTCTTTTGAAGAAAGTCTTTGAAACTATGTTTACTTTCACAAAATCCACTTTTGGCCAATTCACAGCCTGAAACGTCTTTTAAGAGCAGACAAAGTGAAAATGCATCTCCAGGCAGTAAAGTGCTGAAAACAGCAGGTATTCATGAAAGCATCATGAAACTGTTAAATCAAGTGTCCTGAGCCACTTTTCTGAAGAAAATTTCTGAAACTATGTTTACTTTAAAAAAATCTACTTTTCGCTTCTTCCCAGACTGAAACTTTTTTTAAGAGCATAAAAAGTGAAAATGCATCTTCAAGCAGTACGGTGCTGAAAACAGCAGGTATTCATGAAAGCATCATGAAACTGTGAAATCAACTGTCCTGAGCCACTTTTTGAAGAAAGTCTTTGAAACTATGTTTACTTTCACAAAATCCACTTTTGGCCAATTCACAGCCTGATACGTCTTTTAAGAACATACAAAGTGAAAATGCATCTCTAGGCAGTAAAGTGCTGAAAACAGCAGGTATTCATGAAAACATCATGAAACTGTGAAATCAACTGTCCTGAGCCACTTTTCTGAAGAAAATTTCTGAAACTATGTTTACTTTAAAAAAATCTACTTTTCGCTTCTTCCCAGACTGAAACTTTTTTTAAGAGCATAAAAAGTGAAAATGCATCTTCAAGCAGTACGGTGCTGAAAACAGCAGGTATTCATGAAAGCATCATGAAACTGTTAAATCAACAGTCCTGTGCCAATTTTTTGAAGAAAGTCTTTGAAACTATGTTTACTGTCACAAAATCCACTTTTGGCCAATTCACAGCCTGAAACGTCTTTTGAGAGCAGACAAAGTGAAAATGCATCTCTAGGCAGTAAAGTGCTGAAAACAGCAGGTATTCATGAAAACATCATCAAACTGTTAAATCAACTGTCCTGCGAGACTCTTTTGAAGAAAGTCTTTGAAACTATGTTTACTTTCACAAAATCCACTTTTGGCCAATTCACAGCCTGAAACATCTTTTAAGAGCAGACAAAGTGAAAATGCATCTCCAGGCAGTAAAGTGCTGAAAACAGCAGGTATTCATGAAAGCATCATGAAACTGTGAAATCAACTGTCCTGAGCCACTTTTTTGAAGAAAGTCTTTGAAACTATGTTTACTTTCACAAAATCCACTTTTGGCCAATTCACAGCCTGATACGTCTTTTAAGAACATACAAAGTGAAAATGCATCTCTAGGCAGTAAAGTGCTGAACACAGCAGGTATTCATGAAAACATCATGAAACTGTGAAATCAACTGTCCTGAGCCACTTTTCTGAAGAAAATTTCTGAAACTATGTTTACTTTAAAAAAATCTACTTTTCGCTTCTTCCCAGACTGAAACTTTTTTTAAGAGCATAAAAAGTGAAAATGCATCTTCAAGCAGTACGGTGCTGAAAACAGCAGGTATTCATGAAAGCATCATGAAACTGTTAAATCAACAGTCCTGTGCCAATTTTTTGAAGAAAGTCTTTGAAACTATGTTTACTGTCACAAAATCCACTTTTGGCCAATTCACAGCCTGAAACGTCTTTTGAGAGCAGACAAAGTGAAAATGCATCTCTAGGCAGTAAAGTGCTGAAAACAGCAGGTATTCATGAAAACATCATCAAACTGTTAAATCAACTGTCCTGCGAGACTCTTTTGAAGAAAGTCTTTGAAACTATGTTTACTTTCACAAAATCCACTTTTGGCCAATTCACAGCCTGAAACATCTTTTAAGAGCAGACAAAGTGAAAATGCATCTCCAGGCAGTAAAGTGCTGAAAACAGCAGGTATTCATGAAAGCATCATGAAACTGTGAAATCAACTGTCCTGAGCCACTTTTTTGAAGAAAGTCTTTGAAACTATGTTTACTTTCACAAAATCCACTTTTGGCCAATTCACAGCCTGATACGTCTTTTAAGAACATACAAAGTGAAAATGCATCTCTAGGCAGTAAAGTGCTGAAAACAGCAGGTATTCATGAAAACATCATGAAACTGTGAAATCAACTGTCCTGAGCCACTTTTTTGAAGAAAATCTCTGAAACTACGTTTACTTTCAAAAAATCTACTTTTCGCTTCTTCCCAGTCTGAAACGTCTTTTAAGAGCATACAAAGTGAAAATGCATCTCTAGGCAGTAAAGTGCTGAAAACAGCAGGTAATCATGAAAGCAACATGAAACTGTTAAATCAACTGTCCTGTGCCACTTTTTTGAAGAAAGTCTTTGAAACTATGTTTACTGTCACAAAATCCACTTTTGGCCAATTCACAGCCTGAAACGTCTTTTAAGAACATACAAAGTGAAAATGCATCTCTAGGCAGTAAAGTGCTGAAAACAGCAGGTATTCATGAAAGCATCATGAAACTGTTAAATCAACTGTCCTGTGCCACTTTTTGAAGAAAGTCTTTGAAACTATGTTTACTTTCACAAAATCCACTTTTGGCCAATTCACAGCCTGAAACGTCTTTTAAGAGCAGACAAAGTGAAAATGCATCTCCAGGCAGTAAAGTGCTGAAAACAGCAGGTATTCATGAAAGCATCATGAAACTATTAAATCAAGTGTCCTGAGCCACTTTTCTGAAGAAAATTTCTGAAACTATGTTTACTTTAAAAAAATCTACTTTTCGCTTCTTCCCAGACTGAAACTTTTTTTAAGAGCATAAAAAGTGAAAATGCATCTTCAAGCAGTACGGTGCTGAAAACAGCAGGTATTCATGAATGCATCATGAAACTGTGAAATCAACTGTCCTGAGCCACTTTTTGAAGAAAGTCTTTGAAACTATGTTTACTTTCACAAAATCCACTTTTGGCCAATTCACAGCCTGATACGTCTTTTAAGAACATACAAAGTGAAAATGCATCTCTAGGCAGTAAAGTGCTGAAAACAGCAGGTATTCATGAAAACATCATGAAACTGTGAAATCAACTGTCCTGAGCCACTTTTCTGAAGAAAATTTCTGAAACTATGTTTACTTTAAAAAAATCTACTTTTCGCTTCTTCCCAGACTGAAACTTTTTTTAAGAGCATAAAAAGTGAAAATGCATCTTCAAGCAGTACGGTGCTGAAAACAGCAGGTATTCATGAAAGCATCATGAAACTGTTAAATCAACAGTCCTGTGCCAATTTTTTGAAGAAAGTCTTTGAAACTATGTTTACTGTCACAAAATCCACTTTTGGCCAATTCACAGCCTGAAACGTCTTTTGAGAGCAGACAAAGTGAAAATGCATCTCTAGGCAGTAAAGTGCTGAAAACAGCAGGTATTCATGAAAACATCATCAAACTGTTAAATCAACTGTCCTGCGAGACTCTTTTGAAGAAAGTCTTTGAAACTATGTTTACTTTCACAAAATCCACTTTTGGCCAATTCACAGCCTGAAACATCTTTTAAGAGCAGACAAAGTGAAAATGCATCTCCAGGCAGTAAAGTGCTGAAAACAGCAGGTATTCATGAAAGCATCATGAAACTGTGAAATCAACTGTCCTGAGCCACTTTTTTGAAGAAAGTCTTTGAAACTATGTTTACTTTCACAAAATCCACTTTTGGCCAATTCACAGCCTGATACGTCTTTTAAGAACATACAAAGTGAAAATGCATCTCTAGGCAGTAAAGTGCTGAAAACAGCAGGTATTCATGAAAACATCATGAAACTGTGAAATCAACTGTCCTGAGCCACTTTTCTGAAGAAAATTTCTGAAACTATGTTTACTTTAAAAAAATCTACTTTTCGCTTCTTCCCAGACTGAAACTTTTTTTAAGAGCATAAAAAGTGAAAATGCATCTTCAAGCAGTACGGTGCTGAAAACAGCAGGTATTCATGAAAGCATCATGAAACTGTTAAATCAACAGTCCTGTGCCAATTTTTTGAAGAAAGTCTTTGAAACTATGTTTACTGTCACAAAATCCACTTTTGGCCAATTCACAGCCTGAAACGTCTTTTGAGAGCAGACAAAGTGAAAATGCATCTCTAGGCAGTAAAGTGCTGAAAACAGCAGGTATTCATGAAAGCATCATGAAACTGTGAAATCAACTGTCCTGAGCCACTTTTTTGAAGAAAGTCTTTGAAACTATGTTTACTTTCACAAAATCCACTTTTGGCCAATTCACAGCCTGATACGTCTTTTAAGAACATACAAAGTGAAAATGCATCTCTAGGCAGTAAAGTGCTGAAAACAGCAGGTATTCATGAAAACATCATGAAACTGTGAAATCAACTGTCCTGAGCCACTTTTTTGAAGAAAATCTCTGAAACTACGTTTACTTTCAAAAAATCTACTTTTCGCTTCTTCCCAGTCTGAAACGTCTTTTAAGAGCATACAAAGTGAAAATGCATCTCTAGGCAGTAAAGTGCTGAAAACAGCAGGTAATCATGAAAGCAACATGAAACTGTTAAATCAACTGTCCTGTGCCACTTTTTTGAAGAAAGTCTTTGAAACTATGTTTACTGTCACAAAATCCACTTTTGGCCAATTCACAGCCTGAAACGTCTTTTAAGAACATACAAAGTGAAAATGCATCTCTAGGCAGTAAAGTGCTGAAAACAGCAGGTATTCATGAAAGCATCATGAAACTGTTAAATCAACTGTCCTGTGCCACTTTTTGAAGAAAGTCTTTGAAACTATGTTTACTTTCACAAAATCCACTTTTGGCCAATTCACAGCCTGAAACGTCTTTTAAGAGCAGACAAAGTGAAAATGCATCTCCAGGCAGTAAAGTGCTGAAAACAGCAGGTATTCATGAAAGCATCATGAAACTGTTAAATCAAGTGTCCTGAGCCACTTTTTTGAAGAAAGTCTTTGAAACTATGTTTACTTTCACAAAATCCACTTTTGGCCAATTCACAGCCTGATACGTCTTTTAAGAACATACAAAGTGAAAATGCATCTCTAGGCAGTAAAGTGCTGAAAACAGCAGGTATTCATGAAAACATCATGAAACTGTGAAATCAACTGTCCTGAGCCACTTTTCTGAAGAAAATTTCTGAAACTATGTTTACTTTAAAAAAATCTACTTTTCGCTTCTTCCCAGACTGAAACTTTTTTTAAGAGCATAAAAAGTGAAAATGCATCTTCAAGCAGTACGGTGCTGAAAACAGCAGGTATTCATGAAAGCATCATGAAACTGTTAAATCAACAGTCCTGTGCCAATTTTTTGAAGAAAGTCTTTGAAACTATGTTTACTGTCACAAAATCCACTTTTGGCCAATTCACAGCCTGAAACGTCTTTTGAGAGCAGACAAAGTGAAAATGCATCTCTAGGCAGTAAAGTGCTGAAAACAGCAGGTATTCATGAAAGCATCATGAAACTGTGAAATCAACTGTCCTGAGCCACTTTTTTGAAGAAAGTCTTTGAAACTATGTTTACTTTCACAAAATCCACTTTTGGCCAATTCACAGCCTGATACGTCTTTTAAGAACATACAAAGTGAAAATGCATCTCTAGGCAGTAAAGTGCTGAAAACAGCAGGTATTCATGAAAACATCATGAAACTGTGAAATCAACTGTCCTGAGCCACTTTTTTGAAGAAAATCTCTGAAACTACGTTTACTTTCAAAAAATCTACTTTTCGCTTCTTCCCAGTCTGAAACGTCTTTTAAGAGCATACAAAGTGAAAATGCATCTCTAGGCAGTAAAGTGCTGAAAACAGCAGGTAATCATGAAAGCAACATGAAACTGTTAAATCAACTGTCCTGTGCCACTTTTTTGAAGAAAGTCTTTGAAACTATGTTTACTGTCACAAAATCCACTTTTGGCCAATTCACAGCCTGAAACGTCTTTTAAGAACATACAAAGTGAAAATGCATCTCTAGGCAGTAAAGTGCTGAAAACAGCAGGTATTCATGAAAGCATCATGAAACTGTTAAATCAACTGTCCTGTGCCACTTTTTGAAGAAAGTCTTTGAAACTATGTTTACTTTCACAAAATCCACTTTTGGCCAATTCACAGCCTGAAACGTCTTTTAAGAGCAGACAAAGTGAAAATGCATCTCCAGGCAGTAAAGTGCTGAAAACAGCAGGTATTCATGAAAGCATCATGAAACTGTTAAATCAAGTGTCCTGAGCCACTTTTCTGAAGAAAATTTCTGAAACTATGTTTACTTTAAAAAAATCTACTTTTCGCTTCTTCCCAGACTGAAACTTTTTTTAAGAGCATAAAAAGTGAAAATGCATCTTCAAGCAGTACGGTGCTGAAAACAGCAGGTATTCATGAAAGCATCATGAAACTGTGAAATCAACTGTCCTGAGCCACTTTTTTGAAGAAAGTCTTTGAAACTATGTTTACTTTCACAAAATCCACTTTTGGCCAATTCACAGCCTGATACGTCTTTTAAGAACATACAAAGTGAAAATGCATCTCTAGGCAGTAAAGTGCTGAAAACAGCAGGTATTCATGAAAACATCATGAAACTGTGAAATCAACTGTCCTGAGCCACTTTTTTGAAGAAAATCTCTGAAACTACGTTTACTTTCAAAAAATCTACTTTTCGCTTCTTCCCAGTCTGAAACGTCTTTTAAGAGCATACAAAGTGAAAATGCATCTCTAGGCAGTAAAGTGCTGAAAACAGCAGGTAATCATGAAAGCATCATGAAACTGTTAAATCAACTGTCCTGTGCCACTTTTTTGAAGAAAGTCTTTGAAACTATGTTTACTGTCACAAAATCCACTTTTGGCCAATTCACAGCCTGAAACGTCTTTTAAGAACATACAAAGTGAAAATGCATCTCTAGGCAGTAAAGTGCTGAAAACAGCAGGTATTCATGAAAGCATCATGAAACTGTTAAATCAACTGTCCTGTGCCACTTTTTGAAGAAAGTCTTTGAAACTATGTTTACTTTCACAAAATCCACTTTTGGCCAATTCACAGCCTGAAACGTCTTTTAAGAGCAGACAAAGTGAAAATGCATCTCCAGGCAGTAAAGTGCTGAAAACAGCAGGTATTCATGAAAGCATCATGAAACTGTTAAATCAAGTGTCCTGAGCCACTTTTCTGAAGAAAATTTCTGAAACTATGTTTACTTTAAAAAAATCTACTTTTCGCTTCTTCCCAGACTGAAACTTTTTTTAAGAGCATAAAAAGTGAAAATGCATCTTCAAGCAGTACGGTGCTGAAAACAGCAGGTATTCATGAAAGCATCATGAAACTGTGAAATCAACTGTTCTGAGCCACTTTTTTGAAGAAAGTCTTTGAAACTATGTTTACTTTCACAAAATCCACTTTTGGCCAATTCACAGCCTGATACGTCTTTTAAGAACATACAAAGTGAAAATGCATCTCTAGGCAGTAAAGTGCTGAAAACAGCAGGTATTCATGAAAACATCATGAAACTGTGAAATCAACTGTCCTGAGCCACTTTTTTGAAGAAAATCTCTGAAACTACGTTTACTTTCAAAAAATCTACTTTTCGCTTCTTCCCAGTCTGAAACGTCTTTTAAGAGCATACAAAGTGAAAATGCATCTCTAGGCAGTAAAGTGCTGAAAACAGCAGGTAATCATGAAAGCATCATGAAACTGTTAAATCAACTGTCCTGTGCCACTTTTTTGAAGAAAGTCTTTGAAACTATGTTTACTGTCACAAAATCCACTTTTGGCCAATTCACAGCCTGAAACGTCTTTTAAGAACATACAAAGTGAAAATGCATCTCTAGGCAGTAAAGTGCTGAAAACAGCAGGTATTCATGAAAGCATCATGAAACTGTTAAATCAACTGTCCTGTGCCACTTTTTGAAGAAAGTCTTTGAAACTATGTTTACTTTCACAAAATCCACTTTTGGCCAATTCACAGCCTGAAACGTCTTTTAAGAGCAGACAAAGTGAAAATGCATCTCCAGGCAGTAAAGTGCTGAAAACAGCAGGTATTCATGAAAGCATCATGAAACTGTTAAATCAAGTGTCCCGAGCCACTTTTCTGAAGAAAATTTCTGAAACTATGTTTACTTTAAAAAAATCTACTTTTCGCTTCTTCCCAGACTGA
Source organism: Cebidichthys violaceus (assembly GCF_023349555.1). Classification (NCBI taxonomy): domain Eukaryota; kingdom Metazoa; phylum Chordata; class Actinopteri; order Perciformes; family Stichaeidae; genus Cebidichthys; species Cebidichthys violaceus. Next base: position 26,018 of record NW_027176637.1, read on the forward strand.
AACTTTTTTTAAGAGCATAAAAAGTGAAAATGCATCTTCAAGCAGTACGGTGCTGAAAACAGCAGGTATTCATGAAAGCATCATGAAACTGTTAAATCAACAGTCCTGTGCCAATTTTTTGAAGAAAGTCTTTGAAACTATGTTTACTGTCACAAAATCCACTTTTGGCCAATTCACAGCCTGAAACGTCTTTTGAGAGCAGACAAAGTGAAAATGCATCTCTAGGCAGTAAAGTGCTGAAAACAGCAGGTATTCATGAAAACATCATCAAACTGTTAAATCAACTGTCCTGCGAGACTCTTTTGAAGAAAGTCTTTGAAACTATGTTTACTTTCACAAAATCCACTTTTGGCCAATTCACAGCCTGAAACATCTTTTAAGAGCAGACAAAGTGAAAATGCATCTCCAGGCAGTAAAGTGCTGAAAACAGCAGGTATTCATGAAAGCATCATGAAACTGTGAAATCAACTGTCCTGAGCCACTTTTTTGAAGAAAGTCTTTGAAACTATGTTTACTTTCACAAAATCCACTTTTGGCCAATTCACAGCCTGATACGTCTTTTAAGAACATACAAAGTGAAAATGCATCTCTAGGCAGTAAAGTGCTGAAAACAGCAGGTATTCATGAAAACATCATGAAACTGTGAAATCAACTGTCCTGAGCCACTTTTTTGAAGAAAATCTCTGAAACTACGTTTACTTTCAAAAAATCTACTTTTCGCTTCTTCCCAGTCTGAAACGTCTTTTAAGAGCATACAAAGTGAAAATGCATCTCTAGGCAGTAAAGTGCTGAAAACAGCAGGTAATCATGAAAGCAACATGAAACTGTTAAATCAACTGTCCTGTGCCACTTTTTTGAAGAAAGTCTTTGAAACTATGTTTACTGTCACAAAATCCACTTTTGGCCAATTCACAGCCTGAAACGTCTTTTAAGAACATACAAAGTGAAAATGCATCTCCAGGCAGTAAAGTGCTGAAAACAGCAGGTATTCATGAAAGCATCATGAAACTGTTAAATCAACTGTCCTGTGCCACTTTTTGAAGAAAGTCTTTGAAACTATGTTTACTTTCACAAAATCCACTTTTGGCCAATTCACAGCCTGAAACGTCTTTTAAGAGCAGACAAAGTGAAAATGCATCTCCAGGCAGTAAAGTGCTGAAAACAGCAGGTATTCATGAAAGCATCATGAAACTGTTAAATCAAGTGTCCTGAGCCACTTTTCTGAAGAAAATTTCTGAAACTATGTTTACTTTAAAAAAATCTACTTTTCGCTTCTTCCCAGACTGAAACTTTTTTTAAGAGCATAAAAAGTGAAAATGCATCTTCAAGCAGTACGGTGCTGAAAACAGCAGGTATTCATGAAAGCATCATGAAACTGTGAAATCAACTGTCCTGAGCCACTTTTTTGAAGAAAGTCTTTGAAACTATGTTTACTTTCACAAAATCCACTTTTGGCCAATTCACAGCCTGATACGTCTTTTAAGAACATACAAAGTGAAAATGCATCTCTAGGCAGTAAAGTGCTGAAAACAGCAGGTATTCATGAAAACATCATGAAACTGTGAAATCAACTGTCCTGAGCCACTTTTTTGAAGAAAATCTCTGAAACTACGTTTACTTTCAAAAAATCTACTTTTCGCTTCTTCCCAGTCTGAAACGTCTTTTAAGAGCATACAAAGTGAAAATGCATCTCTAGGCAGTAAAGTGCTGAAAACAGCAGGTAATCATGAAAGCATCATGAAACTGTTAAATCAACTGTCCTGTGCCACTTTTTTGAAGAAAGTCTTTGAAACTATGTTTACTGTCACAAAATCCACTTTTGGCCAATTCACAGCCTGAAACGTCTTTTAAGAACATACAAAGTGAAAATGCATCTCTAGGCAGTAAAGTGCTGAAAACAGCAGGTATTCATGAAAGCATCATGAAACTGTTAAATCAACTGTCCTGTGCCACTTTTTGAAGAAAGTCTTTGAAACTATGTTTACTTTCACAAAATCCACTTTTGGCCAATTCACAGCCTGAAACGTCTTTTAAGAGCAGACAAAGTGAAAATGCATCTCCAGGCAGTAAAGTGCTGAAAACAGCAGGTATTCATGAAAGCATCATGAAACTGTTAAATCAAGTGTCCTGAGCCACTTTTCTGAAGAAAATTTCTGAAACTATGTTTACTTTAAAAAAATCTACTTTTCGCTTCTTCCCAGACTGAAACTTTTTTTAAGAGCATAAAAAGTGAAAATGCATCTTCAAGCAGTACGGTGCTGAAAACAGCAGGTATTCATGAAAGCATCATGAAACTGTTAAATCAACAGTCCTGTGTCAATTTTTTGAAGAAAGTCTTTGAAACTATGTTTACTGTCACAAAATCCACTTTTGGCCAATTCACAGCCTGAAACGTCTTTTGAGAGCAGACAAAGTGAAAATGCATCTCTAAGCAGTAAAGTGCTGAAAACAGCAGGTATTCATGAAAGCATCATGAAACTGTGAAATCAACTGTCCTGAGCCACTTTTTTGAAGAAAGTCTTTGAAACTATGTTTACTTTCACAAAATCCACTTTTGGCCAATTCACAGCCTGATACGTCTTTTAAGAACATACAAAGTGAAAATGCATCTCTAGGCAGTAAAGTGCTGAAAACAGCAGGTATTCATGAAAACATCATGAAACTGTGAAATCAACTGTCCTGAGCCACTTTTTTGAAGAAAATCTCTGAAACTACGTTTACTTTCAAAAAATTTACTTTTCGCTTCTTCCCAGTCTGAAACGTCTTTTAAGAGCATACAAAGTGAAAATGAATCTCTAGGCAGTAAAGTGCTGAAAACAGCAGGAATTCATGAAAGCATCATGAAACTGTTAAATCAACTGTCCTGTGCCACTTTTTGAAGAAAGTCTTTGAAACTATGTTTACTTTCACAAAATCCACTTTTGGCCAATTCACAGCCTGAAACGTCTTTTAAGAGCAGACAAAGTGAAAATGCATCTCCAGGCAGTAAAGTGCTGAAAACAGCAGGTATTCATGAAAGCATCATGAAACTGTTAAATCAAGTGTCCTGAGCCACTTTTCTGAAGAAAATTTCTGAAACTATGTTTACTTTAAAAAAATCTACTTTTCGCTTTTTCCCAGACTGAAACTTTTTTTAAGAGCATAAAAAGTGAAAATGCATCTTCAAGCAGTACGGTGCTGAAAACAGCAGGTATTCATGAAAGCATCATGAAACTGTTAAATCAACAGTCCTGTGTCAATTTTTTGAAGAAAGTCTTTGAAACTATGTTTACTGTCACAAAATCCACTTTTGGCCAATTCACAGCCTGAAACGTCTTTTGAGAGCAGACAAAGTGAAAATGTATCTCTAGGCAGTAAAGTGCTGAAAACAGCAGGTATTCATGAAAACATCATCAAACTGTTAAATCAACTGTCCTGCGAGACTCTTTTGAAGAAAGTCTTTGAAACTATGTTTACTTTCACAAAATCCACTTTTGGCCAATTCACAGCCTGAAACGTCTTTTAAGAGCAGACAAAGTGAAAATGCATCTCCAGGCAGTAAAGTGCTGAAAACAGCAGGTATTCATGAAAGCATCATGAAACTGTGAAATCAACTGTCCTGAGCCACTTTTTTGAAGAAAGTCTTTGAAACTATGTTTACTTTCACAAAATCCACTTTTGGCCAATTCACAGCCTGATACGTCTTTTAAGAACATACAAAGTGAAAATGCATCTCTAGGCAGTAAAGTGCTGAAAACAGCAGGTATTCATGAAAACATCATGAAACTGTGAAATCAACTGTCCTGAGCCACTTTTTTGAAGAAAATCTCTGAAACTACGTTTACTTTCAAAAAATCTACTTTTCGCTTCTTCCCAGTCTGAAACGTCTTTTAAGAGCATACAAAGTGAAAATGCATCTCTAGGCAGTAAAGTGCTGAAAACAGCAGGTATTCATGAAAGCATCATGAAACTGTTAAATCAACTGTCCTGTGCCACTTTTTTGAAGAAAGTCTTTGAAACTATGTTTACTGTCACAAAATCCACTTTTGGCCAATTCACAGCCTGAAACGTCTTTTAAGAACATACAAAGTGAAAATGCATCTCTAGGCAGTAAAGTGCTGAAAACAAAAGGTATTCATGAAAGCATCATGAAACTGTTAAATCAACTGTCCTGTGCCAATTTTTGAAGAAAGTCTTTGAAACTATGTTTACTTTCACAAAATCCACTTTTGGCCAATTCACAGCCTGAAACGTCTTTTAAGAGCAGACAAAGTGAAAATGCATCTCCAGGCAGTAAAGTGCTGAAAACAGCAGGTATTCATGAAAGCATCATGAAACTGTTAAATCAAGTGTCCTGAGCCACTTTTCTGAAGAAAATTTCTGAAACTATGTTTACTTTAAAAAAATCTACTTTTCGCTTCTTCACAGTCTGAAACGTCTTTTAAGAGCATACAAAGTGAAAATGCATCTCTAGGCAGTAAAGTGCTGAAAACAAAAGGTATCCATGAAAACATCATGAAACTGTTAAATCAACTGTCCTGCGCCACTTTTTTGAAGAAAGTCTTTGAAACTATGTTTACTGTCACAAAATCCACTTTTGGCCAATTCACAGCCTGAAACGTCTTTTAAGAGCAGACAAAGTGAAAATGCATCTCCAGGCAGTAAAGTGCTGAAAACAGCAGGTATTCATGAAAGCATCATGAAACTGTGAAATCAACTGTCCTGAACCACTTTTTTGAAGAAAGTCTTTGAAACTATGTTTACTTTCACAAAATCCACTTTTGGCCAATTCACAGCCTGATACGTCTTTTAAGAACATACAAAGTGAAAATGCATCTCTAGGCAGTAAAGTGCTGAAAACAGCAGGTATTCATGAAAACATCATGAAACTGTAAAATCAACTGTCCTGAGCCACTTTTTTGAAGAAAATCTCTGAAACTACGTTTACTTTCAAAAAATCTACTTTTCGCTTCTTCCCAGTCTGAAACGTCTTTTAAGAGCATACAAAGTGAAAATGCATCTCTAGGCAGTAAAGTGCTGAAAACAAAAGGTATCCATGAAAACATCATGAAACTGTTAAATCAACTGTCCTGCGCCACTTTTTTGAAGAAAGTCTTTGAAACTATGTTTACTGTCACAAAATCCACTTTTGGCCAATTCACAGCCTGAAACGTCTTTTAAGAGCAGACAAAGTGAAAATGCATCTCCAGGCAGTAAAGTGCGGGAAAACAGCAGGTATTCATGAAAACATCATGAAACTGTAAAATAAACTGTACTGTGCCACTTTTTTGAAGAAAGTCTTTGAAACTATGTTTACTGTCACAAAATCCACTTTTGGCCAATTCACAGCCTGAAACGTCTTTTAAGAACATACAAAGTGAAAATGCATCTTCAAGCAGTAAAGTGCTGAAAACAAAAGGTATCCATGAAAACATCATGAAACTGTTTAAATCAACTGTCCTGCGCCACTTTTTTGAAGAAAGTCTTTGAAACTATGTTTACTGTCACAAAATCCACTTTTGGCCAATTCACAGCCTGAAACGTCTTTTAAGAGCATAAAAAGTGAAAATGCATCTCTAGGCAGTACGGTGCTGAAAACAGCAGGTATTCATGAAAACATCATGAAACTGTAAAATAAACTGTACTGTGCCACTTTTTTGAAGAAAGTCTTTGAAACTATGTTTACTTTCACCAAATCCACTTTTGGCCTCTTCCCAGTCTGAAAACGTCTTTTAAGAGCATACAAAGTGAAAATGCATCTCTAGGCAGTAAAGTGCTGAAAACAAAAGGTATCCATGAAAACATCATGAAACTGTTAAATCAACTGTCCTGTGCCACTTTTTGAAGAAAGTCTTTGAAACTATGTTTACTTTCACAAAATCCACTTTTGGCCAATTCACAGCCTGAAACGTCTTTTAAGAGCAGACAAAGTGAAAATGCATCTCCAGGCAGTAAAGTGCTGAAAACAGCAGGTATTCATGAAAGCATCATGAAACTGTTAAATCAAGTGTCCTGAGCCACTTTTCTGAAGAAAATTTCTGAAACTATGTTTACTTTAAAAAAATCTACTTTTCTCTTCTTCTCAGACTGAAACTTTGTTTAAGAGCATAAAAAGTGAAAATGCATCTTCAAGCAGTACGGTGCTGAAAACAGCAGGTATTCATGAAAGCATCATGAAACTGTTAAATCAACAGTCCTGTGCCAATTTTTTGAAGAAAGTCTTTGAAACTATGTTTACTTTCACAAAATCCACTTTTGGCCAATTCACAGCCTGAAACGTCTTTTAAGAGCAGACAAAGTGAAAATGCATCTCCAGGCAGTAAAGTGCTGAAAACAGCAGGTATTCATGAAAGCATCATGAAACTGTTAAATCAAGTGTCCTGAGCCACTTTTCTGAAGAAAATTTCTGAAACTATGTTTACTTTAAAAAAATCTACTTTTCGCTTCTTCCCAGACTGAAACTTTTTTTAAGAGCATAAAAAGTGAAAATGCATCTTCAAGCAGTACGGTGCTGAAAACAGCAGATATTCATGAAATCAACATGAAACTGTGAAAGCAACTGTCCTGAGCCAATTTTTTGAAGAAAGTCTTTGAAACTATGTTTACTTTCACAAAATCCACTTTTGGCCAATTCACAGCCTGAAACGTCTTTTAAGAGCATAAAAAGTGAAAATGCATCTCTAGGCAGTACGGTGCTGAAAACAGCAGGTATTAATGAAAACATCATGAAACTGTTAAATCAACTGTCCTGTGCCACTTTTTGAAGAAAGTCTTTGAAACTATGTTTACTGTCACAAAATCCACTTTTGGCCAATTCACAGCCTGAAACATCTTTTAAGAGCATACAAAGTGAAAATGCATCTCTAGGCAGTAAAGTGCTGAAAACAGCAGGTATTCATGAAAGCATCATGAAACTGTTAAATCAACAGTCCTGTGCCACTTTTTTGAAGAAAGTCTTTGAAACTATGTTTACTGTCACAAAATCCACTTTTGGCCAATTCACAGCCTGAAAACGTCTTTTAAGAACATCCAAAGTGAAAATGCATCTCTAGGCAGTAAAGTGCTGAAAACAGCAGGTATTCATGAAAGCATCATGAAACTGTTAAATAAACTGTACTGTGCCACTTTTTTGAAGAAAGTCTTTGAAACTATGTTTACTGTCACAAAATCCACTTTTCGCTTCTTCCCAGCCTGAAACTTTTTTTAAGAGCATAAAAAGTGAAAATGCATCTTCAAGCAGTACGGTGCTGAAAACAGCAGATATTCATGAAATCAACATGAAACTGTGAAAGCAACTGTCCTGAGCCAATTTTTTGAAGAAAGTCTTTGAAACTATGTTTACTTTCACAAAATCCACTTTTGGCCAATTCACAGCCTGAAAAGTCTTTTAAGAGCATAAAAAGTGAAAATGCATCTTCAAGCAGTACGGTGCTGAAAACAGCAGATATTCATGAAATCAACATGAAACTGTGAAAGCAACTGTCCTGAGCCAATTTTTTGAAGAAAGTCTTTGAAACTATGTTTACTTTCACAAAATCCACTTTTGGCCAATTCACAGCATGAAACGTCTTTTAAGAGCATAAAAAGTGAAAATGCATCTCTAGGCAGTACGGTGCTGAAAACAGCAGGTATTCATGAAAACATCATGAAACTGTTAAATCAACTGTCCTGTGCCACTTTTTGAAGAAAGTCTTTGAAACTATGTTTACTTTCACAAAATCCACTTTTGGCCAATTCACAGCCTGAAACGTCTTTTGAGAGCAGACAAAGTGAAAATGCATGTCTAGGCAGTAAAGTGCTGAAAACAGCAGGTATTCATGAAATCATCATGAAACTGTGAAATCAACTGTCCTGAGCCACTTTTTTGAAGAAAATCTCTGAAACTACGTTTACTTTCAAAAAATCTACTTTTCGCTTCTTCCCAGTCTGAAACGTCTTTTAAGAGCATACAAAGTGAAAATGCATCTCTAGGCAGTAAAGTGCTGAAAACAAAAGGTATCCATGAAAACATCATGAAACTGTTAAATCAACTGTCCTGTGCCACTTTTTGAAGAAAGTCTTTGAAACTATGTTTACTTTCACAAAATCCACTTTTGGCCAATTCACAGCCTGAAACGTCTTTTAAGAGCAGACAAAGTGAAAATGCATCTCCAGGCAGTAAAGTGCTGAAAACAGCAGGTATTCATGAAAGCATCATGAAACTGTTAAATCAAGTGTCCTGAGCCACTTTTCTGAAGAAAATTTCTGAAACTATGTTTACTTTAAAAAAATCTACTTTTCGCTTCTTCCCAGACTGAAACTTTTTTTAAGAGCATAAAAAGTGAAAATGCATCTTCAAGCAGTACGGTGCTGAAAACAGCAGATATTCATGAAATCAACATGAAACTGTGAAAGCAACTGTCCTGAGCCAATTT
>NW_027176638.1:0-34259 GCF_023349555.1 Cebidichthys violaceus
ACAGTTAATTTAACAGTTTCATGATGTTTTCATGAATATCTGCTGTTTTCAGCACTTCATGATGCATTTTCACTTTTTATGCTCCTAAAACAAGTTTCGGGCTTGGAAGAGGCCAAAAGTTGATTTTGTGAAAGTAAACATAGTTTCAAAGGTTTTCTTCAAAAAAGTGACTCAGGTCAGTTGATTTAACAGTTTCATGATGTTTTCATTAGAACTTGATGCTGACAGCACTTTTTTGGAGAAAGTCTTTCCTAAAGAGGCATTTTCATTTTTTATGCTCTTAAAAGATGTTTCAGGCTTGGAAGAGGCCAAAAGTTGATTTTGTGAAAGTAAACATAGTTTCAGAGATTTTCTTCAGAAAAGTGGCTCAGGACAGTTAATTTAACAGTTTCATGATGTTTTCATGAATATCTGCTGTTTTCAGCACTTCATGATGCATTTTCACTTTTTATGCTCCTAAAACAAGTTTCAGGCTTGGAAGAGGCCAAAAGTGAAAGTAAACATAGTTTCAAAGTTTTTCTTCAAAAAAGTGACTCAGGTCAGTTGATTTAACAGTTTCATGATCTTTTCAATAGAACTTGATGCTGACAGCACTTTTTTGGAGAAAGTCTTTCCTAAAGAGGCATTTTCATTTTTTATGCTCTTAAAAGATGTTTCAGGCTTGGAAGAGGCCAAAAGTTGATTTTGTGAAAGTAAACATAGTTTCAAAGATTTTCTTCAGAAAAGTGGCTCAGGACAGTTAATTTAACAGTTTCATGATGTTTTCATGAATATCTGCTGTTTTCAGCACTTCATGATGCATTTTCACTTTTTATGCTCCTAAAACAAGTTTCAGGCTTGGAAGAGGCCAAAAGTTGATTTTGTGAAAGTAAACATAGTTTCAAAGGTTTTCTTCAAAAAAGTGACTCAGGTCAGTTGATTTAACAGTTTCATGATCTTTTCATTAGAACTTGATGCTGACAGCACTTTTTTGGAGAAAGTCTTTCCTAAAGAGGCATTTTCATTTTTTATGCTCTTAAAAGATGTTTCAGGCTTGGAAGAGGCCAAAAGTTGATTTTGTGAAAGTAAACATAGTTTCAGAGATTTTCTTCAGAAAAGTGGCTCAGGACAGTTAATTTAACAGTTTCATGATGTTTTCATGAATATCTGCTGTTTTCAGCACTTCATGATGCATTTTCACTTTTTATGCTCCTAAAACAAGTTTCGGGCTTGGAAGAGGCCAAAAGTTGATTTTGTGAAAGTAAACATAGTTTCAAAGGTTTTCTTCAAAAAAGTGACTCAGGTCAGTTGATTTAACAGTTTCATGATCTTTTCATTAGAACTTGATGCTGACAGCACTTTTTTGGAGAAAGTCTTTCCTAAAGAGGCATTTTCATTTTTTATGCTCTTAAAAGATGTTTCAGGCTTGGAAGAGGCCAAAAGTTGATTTTGTGAAAGTAAACATAGTTTCAGAGATTTTCTTCAGAAAAGTGGATCAGGACAGTTAATTTAACAGTTTCATGATGTTTTCATGAATATCTGCTGTTTTCAGCACTTCATGATGCATTTTCACTTTTTATGCTCCTAAAACAAGTTTCGGGCTTGGAAGAGGCCAAAAGTTGATTTTGTGAAAGTAAACATAGTTTCAAAGGTTTTCTTCAAAAAAGTGACTCAGGTCAGTTGATTTAACAGTTTCATGATCTTTTCATTAGAACTTGATGCTGACAGCACTTTTTTGGAGAAAGTCTTTCCTAAAGAGGCATTTTCATTTTTTATGCTCTTAAAAGATGTTTCAGGCTTGGAAGAGGCCAAAAGTTGATTTTGTGAAAGTAAACATAGTTTCAGAGATTTTCTTCAGAAAAGTGGCTCAGGACAGTTAATTTAACAGTTTCATGATGTTTTCATGAATATCTGCTGTTTTCAGCACTTCATGATGCATTTTCACTTTGTATGCTCCTAAAACATGTTTCGGGCTTGGAAGAGGCCAAAAGTTGATTTTGTGAAAGTAAACATAGTTTCAAAGTTTTTCTTCAAAAAAAGTGACTCAGGACAGTTGATTTAACAGTTTCATGATGTTTTCATGAATATCTGCTGTTTTCACCATTTTACTGCCTAAGGATGCATTTTCACTTTTTATGCTCCTAAAACAAGTTTCGGGCTTGGAAGAGGCCAAAAGTTGATTTTGTGAAAATAAACATAGTTTCAAAGGTTTTCTTCAAAAAAGTGACTCAGGTCAGTTGATTTAACAGTTTCATGATCTTTTCATTAGAACTTGATGCTGACAGCACTTGTTTGGAGAAAGTCTTCCTAAAGAGGCATTTTCATTTTTTATGCTCTTAAAAGATGTTTCAGGCTTGGAAGAGGCCAAAAGTTGATTTTGTGAAAGTAAACATAGTTTCAGAGATTTTCTTCAGAAAAGTGGATCAGGACAGTTAATTTAACAGTTTCATGATGTTTTCATGAATATCTGCTGTTTTCAGCACTTCATGATGCATTTTCACTTTTTATGCTCCTAAAACAAGTTTCGGGCTTGGAAGAGGCCAAAAGTTGATTTTGTGAAAGTAAACATAGTTTCAAAGGTTTTCTTCAAAAAAGTGACTCAGGTCAGTTGATTTAACAGTTTCATGATGTTTTCATTAGAACTTGATGCTGACAGCACTTTTTTGGAGAAAGTCTTTCCTAAAGAGGCATTTTCATTTTTTATGCTCTTAAAAGATGTTTCAGGCTTGGAAGAGGCCAAAAGTTGATTTTGTGAAAGTAAACATAGTTTCAGAGATTTTCTTCAGAAAAGTGGCTCAGGACAGTTAATTTAACAGTTTCATGATGTTTTCATGAATATCTGCTGTTTTCAGCACTTCATGATGCATTTTCACTTTTTATGCTCCTAAAACAAGTTTCGGGCTTGGAAGAGGCCAAAAGTTGATTTTGTGAAAGTAAACATAGTTTTCAAAGGTTTTCTTCAAAAAAGTGACTCAGGTCAGTTGATTTAACAGTTTCATGATGTTTTCATTAGAACTTGATGCTGACAGCACTTTTTTGGAGAAAGTCTTTCCTAAAGAGGCATTTTCATTTTTTATGCTCTTAAAAGATGTTTCAGGCTTGGAAGAGGCCAAAAGTTGATTTTGTGAAAGTAAACATAGTTTCAGAGATTTTCTTCAGAAAAGTGGCTCAGGACAGTTAATTTAACAGTTTCATGATGTTTTCATGAATATCTGCTGTTTTCAGCACTTCATGATGCATTTTCACTTTTTATGCTCCTAAAACAAGTTTCGGGCTTGGAAGAGGCCAAAAGTTGATTTTGTGAAAGTAAACATAGTTTCAAAGGTTTTCTTCAAAAATGTGACTCAGGTCAGTTGATTTAACAGTTTCATGATCTTTTCATTAGAACTTGATGCTGACAGCACTTTTTTGGAGAAAGTCTTTCCTAAAGAGGCATTTTCATTTTTTATGCTCTTAAAAGATGTTTCAGGCTTGGAAGAGGCCAAAAGTTGATTTTGTGAAAGTAAACATAGTTTCAGAGATTTTCTTCAGAAAAGTGGCTCAGGACAGTTAATTTAACAGTTTCATGATGTTTTCATGAATATCTGCTGTTTTCAGCACTTCATGATGCATTTTCACTTTTTATGCTCCTAAAACAAGTTTCGGGCTTGGAAGAGGCCAAAAGTTGATTTTGTGAAAGTAAACATAGTTTCAAAGGTTTTCTTCAAAAAAGTGACTCAGGGTCAGTTGATTTAACAGTTTCATGATCTTTTCATTAGAACTTGATGCTGACAGCACTTTTTTGGAGAAAGTCTTTCCTGAAGAGGCATTTTTCATTTTTTATGCTCTTAAAAGATGTTTCAGGCTTGAAGAGGCCAAAAGTTGATTTTGTGAAAGTAAACATAGTTTCAGAGATTTTCTTCAGAAAAGTGGCTCAGGACAGTTTAATTTAAACAGTTTCATGATGTTTTCATGAATATCTGCTGTTTTCAGCACTTCATGATGCATTTCACTTTTTATGCTCCTAAAACAAGTTTCGGGCTTGGAAGAGGCCAAAAGTTGATTTTGTGAAAGTAAACATAGTTTCAAAGGTTTTCTTCAAAAAGTGACTCAGGTCAGTTGATTTAACAGTTTCATGATCTTTTCATTAGAACTTGATGCTGACAGCACTTTTTTGGAGAAAGTCTTTCCTAAAGAGGCATTTTCATTTTTTTATGCTCTTAAAAGATGTTTCAGGCTTGGAAGAGGCCAAAAGTTGATTTTGTGAAAGTAAACATAGTTTCAGAGATTTTCTTCAGAAAAGTGGATCAGGACAGTTAATTTAACAGTTTCATGATGTTTTCATGAATATCTGCTGTTTTCAGCACTTCATGATGCATTTTCACTTTTTATGCTCCTAAAACAAGTTTCGGGCTTGGAAGAGGCCAAAAGTTGATTTTGTGAAAGTAAACATAGTTTCAAAGGTTTTCTTCAAAAAAGTGACTCAGGTCAGTTGATTTAACAGTTTCATGATGTTTTCATTAGAACTTGATGCTGACAGCACTTTTTTGGAGAAAGTCTTTCCTAAAGAGGCATTTTCATTTTTTATGCTCTTAAAAGATGTTTCAGGCTTGGAAGAGGCCAAAAGTTGATTTTGTGAAAGTAAACATAGTTTCAGAGATTTTCTTCAGAAAAGTGGCTCAGGACAGTTAATTTAACAGTTTCATGATGTTTTCATGAATATCTGCTGTTTTCAGCACTTCATGATGCATTTTCACTTTTTATGCTCCTAAAACAAGTTTCGGGCTTGGAAGAGGCCAAAAGTTGATTTTGTGAAAGTAAACATAGTTTCAAAGGTTTTCTTCAAAAAAGTGACTCAGGTCAGTTGATTTAACAGTTTCATGATCTTTTCATTAGAACTTGATGCTGACAGCACTTTTTTGGAGAAAGTCTTTCCTAAAGAGGCATTTTCATTTTTTATGCTCTTAAAAGATGTTTCAGGCTTGGAAGACGCCAAAAAGTTGATTTTGTGAAAGTAAACATAGTTTCAGAGATTTTCTTCAGAAAAGTGGCTCAGGACAGTTAATTTAAACAGTTTCATGATGTTTTCATGAATATCTGCTGTTTTCAGCACTTCATGATGCATTTTCACTTTTTATGCTCCTAAAACAAGTTTCGGGCTTGGAAGAGGCCAAAAGTTGATTTTGTGAAAGTAAACATAGTTTCAAAGTTTTTCTTCAAAAAAGTGACTCAGGACAGTTGATTTAACAGTTTCATGATGTTTTTCATGAATATCTGCTGTTTTCACCATTTTACTGCTAAGGATGCATTTTCACTTTTTATGCTCCTAAAACAAGTTTCGGGCTTGGAAGAGGCCAAAAGTTGATTTTGTGAAAATAAACATAGTTTCAAAGGTTTTCTTCAAAAAGTGACTCAGGTCAGTTGATTTAACAGTTTTCATGATCTTTTCATTAGAACTTGATGCTGACAGCACTTGTTTGGAGAAAGTCTTTCCTAAAGAGGCATTTTCATTTTTTATGCTCTTAAAAGATGTTTCAGGCTTGGAAGAGGCCAAAAGTTGATTTTGTGAAAGTAAACATAGTTTCAGAGATTTTCTTCAGAAAAGTGGATCAGGACAGTTAATTTAACAGTTTCATGATGTTTTCATGAATATCTGCTGTTTTCAGCACTTCATGATGCATTTTCACTTTTTATGCTCCTAAAACAAGTTTCGGGCTTGGAAGAGGCCAAAAGTTGATTTTGTGAAAGTAAACATAGTTTCAAAGGTTTTCTTCAAAAAAGTGACTCAGGTCAGTTGATTTAACAGTTTCATGATGTTTTCATTAGAACTTGATGCTGACAGCACTTTTTTGGAGAAAGTCTTTCCTAAAGAGGCATTTTCATTTTTTATGCTCTTAAAAGATGTTTCAGGCTTGGAAGAGGCCACAAGTTGATTTTGTGAAAGTAAACATAGTTTCAAAGGTTTTCTTCAAAAAAAGTGACTCAGGTCAGTTGATTTAACAGTTTCATGATCTTTTCATTAGAACTTGATGCTGACAGCACTTTTTTGGAGAAAGTCTTTCCTAAAGAGGCATTTTCATTTTTTATGCTCTTAAAAGATGTTTCAGGCTTGGAAGAGGCCAAAAGTTGATTTTGTGAAAGTAAACATAGTTTCAGAGATTTTCTTCAGAAAAGTGGCTCAGGACAGTTAATTTAACAGTTTCATGATGTTTTCATGAATATCTGCTGTTTTCCAGCATTTCATGATGCATTTTCACTTTTTATGCTCCTAAAACAAGTTTCGGGCTTGGAAGAGGCCAAAAGTTGATTTTGTGAAAGTAAACATAGTTTCAAAGGTTTTCTTCAAAAAAGTGACTCAGGTCAGTTGATTTAACAGTTTCATGATGTTTTCATTAGAACTTGATGCTGACAGCACTTTTTTGGAGAAAGTCTTTCCTAAAGAGGCATTTTCATTTTTTATGCTCTTAAAAGATGTTTCAGGCTTGGAAGAGGCCAAAAGTTGATTTTGTGAAAGTAAACATAGTTTCAGAGATTTTCTTCAGAAAAGTGGCTCAGGACAGTTAATTTAACAGTTTTCATGATGTTTTCATGAATATCTGCTGTTTTCAGCACTTCATGATGCATTTTCACTTTTTATGCTCCTAAAACAAGTTTCGGGCTTGGAAGAGGCCAAAAGTTGATTTTGTGAAAGTAAACATAGTTTCAAAGGTTTTCTTCAAAAAAGTGACTCAGGGTCAGTTGATTTAACAGTTTCATGATCTTTTCATTAGAACTTGATGCTGACAGCACTTTTTTGGAGAAAGTCTTTCCTGAAGAGGCATTTTCATTTTTTATGCTCTTAAAAGATGTTTCAGGCTTGGAAGAGGCCAAAAGTTGATTTTGTGAAAGTAAACATAGTTTCAGAGATTTTCTTCAGAAAAGTGGCTCAGGACAGTTAATTTAACAGTTTCATGATGTTTTCATGAATATCTGCTGTTTTCAGCACTTCATGATGCATTTTCACTTTTTTATGCTCCTAAAACAAGTTTCGGGCTTGGAAGAGGCCAAAAGTTGATTTGGTGAAAGTAAACATAGTTTCAAAGGTTTTCTTCAAAAAAGTGACTCAGGTCAGTTGATTTAACAGTTTCATGATCTTTTCATTAGAACTTGATGCTGACAGCACTTTTTTTGAGAAAGTCTTTCCTAAAGAGGCATTTTCATTTTTTATGCTCTTAAAAGATGTTTCAGGCCTTGGAAGAGGCCAAAAGTTGATTTTGTGAAAGTAAACATAGTTTCAGAGATTTTCTTCAGAAAAGTGGATCAGGACAGTTAATTTAACAGTTTCATGATGTTTTCATGGAATATCTGCTGTTTTCAGCACTTCATGATTCACTTTTTATGCTCCTAAAACAAGTTTCGGGCTTGGAAGAGGCCAAAAGTTGATTTTGTGAAAGTAAACATAGTTTCAAATGTTTTCTTCAAAAAAGTGACTCAGGTCAGTTGATTTAACAGTTTTCATGATCTTTTCATTAGAACTTGATGCTGACAGCACTTTTTTGGAGAAAGTCTTTCCTAAGAGGCATTTTCATTTTTTATGCTCTTAAAAGATGTTTCAGGCTTGGAAGAGGCCAAAAGTTGATTTTGTGAAAGTAAACCTAGTTTCAGAGATTTTTCTTCAGAAAAGTGGCTCAGGACAGTTAATTTAACAGTTTCATGATGTTTTCATGAATATCCTGCTGTTTCAGCACTTCATGATGCATTTTCACTTTTTATGCTCCTAAAACAAGTTTCGGGCTTGGAAGAGGCCAAAAGTTGATTTTGTGAAAGTAAACATAGTTTCAAAGTTTTTCTTCAAAAAAGTGACTCAGGACAGTTGATTAAAACAGTTTCATGATGTTTTCATGAATATCTGCTGTTTTTCACCATTTTACTGCCTAAGGATGCATTTTCACTTTTTATGCTCCTAAAACAAGTTTCGGGCTTGGAAGAGGCCAAAGTTGATTTAGTGAAAATAAACATAGTTTTCAAAGGTTTTCTTCAAAAAGTGACTCAAGGTCAGTTGATTTTAACAGTTTCATGATCTTTTCATTAGAACTTGATTGCTGACAGCACTTGTTTGGAGAAAGTCTTTCCTAAAGAGGCAATTTCATTTTTTATGCTCTTAAAAGATGTTTCAGGCTTGGAAGAGGCCAAAAGTTGATTTTGTGAAAGTAAACATAGTTTCAGAGATTTTCTTCAGAAAAGTGGATCAGGACAGTTAATTAAACAGTTTCATGATGTTTTCATGAATATCTGCTGTTTTCAGCACTTCATGATGCATTTTCACTTTTTATGCTCCTAAAACAAGTTTCGGGCTTGGAAGAGGCCAAAAGTTGATTTTGTGAAAGTAAACATAGTTTCAAAGGTTTTCTTCAAAAAAGTGACTCAGGTCAGTTGATTTAACAGTTTCATGATGTTTTCATTAGAACTTGATGCTGACAGCAACTTTTTGGAGAAAGTCTTTCCTAAAGAGGCATTTCATTTTTTATGCTCTTAAAAGATGTTTCAGGCTTGGAAGAGCCAAAAGTTGATTTTGTGAAAGTAAACATAGTTTCAGAGATTTTCTTCCAGAAAAGTGGCTCAGGACAGTTAATTTAACAGTTTCATGATGGTTTTCATGAATATCTGCTGTTTTCAGCACTTCATGATGCATTTTCACTTTTTATGCTCCTAAAACAAGTTTCGGGCTTGGAAGAGGCCAAAAGTTGATTTTGTGAAAGTAAACATAGTTTCAAAGTTTTTTCTTCAAAAAGTGACTCAGGACAGTTGATTTAACAGTTTCATGATGTTTTCATGAATATCTGCTGTTTTCACCATTTTACTGCCTAAGAATGCATTTTCACTTTTTATGCTCCTAAAACAAGTTTCGGGCTTGGAAAGGCCAAAAGTTGATTTTGTGAAAGTAAACATAGTTTCAAAGGTTCTCTTCAAAAAAGTGACTCAGGTCAGTTGATTTAACAGTTTCATGATCTTTTCATTAGAACTTGATGCTGACAGCACTTTTTGGAGAAAGTCTTTCCTAAAGAGGCATTTTCATTTTTTATGCTTCTTAAAAGATGTTTCAGGCTTGGAAGAGGCCAAAAGTTGATTTTTGTGAAGTAAACATAGTTTCAAAGGTTTTCTTCAAAAAAGTGACTCAGGTCAGTTGATTTAACAGTTTTCATGATCTTTTCATTAGAACTTGATGCTGACAGCACTTTTTTGGAGAAAGTCTTTCCTAAAGAGGCATTTTCATTTTTTATGCTCTTAAAGATGTTTCAGGCTTGGAAGAGGCCAAAAGTTGATTTTGTGAAAGTAAACATAGTTTCAGAGATTTTCTTCAGAAAAGTGGGCTCAGGACAGTTAATTTAACAGTTTCATGATGTTTTCATGAATATCTGCTGTTTTCAGCACTTCATGATGCATTTTCACTTTTTATGCTCCTAAAACAAGTTTCGGGCTTGGAAAAGGCCAAAAGTTGATTTTGTGAAAGTAAACATAGTTTCAAAGGTTTTCTTCAAAAAAGTGACTCAGGTCAGTTGATTTAACAGTTTCATGATCTTTTCATTAGAACTTGATGCTGACAGCACTTTTTTGGAGAAAGTCTTTCCTAAAGAGGCATTTTCATTTTTTATGCTCTTAAAAGATGTTTCAGGCTTGGAAGAGGCCAAAAGGTTGAATTTTGTGAAAGTAAACATAGTTTAAAAGGTTTTCTTCAAAAAGTGACTCAGGTCAGTTGATTTAACAGTTTCATGATCTTTTCATTAGAACTTGATGCTGACAGCACTTTTTTGGAAGGAAAGTCTTTCCTAAAGAGGCATTTCATTTTTTTATGCTCTTAAAAGATGTTTCAGGCTTGGAAGAGGGCCAAAAGTTGATTTTGTGAAAGTAAACATAGTTTCAGAGATTTTCTTCAGAAAAGTGGCTCAGGACAGTTAATTTAACAGTTTCATGATGTTTTCATGAATATCTGCTGTTTTCAGCACTTCATGATGCATTTTCACTTTTTATGCTCCTAAAACAAGTTTCGGGCTTGGAAGAGGCCAAAAGTTGATTTTGTGAAAGTAAACATAGTTTCAAAGTTTTCTTCAAAAAAGTGACTCAGACAGTTGATTTAACAGTTTCATGATGTTTTCATGAATATCTGCTGTTTTCACCATTTTACTGCCTAAGGATGCATTTTCACTTTTTATGCTCCTAAAACAAGTTTCGGGCTTGGAAGAGGCCAAAGTTGATTTTGTGAAAGTAAACATAGTTTCAAAGGTTTTCTTCAAAAAAGTGACTCAGGTCAGTTGATTTAACAGTTTCATGATCTTTTCATTAGAACTTGATGCTGACAGCACTTTTTGGAGAAAGTCTTTCCTAAAGAGGCATTTTCATTTTTATGCTCCTTAAAAGATGTTTCAGGCTTGGAAGAGGCCAAAAGTTGATTTTGTGAAAGTAAACATAGTTTCAAAGGTTTTCTTCAAAAAGTGACTCAGGTCAGTTGATTTAACAGTTTCATGATCTTTTCATTAGAACTTGATGCTGACAGCACTTTTTGGAGAAAGTCTTTCCTAAAGAGGCATTTTCATTTTTTATGCTCTTAAAAGATGTTTCAGGCTTGGAAGAGGCCAAAAGTTGATTTTGTGAAAGTAAACATAGTTTCAGAGATTTTCTTCAGAAAAGTGGCTCAGGACAGTTAATTTAACAGTTTCATGATGTTTTCATGAATATCTGCTGTTTTCAGCACTTCATGATGCATTTTCACTTTTTATGCTCCTAAAACAAGTTTCGGGCTTGGAAAAGGCCAAAAGTTGATTTTGTGAAAGTAAACATAGTTTCAAAGGTTCTCTTCAAAAAAGTGACTCAGGTCAGTTGATTTAACAGTTTCATGATCTTTTCATTAGAACTTGATGCTGACAGCACTTTTTTGGAGAAAGTCTTTCCTAAAGAGGCATTTTCATTTTTTATGCTCTTAAAAGATGTTTCAGGCTTGGAAGAGGCCAAAAGTTGATTTTGTGAAAGTAAACATAGTTTAAAAGGTTTTCTTCAAAAAAGTGACTCAGGTCAGTTGATTTAACAGTTTCATGATCTTTTCATTAGAACTTGATGCTGACAGCACTTTTTTGGAGAAAGTCTTCCTAAAGAGGCATTTCATTTTTTATGCTCTTAAAAGATGTTTCAGGCTTGGAAGAGGCCAAAAGATTGATTTTGTGAAAGTAAACATAGTTTCAGAGATTTTCTTCAGAAAAGTGGCTCAGGACAGTTAATTTAACAGTTTCATGATGTTTTCATGAATATCTGCTGTTTTCAGCACTTCATGATGCATTTTCACTTTTTATGCTCCTAAAACAAGTTTCAGGCTTGGAAGAGGCCAAAAGTTGATTTTGTGAAAGTAAACATAGTTTCAAAGTTTTTCTTCAAAAAAGTGACTCAGGTCAGTTGATTTAACAGTTTCATGATCTTTTCATTAGAACTTGATGCTGACAGCACTTTTTGGAGAAAGTCTTTCCTAAAGAGGCATTTTCATTTTTTATGCTTCTTAAAAGATGTTTCAGGCTTGGAAGAGGCCAAAAGTTGAATTTTGTGAAAGTAAACATAGTTTCAAAGGTTTTCTTCAAAAAAGTGACTCAGGTCAGTTGATTTAACAGTTTCATGATCTTTTCATTAGAACTTGATGCTGACAGCACTTTTTTGGAGAAAGTCTTTCCTAAAGAGGCATTTTCATTTTTTATGCTCTTAAAAGATGTTTCAGGCTTGGAAGAGGCCAAAAGTTGATTTTGTGAAAGTAAACATAGTTTCAGAGATTTTCTTCAGAAAAGTGGCTCAGGACAGTTAATTTAACAGTTTCATGATGTTTTCATGAATATCTGCTGTTTTCAGCACTTCATGATGCATTTTCAATTTTTATGCTCCTAAAACAAGTTTCGGGCTTGGAAAAGGCCAAAAGTTGATTTTGTGAAAGTAAACATAGTTTCAATGGTTTTCTTCAAAAAAGTGACTCAGGTCAGTTGATTTAACAGTTTCATGATCTTTTCATTAGAACTTGATGCTGACAGCACTTTTTTGGAGAAAGTCTTTCCTAAAGAGGCATTTTCATTTTTTATGCTCTTAAAAGATGTTTCAGGCTTGGAAGAGGCCAAAAGTTGATTTTGTGAAAGTAAACATAGTTTAAAAGGTTTTCTTCAAAAAGTGACTCAGGTCAGTTGATTTAACAGTTTCATGATCTTTTCATTAGAACTTGATGCTGACAGCACTTTTTTGGAGAAAGTCTTTCCTAAAGAGGCATTTTCATTTTTTATGCTCTTAAAAGATGTTTCAGGCTTGGAAGAGGCCAAAAGTTGATTTTGTGAAAGTAAACATAGTTTCAGAGATTTTCTTCAGAAAAGTGGCTCAGGACAGTTAATTTAACAGTTTCATGATGTTTTCATGAATATCTGCTGTTTTTCAGCACTTCATGATGCATTTTCACTTTTTATGCTCCTAAAACAAGTTTCAGGCTTGGAAGAGGCCAAAAGTTGATTTTGTGAAAGTAAACATAGTTTCAAAGTTTTTCTTCAAAAAGTGACTCAGGTCAGTTGATTTAACAGTTTCATGATCTTTTCATTAGAACTTGATGCTGACAGCACTTTTTGGAGAAAGTCTTTCCTAAGAGGCATTTTCATTTTTTATGCTCTTAAAAGATGTTTCAGGCTTGGAAGAGGCCAAAAGTTGATTTTGTGAAAGTAAACATAGTTTCAGAGATTTTCTTCAGAAAAGTGGCTCAGGACAGTTAATTTAACAGTTTCATGATGTTTTCATGAATATCTGCTGTTTTCAGCACTTCATGATGCATTTTCACTTTTTATGCTCCTAAAACAAGTTTCAGGCTTGGAAGAGGCCAAAAGTTGATTTTGTGAAAGTAAACATAGTTTCAAAGGTTTTCTTCAAAAAAGTGACTCAGGTCAGTTGATTTAACAGTTTCATGATCTTTTCATTAGAACTTGATGCTGACAGCACTTTTTTGGAGAAAGTCTTTCCTAAAGAGGCATTTTCATTTTTTATGCTCTTAAAAGATGTTTCAGGCTTGGAAGAGGCCAAAAGTTGATTTTGTGAAAGTAAACATAGTTTCAAAGGTTTTCTTCAGAAAAGTGGATCAGGACAGTTAATTTAACAGTTTCATGATGTTTTCATGAATATCTGCTGTTTTCAGCACTTCATGATGCATTTTCACTTTTTATGCTCCTAAAACAAGTTTCGGGCTTGGAAGAGGCCAAAAGTTGATTTTGTGAAAGTAAACATAGTTTCAAAGTTTTTCTTCAAAAAAGTGACTCAGGACAGTTGATTTAACAGTTTCATGATGTTTTCATGAATATCTGCTGTTTTCACCATTTTACTGCCTAAGGATGCATTTTCACTTTTTATGCTCCTAAAACAAGTTTCGGGCTTGGAAGAGGCCAAATGTTGATTTTGTGAAAGTAAACATAGTTTCAAAGGTTTTCTTCAAAAAAGTGACTCAGGTCAGTTGATTTAACAGTTTCATGATCTTTTCATTAGAACTTGACGCTGACAGCACTTTTTGGAGAAAGTCTTTCCTAAAGAGGCATTTTCATTTTTTATGCTCTTAAAAGATGTTTCAGGCTTGGAAGAGGCCAAAAGTTGATTTTGTGAAAGTAAACATAGTTTCAGAGATTTTCTTCAGAAAGTGGCTCAGGACAGTTAATTTAACAGTTTCATGATGTTTTCATGAATATCTGCTGTTTTCACCATTTTACTGCCTAAGGATGCATTTTCACTTTTTATGCTCCTAAAACAAGTTTCGGGCTTGGAAGAGGCCAAATGTTGATTTTGTGAAAGTAAACATAGTTTCAAAGGTTTTCTTCAAAAAAGTGACTCAGGTCAGTTGATTTAACAGTTTCATGATCTTTTCATTAGAACTTGACGCTGACAGCACTTTTTGGAGAAAGTCTTTCCTAAAGAGGCATTTTCATTTTTTATGCTCTTAAAAGATGTTTCAGGCTTGGAAGAGGCCAAAAGTTGATTTTGTGAAAGTAAACATAGTTTCAGAGATTTTCTTCAGAAAAGTGGCTCAGGACAGTTAATTTAACAGTTTCATGATGTTTTCATGAATATCTGCTGTTTTCAGCACTTCATGATGCATTTTCACTTTTTATGCTCCTAAAACAAGTTTCGGGCTTGGAAGAGGCCAAAAGTTGATTTTGTGAAAGTAAACATAGTTTCAAAGGTTTTTCTTCAAAAAAGTGACTCAGGTCAGTTGATTTAACAGTTTCATGATCTTTTCATTAGAACTTGATGCTGACAGCACTTTTTTGGAGAAAGTCTTTCCTAAAGAGGCATTTTCATTTTTTATGCTCTTAAAAGATGTTTCAGGCTTGGAAGAGGCCAAAAGTTGATTTTGTGAAAGTAAACATAGTTTCAAAGGTTTTCTTCAGAAAAGTGGATCAGGACAGTTAATTTAACAGTTTCATGATGTTTTCATGAATATCTGCTGTTTTCAGCACTTCATGATGCATTTTCACTTTTTATGCTCCTAAAACAAGTTTCGGGCTTGGAAGAGGCCAAAAGTTGATTTTGTGAAAGTAAACATAGTTTCAAAGTTTTTCTTCAAAAAAGTGACTCAGGACAGTTGATTTAACAGTTTCATGATGTTTTCATGAATATCTGCTGTTTTCACCATTTTACTGCCTAAGGATGCATTTTCACTTTTTATGCTCCTAAAACAAGTTTCGGGCTTGGAAGAGGCCAAATGTTGATTTTGTGAAAGTAAACATAGTTTCAAAGGTTTTCTTCAAAAAAGTGACTCAGGTCAGTTGATTTAACAGTTTCATGATCTTTTCATTAGAACTTGACGCTGACAGCACTTTTTGGAGAAAGTCTTTCCTAAAGAGGCATTTTCATTTTTTATGCTCTTAAAAGATGTTTCAGGCTTGGAAGAGGCCAAAAGTTGATTTTGTGAAAGTAAACATAGTTTCAGAGATTTTCTTCAGAAAAGTGGCTCAGGACAGTTAATTTAACAGTTTCATGATGTTTTCATGAATATCTGCTGTTTTCACCATTTTACTGCCTAAGGATGCATTTTCACTTTTTATGCTCCTAAAACAAGTTTCGGGCTTGGAAGAGGCCAAATGTTGATTTTGTGAAAGTAAACATAGTTTCAAAGGTTTTCTTCAAAAAAGTGACTCAGGTCAGTTGATTTAACAGTTTCATGATCTTTTCATTAGAACTTGACGCTGACAGCACTTTTTGGAGAAAGTCTTTCCTAAAGAGGCATTTTCATTTTTTATGCTCTTAAAAGATGTTTCAGGCTTGGAAGAGGCCAAAAGTTGATTTTGTGAAAGTAAACATAGTTTCAGAGATTTTCTTCAGAAAAGTGGCTCAGGACAGTTAATTTAACAGTTTCATGATGTTTTCATGAATATCTGCTGTTTTCAGCACTTCATGATGCATTTTCACTTTTTATGCTCCTAAAACAAGTTTCGGGCTTGGAAGAGGCCAAAAGTTGATTTTGTGAAAGTAAACATAGTTTCAAAGGTTTTCTTCAAAAAAGTGACTCAGGTCAGTTGATTTAACAGTTTCATGATCTTTTCATTAGAACTTGATGCTGACAGCACTTTTTTGGAGAAAGTCTTTCCTAAAGAGGCATTTTCATTTTTTATGCTCTTAAAAGATGTTTCAGGCTTGGAAGAGGCCAAAAGTTGATTTTGTGAAAGTAAACATAGTTTCAGAGATTTTCTTCAGAAAAGTGGATCAGGACAGTTAATTTAACAGTTTCATGATGTTTTCATGAATATCTGCTGTTTCAGCACTTCATGATGCATTTTCACTTTTTATGCTCCTAAAACAAGTTTCGGGCTTGGAAGAGGCCAAAAGTTGATTTTGTGAAAGTAAACATAGTTTCAAAGGTTTTCTTCAAAAAAGTGACTCAGGTCAGTTGATTTAACAGTTTCATGATCTTTTCATTAGAACTTGATGCTGACAGCACTTTTTTGGAGAAAGTCTTTCCTAAAGAGGCATTTTCATTTTTTATGCTCTTAAAAGATGTTTCAGGCTTGGAAGAGGCCAAAAGTTGATTTTGTGAAAGTAAACATAGTTTCAGAGATTTTCTTCAGAAAAGTGGCTCAGGACAGTTAATTTAACAGTTTCATGATGTTTTCATGAATATCTGCTGTTTTCAGCACTTCATGATGCTTTTCACTTTTTATGCTCCTAAAACAAGTTTCGGGCTTGGAAGAGGCCAAAAGTTGATTTTGTGAAAGTAAACATAGTTTCAAAGTTTTTCTTCAAAAAAGTGACTCAGGACAGTTGATTAAACAGTTTCATGATGTTTTCATGAATATCTGCTGTTTTCACCATTTTACTGCCTAAGGATGCATTTTCACTTTTTATGCTCCTAAAACAAGTTTCGGGCTTGGAAGAGGCCAAAAGTTGATTTTGTGAAGGTAAACATAGTTTCAAAGGTTTTCTTCAAAAAAGTGACTCAGGTCAGTTGATTTAACAGTTTCATGATGTTTTCATTAGAACTTGATGCTGACAGCACTTTTTGGAGAAAGTCTTTCCTAAAGAGGCATTTTCAGTTTTTTATGCTCTTAAAAGATGTTTCAGGCTTGGAAGAGGCCAAAAGTTGATTTTGTGAAAGTAAACATAGTTTCAGAGATTTTCTTCAGAAAAGTGGCTCAGGACAGTTAATTTAACAGTTTCATGATGTTTTCATGAATATCTGCTGTTTTTCAGCACTTCATGATGCATTTTCACTTTTTATGCTCCTAAACAAGTTTCGGGCTTGGAAGAGGCCAAAAGTTGATTTTGTGAAAGTAAACATAGTTTCAAGTTTTTCTTCAAAAAAGTGACTCAGGACAGTTGATTTAACAGTTTCATGATGTTTTCATGAATATCTGCTGTTTTCACCATTTTACTGCCTAAGGATGCATTTTCACTTTTTATGCTCCTAAAACAAGTTTCGGGCTTGGAAGAGGCCAAAAGTTGATTTTGTGAAAGTAAACATAGTTTCAAAGGTTTTCTTCAAAAAAGTGACTCAGGTCAGTTGATTTAACAGTTTCATGATCTTTTCATTAGAACTTGATGCTGACAGCACTTTTTGGAGAAAGTCTTTCCTAAAGAGGCATTTTTTTTATGCTTCTTAAAAGATGTTTCAGGCTTGGAAGAGGCCAAAAGTTGATTTTGTGAAAGTAAACATAGTTTCAAAGGTTTTCTTCAAAAAAGTGACTCAGGTCAGTTGATTTAACAGTTTCATGATCTTTTCATTAGAACTTGATGCTGACAGCACTTTTTTGGAGAAAGTCTTTCCTAAAGAGGCATTTTCATTTTTTATGCTCTTAAAAGATGTTTCAGGCTTGGAAGAGGCCAAAAGTTGATTTTGTGAAAGTAAACATAGTTTCAGAGATTTTCTTCAGAAAAGTGGCTCAGGACAGTTAATTTAACAGTTTCATGATGTTTTCATGAATATCTGCTGTTTTCAGCACTTCATGATGCATTTTCACTTTTTATGCTCCTAAAACAAGTTTCGGGCTTGGAAAAGGCCAAAAGTTGATTTTGTGAAAGTAAAACATAGTTTCAAAGGTTCTCTTCAAAAAAGTGACTCAGGTCAGTTGATTTAACAGTTTCATGATCTTTTCATTAGAACTTGATGCTGACAGCACTTTTTGGAGAAAGTCTTTCCTAAAGAGGCATTTTCATTTTTTATGCTTCTTAAAAGATGTTTCAGGCTTGGAAGAGGCCAAAAGTTGATTTTGTGAAAGTAAACATAGTTTCAAAGGTTTTCTTCAAAAAAGTGACTCAGGTCAGTTGATTTAACAGTTTCATGATCTTTTCATTAGAACTTGATGCTGACAGCACTTTTTTGGAGAAAGTCTTTCCTAAAGAGGCATTTTCATTTTTTATGCTCTTAAAAGATGTTTCAGGCTTGGAAGAGGCCAAAAGTTGATTTTGTGAAAGTAAACATAGTTTCAGAGATTTTCTTCAGAAAAGTGGCTCAGGACAGTTAATTTAACAGTTTCATGATGTTTTCATGAATATCTGCTGTTTTCAGCACTTCATGATGCATTTTCACTTTTTATGCTCCTAAAACAAGTTTCGGGCTTGGAAAAGGCCAAAAGTTGATTTTGTGAAAGTAAACATAGTTTCAAAGGTTTTCTTCAAAAAAGTGACTCAGGTCAGTTGATTTAACAGTTTCATGATCTTTTCATTAGAACTTGATGCTGACAGCACTTTTTTGGAGAAAGTCTTTCCTAAAGAGGCATTTTCATTTTTTATGCTCTTAAAAGATGTTTCAGGCTTGGAAGAGGCCAAAAGTTGATTTTGTGAAAGTAAACATAGTTTAAAAGGTTTTCTTCAAAAAAGTGACTCAGGTCAGTTGATTTAACAGTTTCATGATCTTTTCATTAGAACTTGATGCTGACAGCACTTTTTTGGAGAAAGTCTTTCCTAAAGAGGCATTTTCATTTTTTATGCTCTTAAAAGATGTTTCAGGCTTGGAAGAGGCCAAAAGTTGATTTTGTGAAAGTAAACATAGTTTCAGAGATTTTCTTCAGAAAAGTGGCTCAGGACAGTTAATTTAACAGTTTCATGATGTTTTCATGAATATCTGCTGTTTTCAGCACTTCATGATGCATTTTCACTTTTTATGCTCCTAAAACAAGTTTCAGGCTTGGAAGAGGCCAAAAGTTGATTTTGTGAAAGTAAACATAGTTTCAAAGTTTTTCTTCAAAAAAGTGACTCAGGTCAGTTGATTTAACAGTTTCATGATCTTTTCATTAGAACTTGATGCTGACAGCACTTTTTTGGAGAAAGTCTTTCCTAAAGAGGCATTTTCATTTTTTATGCTCTTAAAAGATGTTTCAGGCTTGGAAGAGGCCAAAAGTTGATTTTGTGAAAGTAAACATAGTTTCAGAGATTTTCTTCAGAAAAGTGGCTCAGGACAGTTAATTTAACAGTTTCATGATGTTTTCATGAATATCTGCTGTTTTCAGCACTTCATGATGCATTTTCACTTTTTATGCTCCTAAAACAAGTTTCGGGCTTGGAAGAGGCCAAAAGTTGATTTTGTGAAAGTAAACATAGTTTCAAAGGTTTTCTTCAAAAAAGTGACTCAGGTCAGTTGATTTAACAGTTTCATGATCTTTTCATTAGAACTTGATGCTGACAGCACTTTTTTGGAGAAAGTCTTTCCTAAAGAGGCATTTTCATTTTTTATGCTCTTAAAAGATGTTTCAGGCTTGGAAGAGGCCAAAAGTTGATTTTGTGAAAGTAAACATAGTTTCAAAGGTTTTCTTCAGAAAAGTGGATCAGGACAGTTAATTTAACAGTTTCATGATGTTTTCATGAATATCTGCTGTTTTCAGCACTTCATGATGCATTTTCACTTTTTATGCTCCTAAAACAAGTTTCGGGCTTGGAAGAGGCCAAAAGTTGATTTTGTGAAAGTAAACATAGTTTCAAAGTTTTTCTTCAAAAAAGTGACTCAGGACAGTTGATTTAACAGTTTCATGATGTTTTCATGAATATCTGCTGTTTTCACCATTTTACTGCCTAAGGATGCATTTTCACTTTTTATGCTCCTAAAACAAGTTTCGGGCTTGGAAGAGGCCAAATGTTGATTTTGTGAAAGTAAACATAGTTTCAAAGGTTTTCTTCAAAAAAGTGACTCAGGTCAGTTGATTTAACAGTTTCATGATCTTTTCATTAGAACTTGACGCTGACAGCACTTTTTGGAGAAAGTCTTTCCTAAAGAGGCATTTTCATTTTTTATGCTCTTAAAAGATGTTTCAGGCTTGGAAGAGGCCAAAAGTTGATTTTGTGAAAGTAAACATAGTTTCAAAGGTTTTCTTCAAAAAAGTGACTCAGGTCAGTTGATTTAACAGTTTCATGATCTTTTCATTAGAACTTGATGCTGACAGCACTTTTTGGAGAAAGTCTTTCCTAAAGAGGCATTTCATTTTTTATGCTCTTAAAAGATGTTTCAGGCTTGGAAGAGGCCAAAAGTTGATTTTGTGAAAGTAAACATAGTTTCAAAGGTTTTCTTCAAAAAAGTGACTCAGGTCAGTTGATTTAACAGTTTCATGATCTTTTCATTAGAACTTGATGCTGACAGCACTTTTTTGGAGAAAGTCTTTCCTAAAGAGGCATTTTCATTTTTTATGCTCTTAAAAGATGTTTCAGGCTTGGAAGAGGCGAAAAGTTGATTTTGTGAAAGTAAACATAGTTTCAGAGATTTTCTTCAGAAAAGTGGCTCAGGACAGTTAATTTAACAGTTTCATGATGTTTTCATGAATATCTGCTGTTTTCAGCACTTCATGATGCATTTTCACTTTTTATGCTCCTAAAACAAGTTTCGGGCTTGGAAAAGGCCAAAAGTTGATTTTGTGAAAGTAAACATAGTTTCAAAGGTTCTCTTCAAAAAAGTGACTCAGGTCAGTTGATTTAACAGTTTCATGATCTTTTCATTAGAACTTGATGCTGACAGCACTTTTTGGAGAAAGTCTTTCCTAAAGAGGCATTTTCATTTTTTATGCTTCTTAAAAGATGTTTCAGGCTTGGAAGAGGCCAAAAGTTGATTTTGTGAAAGTAAACATAGTTTCAAAGGTTTTCTTCAAAAAAGTGACTCAGGTCAGTTGATTTAACAGTTTCATGATCTTTTCATTAGAACTTGATGCTGACAGCACTTTTTTGGAGAAAGTCTTTCCTAAAGAGGCATTTTCATTTTTTATGCTCTTAAAAGATGTTTCAGGCTTGGAAGAGGCCAAAAGTTGATTTTGTGAAAGTAAACATAGTTTCAGAGATTTTCTTCAGAAAAGTGGCTCAGGACAGTTAATTTAACAGTTTCATGATGTTTTCATGAATATCTGCTGTTTTCAGCACTTCATGATGCATTTTCACTTTTTATGCTCCTAAAACAAGTTTCGGGCTTGGAAAAGGCCAAAAGTTGATTTTGTGAAAGTAAACATAGTTTCAAAGGTTTTCTTCAAAAAAGTGACTCAGGTCAGTTGATTTAACAGTTTCATGATCTTTTCATTAGAACTTGATGCTGACAGCACTTTTTTGGAGAAAGTCTTTCCTAAAGAGGCATTTTCATTTTTTATGCTCTTAAAAGATGTTTCAGGCTTGGAAGAGGCCAAAAGTTGATTTTGTGAAAGTAAACATAGTTTAAAAGGTTTTCTTCAAAAAAGTGACTCAGGTCAGTTGATTTAACAGTTTCATGATCTTTTCATTAGAACTTGATGCTGACAGCACTTTTTTGGAGAAAGTCTTTCCTAAAGAGGCATTTTCATTTTTTATGCTCTTAAAAGATGTTTCAGGCTTGGAAGAGGCCAAAAGTTGATTTTGTGAAAGTAAACATAGTTTCAGAGATTTTCTTCAGAAAAGTGGCTCAGGACAGTTAATTTAACAGTTTCATGATGTTTTCATGAATATCTGCTGTTTTCAGCACTTCATGATGCATTTTCACTTTTTATGCTCCTAAAACAAGTTTCGGGCTTGGAAAAGGCCAAAAGTTGATTTTGTGAAAGTAAACATAGTTTCAAAGGTTTTCTTCAAAAAAGTGACTCAGGTCAGTTGATTTAACAGTTTCATGATCTTTTCATTAGAACTTGATGCTGACAGCACTTTTTTGGAGAAAGTCTTTCCTAAAGAGGCATTTTCATTTTTTATGCTCTTAAAAGATGTTTCAGGCTTGGAAGAGGCCAAAAGTTGATTTTGTGAAAGTAAACATAGTTTAAAAGGTTTTCTTCAAAAAAGTGACTCAGGTCAGTTGATTTAACAGTTTCATGATCTTTTCATTAGAACTTGATGCTGACAGCACTTTTTTGGAGAAAGTCTTTCCTAAAGAGGCATTTTCATTTTTTATGCTCTTAAAAGATGTTTCAGGCTTGGAAGAGGCCAAAGTTGATTTTGTGAAAGTAAACATAGTTTCAGAGATTTTCTTCAGAAAAGTGGCTCAGGACAGTTAATTTAACAGTTTCATGATGTTTTCATGAATATCTGCTGTTTTCAGCACTTCATGATGCATTTTCACTTTTTATGCTCCTAAAACAAGTTTCAGGCTTGGAAGAGGCCAAAAGTTGATTTTGTGAAAGTAAACATAGTTTCAAAGTTTTTCTTCAAAAAAGTGACTCAGGTCAGTTGATTTAACAGTTTCATGATCTTTTCATTAGAACTTGATGCTGACAGCACTTTTTTGGAGAAAGTCTTTCCTAAAGAGGCATTTTCATTTTTTATGCTCTTAAAAGATGTTTCAGGCTTGGAAGAGGCCAAAAGTTGATTTTGTGAAAGTAAACATAGTTTCAGAGATTTTCTTCAGAAAAGTGGCTCAGGACAGTTAATTTAACAGTTTCATGATGTTTTCATGAATATCTGCTGTTTTCAGCACTTCATGATGCATTTTCACTTTTTATGCTCCTAAAACAAGTTTCGGGCTTGGAAGAGGCCAAAAGTTGATTTTGTGAAAGTAAACATAGTTTCAAAGGTTTTCTTCAAAAAAGTGACTCAGGTCAGTTGATTTAACAGTTTCATGATCTTTTCATTAGAACTTGATGCTGACAGCACTTTTTTGGAGAAAGTCTTTCCTAAAGAGGCATTTTCATTTTTTATGCTCTTAAAAGATGTTTCAGGCTTGGAAGAGGCCAAAAGTTGATTTTGTGAAAGTAAACATAGTTTCAAAGGTTTTCTTCAGAAAAGTGGATCAGGACAGTTAATTTAACAGTTTCATGATGTTTTCATGAATATCTGCTGTTTTCAGCACTTCATGATGCATTTTCACTTTTTATGCTCCTAAAACAAGTTTCGGGCTTGGAAGAGGCCAAAAGTTGATTTTGTGAAAGTAAACATAGTTTCAAAGTTTTTCTTCAAAAAAGTGACTCAGGACAGTTGATTTAACAGTTTCATGATGTTTTCATGAATATCTGCTGTTTTCACCATTTTACTGCCTAAGGATGCATTTTCACTTTTTATGCTCCTAAAACAAGTTTCGGGCTTGGAAGAGGCCAAATGTTGATTTTGTGAAAGTAAACATAGTTTCAAAGGTTTTCTTCAAAAAAGTGACTCAGGTCAGTTGATTTAACAGTTTCATGATCTTTTCATTAGAACTTGACGCTGACAGCACTTTTTGGAGAAAGTCTTTCCTAAAGAGGCATTTTCATTTTTTATGCTCTTAAAAGATGTTTCAGGCTTGGAAGAGGCCAAAAGTTGATTTTGTGAAAGTAAACATAGTTTCAAAGGTTTTCTTCAAAAAAGTGACTCAGGTCAGTTAATTTAACAGTTTCATGATGTTTTCATGAATATCTGCTGTTTTCAGCACTTCATGATGCATTTTCACTTTTTATGCTCCTAAAACAAGTTTCGGGCTTGGAAGAGGCCAAAAGTTGATTTTGTGAAAGTAAACATAGTTTCAAAGGTTTTCTTCAAAAAAGTGACTCAGGTCAGTTGATTTAACAGTTTCATGATCTTTTCATTAGAACTTGATGCTGACAGCACTTTTTTGGAGAAAGTCTTTCCTAAAGAGGCATTTTCATTTTTTATGCTCTTAAAAGATGTTTCAGGCTTGGAAGAGGCCAAAAGTTGATTTTGTGAAAGTAAACATAGTTTCAAAGGTTTTCTTCAAAAAAGTGACTCAGGTCAGTTGATTTAACAGTTTCATGATCTTTTCATTAGAACTTGATGCTGACAGCACTTTTTTGGAGAAAGTCTTTCCTAAAGAGGCATTTTCATTTTTTATGCTCTTAAAAGATTTTCAGGCTTGGAAGAGGCCAAAAGTTGATTTTGTGAAAGTAAACATAGTTTCAGAGATTTTCTTCAGAAAAGTGGCTCAGGACAGTTAATTTAACAGTTTCATGATGTTTTCATGAATATCTGCTGTTTTCAGCACTTCATGATGCATTTTCACTTTTTATGCTCCTAAAACAAGTTTCAGGCTTGGAAGAGGCCAAAAGTTGATTTTGTGAAAGTAAACATAGTTTCAAAGTTTTTCTTCAAAAAAGTGACTCAGGTCAGTTGATTTAACAGTTTCATGATCTTTTCATTAGAACTTGATGCTGACAGCACTTTTTTGGAGAAAGTCTTTCCTAAAGAGGCATTTTCATTTTTTATGCTCTTAAAAGATGTTTCAGGTTAGGAAGAGGCCAAAAGTTGATTTTGTGAAAGTAAACATAGTTTCAGAGATTTTCTTCAGAAAAGTGGCTCAGGACAGTTAATTTAACAGTTTCATGATGTTTTCATGAATATCTGCTGTTTTCAGCACTTCATGATGCATTTTCACTTTTTATGCTCCTAAAACAAGTTTCGGGCTTGGAAGAGGCCAAAAGTTGATTTTGTGAAAGTAAACATAGTTTCAAAGGTTTTCTTCAAAAAAGTGACTCAGGTCAGTTGATTTAACAGTTTCATGATCTTTTCATTAGAACTTGATGCTGACAGCACTTTTTTGGAGAAAGTCTTTCCTAAAGAGGCATTTTCATTTTTTATGCTCTTAAAAGATGTTTCAGGCTTGGAAGAGGCCAAAAGTTGATTTTGTGAAAGTAAACATAGTTTCAGAGATTTTCTTCAGAAAAGTGGATCAGGACAGTTAATTTAACAGTTTCATGATGTTTTCATGAATATCTGCTGTTTTCAGCACTTCATGATGCATTTTCACTTTTTATGCTCCTAAAACAAGTTTCGGGCTTGGAAGAGGCCAAAAGTTGATTTTGTGAAAGTAAACATAGTTTAAAAGGTTTTCTTCAAAAAAGTGACTCAGGTCAGTTGATTTAACAGTTTCATGATCTTTTCATTAGAACTTGATGCTGACAGCACTTTTTTGGAGAAAGTCTTTCCTAAAGAGGCATTTTCATTTTTTATGCTCTTAAAAGATGTTTCAGGCTTGGAAGAGGCCAAAAGTTGATTTTGTGAAAGTAAACATAGTTTCAAAGGTTTTCTTCAAAAAAGTGACTCAGGTCAGTTGATTTAACAGTTTCATGATCTTTTCATTAGAACTTGATGCTGACAGCACTTTTTTGGAGAAAGTCTTTCCTAAAGAGGCATTTTCATTTTTTATGCTCTTAAAAGATGTTTCAGGCTTGGAAGAGGCCAAAAGTTGATTTTGTGAAAGTAAACATAGTTTCAGAGATTTTCTTCAGAAAAGTGGCTCAGGACAGTTAATTTAACAGTTTCATGATGTTTTCATGAATATCTGCTGTTTTCAGCACTTCATGATGCATTTTCACTTTTTATGCTCCTAAAACAAGTTTCGGGCTTGGAAAAGGCCAAAAGTTGATTTTGTGAAAGTAAACATAGTTTCAAAGGTTTTCTTCAAAAAAGTGACTCAGGTCAGTTGATTTAACAGTTTCATGATCTTTTCATTAGAACTTGATGCTGACAGCACTTTTTTGGAGAAAGTCTTTCCTAAAGAGGCATTTTCATTTTTTATGCTCTTAAAAGATGTTTCATGCTTGGAAGAGGCCAAAAGTTGATTTTGTGAAAGTAAACATAGTTTAAAAGGTTTTCTTCAAAAAAGTGACTCAGGTCAGTTGATTTAACAGTTTCATGATCTTTTCATTAGAACTTGATGCTTACAGCACTTTTTTGGAGAAAGTCTTTCCTAAAGAGGCATTTTCATTTTTTATGCTCTTAAAAGATGTTTCAGGCTTGGAAGAGGCCAAAAGTTGATTTTGTGAAAGTAAACATAGTTTCAGAGATTTTCTTCAGAAAAGTGGCTCAGGACAGTTAATTTAACAGTTTCATGATGTTTTCATGAATATCTGCTGTTTTCAGCACTTCATGATGCATTTTCACTTTTTATGCTCCTAAAACAAGTTTCGGGCTTGGAAGAGGCCAAAAGTTGATTTTGTGAAAGTAAACATAGTTTCAAAGGTTTTCTTCAAAAAAGTGACTCAGGTCAGTTGATTTAACAGTTTCATGATGTTTTCATTAGAACTTGATGCTGACAGCACTTTTTTGGAGAAAGTCTTTCCTAAAGAGGCATTTTCATTTTTTATGCTCTTAAAAGATGTTTCAGGCTTGGAAGAGGCCAAAAGTTGATTTTGTGAAAGTAAACATAGTTTCAGAGATTTTCTTCAGAAAAGTGGCTCAGGACAGTTAATTTAACAGTTTCATGATGTTTTCATGAATATCTGCTGTTTTCAGCACTTCATGATGCATTTTCACTTTTT
Source organism: Cebidichthys violaceus (assembly GCF_023349555.1). Taxonomy (NCBI): domain Eukaryota; kingdom Metazoa; phylum Chordata; class Actinopteri; order Perciformes; family Stichaeidae; genus Cebidichthys; species Cebidichthys violaceus. The sequence continues at coordinate 26,088 of NW_027176638.1, forward strand.
ATGCTCCTAAAACAAGTTTCAGGCTTGGAAGAGGCCAAAAGTTGATTTTGTGAAAGTAAACATAGTTTCAAAGTTTTTCTTCAAAAAAGTGACTCAGGTCAGTTGATTTAACAGTTTCATGATCTTTTCATTAGAACTTGATGCTGACAGCACTTTTTTGGAGAAAGTCTTTCGTAAAGAGGCATTTTCATTTTTTATGCTCTTAAAAGATGTTTCAGGCTTGGAAGAGGCCAAAAGTTGATTTTGTGAAAGTAAACATAGTTTCAGAGATTTTCTTCAGAAAAGTGGTTCAGGACAGTTAATTTAACAGTTTCATGATGTTTTCATGAATATCTGCTGTTTTCAGCACTTCATGATGCATTTTCACTTTTTATGCTCCTAAAACAAGTTTCGGGCTTGGAAGAGGCCAAAAGTTGATTTTGTGAAAGTAAACATAGTTTCAAAGGTTTTCTTCAAAAAAGTGACTCAGGTCAGTTGATTTAACAGTTTCATGATGTTTTCATTAGAACTTGATGCTGACAGCACTTTTTTGGAGAAAGTCTTTCCTAAAGAGGCATTTTCATTTTTTATGCTCTTAAAAGATGTTTCAGGCTTGGAAGAGGCCAAAAGTTGATTTTGTGAAAGTAAACATAGTTTCAGAGATTTTCTTCAGAAAAGTGGCTCAGGACAGTTAATTTAACAGTTTCATGATGTTTTCATGAATATCTGCTGTTTTCAGCACTTCATGATGCATTTTCACTTTTTATGCTCCTAAAACAAGTTTCAGGCTTGGAAGAGGCCAAAAGTTGATTTTGTGAAAGTAAACATAGTTTCAAAGTTTTTCTTCAAAAAAGTGACTCAGGTCAGTTGATTTAACAGTTTCATGATCTTTTCATTAGAACTTGATGCTGACAGCACTTTTTTGGAGAAAGTCTTTCCTAAAGAGGCATTTTCATTTTTTATGCTCTTAAAAGATGTTTCAGGCTTGGAAGAGGCCAAAAGTTGATTTTGTGAAAGTAAACATAGTTTCAGAGATTTTCTTCAGAAAAGTGGCTCAGGACAGTTAATTTAACAGTTTCATGATGTTTTCATGAATATCTGCTGTTTTCAGCACTTCATGATGCATTTTCACTTTTTATGCTCCTAAAACAAGTTCGGGCTTGGAAGAGGCCAAAAGTTGATTTTGTGAAAGTAAACATAGTTTCAAAGGTTTTCTTCAAAAAAGTGACTCAGGTCAGTTGATTTAACAGTTTCATGATCTTTTCATTAGAACTTGATGCTGACAGCACTTTTTTGGAGAAAGTCTTTCCTAAAGAGGCATTTTCATTTTTTATGCTCTTAAAAGATGTTTCAGGCTTGGAAGAGGCCAAAAGTTGATTTTGTGAAAGTAAACATAGTTTCAAAGGTTTTCTTCAGAAAAGTGGATCAGGACAGTTAATTTAACAGTTTCATGATGTTTTTCATGAATATCTGCTGTTTTCACCATTTTACTGCCTAAGGATGCATTTTCACTTTTTATGCTCCTAAAACAAGTTTCGGGCTTGGAAGAGGCCAAAAGTTGATTTTGTGAAAGTAAACATAGTTTCAAAGGTTTTCTTCAAAAAAGTGACTCAGGTCAGTTGATTTAACAGTTTCATGATCTTTTCATTAGAACTTGACGCTGACAGCACTTTTTGGAGAAAGTCTTTCCTAAAGAGGCATTTTCATTTTTTATGCTCTTAAAAGATGTTTCAGGCTTGGAAGAGGCCAAAAGTTGATTTTGTGAAAGTAACATAGTTTCAGAGATTTTCTTCAGAAAAGTGGCTCAGGACAGTTAATTTAACAGTTTCATGATGTTTTCATGAATATCTGCTGTTTTCAGCACTTCATGATGCATTTTCACTTTTTATGCTCCTAAAACAAGTTTCGGGCTTGGAAGAGGCCAAAAGTTGATTTTGTGAAAGTAAACATAGTTTCAAAGGTTTTCTTCAAAAAAGTGACTCAGGTCAGTTGATTTAACAGTTTCATGATCTTTTCATTAGAACTTGATGCTGACAGCACTTTTTTGGAGAAAGTCTTTCCTAAAGAGGCATTTTCATTTTTTATGCTCTTAAAAGATGTTTCAGGCTTGGAAGAGGCCAAAAGTTGATTTTGTGAAAGTAAACATAGTTTCAGAGATTTTCTTCAGAAAAGTGGCTCAGGACAGTTAATTTAACAGTTTCATGATGTTTTCATGAATATCTGCTGTTTTCAGCACTTCATGATGCATTTTCACTTTTTATGCTCCTAAAACAAGTTTCGGGCTTGGAAGAGGCCAAAAGTTGATTTTGTGAAAGTAAACATAGTTTAAAAGGTTTTCTTCAAAAAAGTGACTCAGGTCAGTTGATTTAACAGTTTCATGATCTTTTCATTAGAACTTGATGCTGACAGCACTTTTTTGGAGAAAGTCTTTCCTAAAGAGGCATTTTCATTTTTTATGCTCTTAAAAGATGTTTCAGGCTTGGAAGAGGCCAAAAGTTGATTTTGTGAAAGTAAACATAGTTTCAAAGGTTTTCTTCAAAAAAGTGACTCAGGTCAGTTGATTTAACAGTTTCATGATCTTTTCATTAGAACTTGATGCTGACAGCACTTTTTTGGAGAAAGTCTTTCCTAAAGAGGCATTTTCATTTTTTATGCTCTTAAAAGATGTTTCAGGCTTGGAAGAGGCCAAAAGTTGATTTTGTGAAAGTAAACATAGTTTCAGAGATTTTCTTCAGAAAAGTGGCTCAGGACAGTTAATTTAACAGTTTCATGATGTTTTCATGAATATCTGCTGTTTTCAGCACTTCATGATGCATTTTCACTTTTTATGCTCCTAAAACAAGTTTCGGGCTTGGAAAAGGCCAAAAGTTGATTTTGTGAAAGTAAACATAGTTTCAAAGGTTTTCTTCAAAAAAGTGACTCAGGTCAGTTGATTTAACAGTTTCATGATCTTTTCATTAGAACTTGATGCTGACAGCACTTTTTGGAGAAAGTCTTTCCTAAAGAGGCATTTTCATTTTTTATGCTCTTAAAAGATGTTTCAGGCTTGGAAGAGGCCAAAAGTTGATTTTGTGAAAGTAAACATAGTTTCAGAGATTTTCTTCAGAAAAGTGGCTCAGGACAGTTAATTTAACAGTTTCATGATGTTTTCATGAATATCTGCTGTTTTCAGCACTTCATGATGCATTTTCACTTTTTATGCTCCTAAAACAAGTTTCGGGCTTGGAAGAGGCCAAAAGTTGATTTTGTGAAAGTAAACATAGTTTCAAAGGTTTTCTTCAAAAAAGTGACTCAGGTCAGTTGATTTAACAGTTTCATGATGTTTTCATTAGAACTTGATGCTGACAGCACTTTTTAGGAGAAAGTCTTTCCTAAAGAGGCATTTTCATTTTTTATGCTCTTAAAAGATGTTTCAGGCTTGGAAGAGGCCAAAAGTTGATTTTGTGAAAGTAAACATAGTTTCAGAGATTTTCTTCAGAAAAGTGGCTCAGGACAGTTAATTTAACAGTTTCATGATGTTTTCATGAATATCTGCTGTTTCAGCACTTCATGATGCATTTTCACTTTTTATGCTCCTAAAACAAGTTTCAGGCTTGGAAGAGGCCAAAAGTTGATTTTGTGAAAGTAAACATAGTTTCAAAGGTTTTCTTCAAAAAAGTGACTCAGGTCAGTTGATTTAACAGTTTCATGATCTTTTCATTAGAACTTGATGCTGACAGCACTTTTTTGAGAAAGTCTTTCCTAAAGAGGCATTTTCATTTTTTATGCTCTTAAAAGATGTTTCAGGCTTGGAAGAGGCCAAAAGTTGATTTTGTGAAAGTAAACATAGTTTCAAAGGTTTTCTTCAAAAAAGTGACTCAGGTCAGTTAATTTAACAGTTTCATGATGTTTTCATGAATATCTGCTGTTTTCAGCACTTCATGATGCATTTTCACTTTTTATGCTCCTAAAACAAGTTTCGGGCTTGGAAGAGGCCAAAAGTTGATTTTGTGAAAGTAAACATAGTTTCAAAGGTTTTCTTCAGAAAAGTGGATCAGGACAGTTAATTTAACAGTTTCATGATGTTTTCATGAATATCTGCTGTTTTCACCATTTTACTGCCTAAGGATGCATTTTCACTTTTTATGCTCCTAAAACAAGTTTCGGGCTTGGAAGAGGCCAAAAGTTGATTTTGTGAAAGTAAACATAGTTTCAAAGGTTTTCTTCAAAAAAGTGACTCAGGACAGTTGATTTAACAGTTTCATGATCTTTTCATTAGAACTTGACGCTGACAGCACTTTTTGGAGAAAGTCTTTCCTAAAGAGGCATTTTCATTTTTTATGCTCTTAAAAGATGTTTCAGGCTTGGAAGAGGCCAAAAGTTGATTTTGTGAAAGTAAACATAGTTTCAGAGATTTTCTTCAGAAAAGTGGCTCAGGACAGTTAATTTAACAGTTTCATGATGTTTTCATGAATATCTGCTGTTTTCAGCACTTCATGATGCATTTTCACTTTTTATGCTCCTAAAACAAGTTTCGGGCTTGGAAGAGGCCAAAAGTTGATTTTGTGAAAGTTAAACATAGTTTCAAAGGTTTTCTTCAAAAAAGTGACTCAGGTCAGTTGATTTAACAGTTTCATGATCTTTTCATTAGAACTTGATGCTGACAGCACTTTTTTGGAGAAAGTCTTTCCTAAAGAGGCATTTTCATTTTTTATGCTCTTAAAAGATGTTTCAGGCTTGGAAGAGGCCAAAAGTTGATTTTGTGAAAGTAAACATAGTTTCAGAGATTTTCTTCAGAAAAGTGGCTCAGGACAGTTAATTTAACAGTTTCATGATGTTTTCATGAATATCTGCTGTTTTCAGCACTTCATGATGCATTTTCACTTTTTATGCTCCTAAAACAAGTTTCGGGCTTGGAAAAGGCCAAAAGTTGATTTTGTGAAAGTAAACATAGTTTCAAAGGTTTTCTTCAAAAAAGTGACTCAGGTCAGTTGATTTAACAGTTTCATGATCTTTTCATTAGAACTTGATGCTGACAGCACTTTTTTGGAGAAAGTCTTTCCTAAAGAGGCATTTTCATTTTTTATGCTCTTAAAAGATGTTTCAGGCTTGGAAGAGGCCAAAAGTTGATTTTGTGAAAGTAAACATAGTTTCAGAGATTTTCTTCAGAAAAGTGGCTCAGGACAGTTAATTTAACAGTTTCATGATGTTTTCATGAATATCTGCTGTTTTCAGCACTTCATGATGCATTTTCACTTTTTATGCTCCTAAAACAAGTTTCGGGCTTGGAAAAGGCCAAAAGTTGATTTTGTGAAAGTAAACATAGTTCAAAGGTTTTCTTCAAAAAAGTGACTCAGGTCAGTTGATTTAACAGTTTCATGATCTTTTCATTAGAACTTGATGCTGACAGCACTTTTTTGGAGAAAGTCTTTCCTAAAGAGGCATTTTCATTTTTTATGCTCTTAAAAGATGTTTCAGGCTTGGAAGAGGCCAAAAGTTGATTTGTGAAAGTAAACATAGTTTCAGAGATTTTCTTCAGAAAAGTGGCTCAGGACAGTTAATTTAACAGTTTCATGATGTTTTCATGAATATCTGCTGTTTTCAGCACTTCATGATGCATTTTCACTTTTTATGCTCCTAAAACAAGTTTCGGGCTTGGAAGAGGCCAAAAGTTGATTTTGTGAAAGTAAACATAGTTTCAAAGGTTTTCTTCAAAAAAGTGACTCAGGTCAGTTGATTTAACAGTTTCATGATGTTTTCATTAGAACTTGATGCTGACAGCACTTTTTAGGAGAAAGTCTTTCCTAAAGAGGCATTTTCATTTTTTATGCTCTTAAAAGATGTTTCAGGCTTGGAAGAGGCCAAAAGTTGATTTTGTGAAAGTAAACATAGTTTCAGAGATTTTCTTCAGAAAAGTGGCTCAGGACAGTTAATTTAACAGTTTCATGATGTTTTCATGAATATCTGCTGTTTTCAGCACTTCATGATGCATTTTCACTTTTTATGCTCCTAAAACAAGTTTCAGGCTTGGAAGAGGCCAAAAGTTGATTTTGTGAAAGTAAACATAGTTTCAAAGGTTTTCTTCAAAAAAGTGACTCAGGTCAGTTGATTTAACAGTTTCATGATCTTTTCATTAGAACTTGATGCTGACAGCACTTTTTTGGAGAAAGTCTTTCCTAAAGAGGCATTTTCATTTTTTATGCTCTTAAAAGATGTTTCAGGCTTGGAAGAGGCCAAAAGTTGATTTTGTGAAAGTAAACATAGTTTCAAAGGTTTTCTTCAAAAAAGTGACTCAGGTCAGTTAATTTAACAGTTTCATGATGTTTTCATGAATATCTGCTGTTTTCAGCACTTCATGATGCATTTTCACTTTTTATGCTCCTAAAACAAGTTTCGGGCTTGGAAGAGGCCAAAAGTTGATTTTGTGAAAGTAAACATAGTTTCAAAGGTTTTCTTCAGAAAAGTGGATCAGGACAGTTAATTTAACAGTTTCATGATGTTTTCATGAATATCTGCTGTTTTCACCATTTTACTGCCTAAGGATGCATTTTCACTTTTTATGCTCCTAAAACAAGTTTCGGGCTGGAAGAGGCCAAAAGTTGATTTTGTGAAAGTAAACATAGTTTCAAAGGTTTTCTTCAAAAAAGTGACTCAGGTCAGTTGATTTAACAGTTTCATGATCTTTTCATTAGAACTTGACGCTGACAGCACTTTTTGGAGAAAGTCTTTCCTAAAGAGGCATTTTCATTTTTTATGCTCTTAAAAGATGTTTCAGGCTTGGAAGAGGCCAAAAGTTGATTTTGTGAAAGTAAACATAGTTTCAGAGATTTTCTTCAGAAAAGTGGCTCAGGACAGTTAATTTAACAGTTTCATGATGTTTTCATGAATATCTGCTGTTTTCAGCACTTCATGATGCATTTTCACTTTTTATGCTCCTAAAACAAGTTTCGGGCTTGGAAGAGGCCAAAAGTTGATTTTGTGAAAGTAAACATAGTTTCAAAGGTTTTCTTCAAAAAAGTGACTCAGGTCAGTTGATTTAACAGTTTCATGATCTTTTCATTAGAACTTGATGCTGACAGCACTTTTTTGGAGAAAGTCTTTCCTAAAGAGGCATTTTCATTTTTTATGCTCTTAAAAGATGTTTCAGGCTTGGAAGAGGCCAAAAGTTGATTTTGTGAAAGTAAACATAGTTTCAGAGATTTTCTTCAGAAAAGTGGCTCAGGACAGTTAATTTAACAGTTTCATGATGTTTTCATGAATATCTGCTGTTTTCAGCACTTCATGATGCATTTTCACTTTTTATGCTCCTAAAACAAGTTTCGGGCTTGGAAGAGGCCAAAAGTTGATTTTGTGAAAGTAAACATAGTTTCAAAGGTTTTCTTCAAAAAAGTGACTCAGGTCAGTTGATTTAACAGTTTCATGATGTTTTCATTAGAACTTGATGCTGACAGCACTTTTTAGGAGAAAGTCTTTCCTAAAGAGGCATTTTCATTTTTTATGCTCTTAAAAGATGTTTCAGGCTTGGAAGAGGCCAAAAGTTGATTTTGTGAAAGTAAACATAGTTTCAGAGATTTTCTTCAGAAAAGTGGCTCAGGACAGTTAATTTAACAGTTTCATGATGTTTTCATGAATATCTGCTGTTTTCAGCACTTCATGATGCATTTTCACTTTTTATGCTCCTAAAACAAGTTTCAGGCTTGGAAGAGGCCAAAAGTTGATTTTGTGAAAGTAAACATAGTTTCAAAGGTTTTCTTCAAAAAAGTGACTCAGGTCAGTTGATTTAACAGTTTCATGATCTTTCATTAGAACTTGATGCTGACAGCACTTTTTTGGAGAAAGTCTTTCCTAAAGAGGCATTTTCATTTTTTATGCTCTTAAAAGATGTTTCAGGCTTGGAAGAGGCCAAAAGTTGATTTTGTGAAAGTAAACATAGTTTCAGAGATTTTCTTCAGAAAAGTGGCTCAGGACAGTTAATTTAACAGTTTCATGATGTTTTCATGAATATCTGCTGTTTTCAGCACTTCATGATGCATTTTCACTTTTTATGCTCCTAAAACAAGTTTCGGGCTTGGAAAAGGCCAAAAGTTGATTTTGTGAAAGTAAACATAGTTTCAAAGGTTTTCTTCAAAAAAGTGACTCAGGTCAGTTGATTTAACAGTTTCATGATCTTTTCATTAGAACTTGATGCTGACAGCACTTTTTTGGAGAAAGTCT
>NW_027176639.1:0-60000 GCF_023349555.1 Cebidichthys violaceus
CGGGCCTCACGGGGAGCGAGACGGGCAACAAAGACAGCGCGGTGGCCAGAGAGCCAGAGGAGAGACGAGAGGCCCACAGACAAGGGGACGGCGAGGGCCACACAGACGGGGGGGGGGGTCACAGATTTCACAGACACACAGAGAGAGAGACAGCAGGCAGGAGAAGCAGCGAGACTGCAGGGACCATAAGGAAGGAAGAGAGGGGAGACCCGGGCGATCGCAGATGGAGAGAGCAGTGGCCAGACAGACAGCGGGAGACCTGGACCTCACAGATGTGAGGGGTGAGGGGGTAAGATGGAGAGCTGGGTAGAGAAGGTACCTTATTAAGTACCAGAAGATCTGCAATTTAACATTTAGCCTTCATGTGTTTTTTAAGTTGTAGCACCATCAAGTCTAACTATGCGGGGTCGTGCGGGGCTGCAGGCTATTCCGGTTTAATAATAGCTAAGACGTAATCTGTGATCACGTTCAGAACCAAAAATCAACAGCAGAAGTCGGTTCGGACGTCTGTGAACGCTGATCGAGACTCTGATTTATCCCTGGACACTACTGTGTATTTGTACCCCTCTTTAAATGTTGGGGGGTCACACAAATCAACGTGTCTCTGTTCATCTCCACCTCGCAGTTAGCCTTTAGCCTTTTAAACGGACTTCTGGCAAATGAACGTCCTCCTCGGGACGCGCGAGGGTGTGGACCTCACGCCCTCCGATCAGCTCTGCGCCGTTCTACCGACGAGGCGGTTTCGGGTTGCCACAATGCTTTTCTAAATGTAAAAAAAAAAAGCAAAATCCCCTGAAAGACTGAAGCGCAGGTGCGACTGTGCACGCTAATAAAGAAAGAGTAAACGTCGAAGGATTAAGAGAAAGATCCGTTTGTTCCGCGCTTCTCATATCTCGGTGTATTATTAAAGCAGGCGCACAGGGGCGCATCGTACTCTGGAGATGCTGTATAAAATATAGTCTGCAGCGTTCACCGTTCACCGTAAATCAGGCTCGGAGAAGCTCTCGTCACTGGCTTCCAAAAAAAAACAAAAAAAAAACAGCGACATCGACACATATGTTTGCAAACACACACTTAAAAATACTCTCTTAACACCGAGATATGTAAATGCGGCGGCGGTAAACAGACAGACAGGCCGTGACACCCGGTGGCTGTTGATTCCCGGTGAAAGCACCTTTCTCTTCCTCGGGCAGAAAGCAAAAACAACAACCAAAAACAGTGACTGCCAATGACAGGCCCTGCCAGCAGCCCCATCTCTCATCGTGACCTCATCAGACAGGGAGAACACACACACACACACACACACATATGCACGCGCAGGGAGATGTAAACGGCGCTACACAATGCAAACACAATCTACTTGCTAATAAGCAATCAGCACTTCTGTTCTTCTTCTCTTTTTTTTTCCCCCCATTACATCTCAGAGTGTTTCCGAAATCCCACGTCGGTGTGATTTGACTAATTGCGTTGCCTGACATACATCCAGCAACTGGGAGTGTGTGTGTGTGTGTGTGTGGTGGGGGGATATGAAGGAAAAACAAATCCGGAGAAAGCACGAGTCCCATGTTTGAATTCACTTTGTGGGTATATATCTGCTGCTGGTTCCTCCCTGCACTCATCCCTCCGTCTGTCTCCGTCTCTATTAGTCCCTCTGTGTCTATTTCCCTCTCTGTCGCTTTGGCTTGTTTTTTTTCTCCACACATTTAATCCTCTCTACTCATTTCTTCCTCTCTCTTTATCTCTTTTTCTCTCTCTCTCTCTGTCTAAAAAAGAAAAAAAAAAAGAAAAAAACAATTCACAAAGCAATCCTCGTCCCCCAGGTAGAGGTTGTCTTCAATCCCTACCTCTGTTTTTCATCTTGTCCTCCACCGTTCCGGAGAGAATACAGACACAAAATGTCAATATTTGGACAGCAGCTCGGGACGGCGGGGGAGTACCACGGCTTCCTCGGGTTGGCCGGTGAGGCTGTGATGAGTAAACCAGAGACCTCCCAGGGCCAAAACAGAGAAAGATGGCTCCCGCCGCATCCAGTAATGACAGACAGAGAAACTGTCCGGAGTCTTTGGGAGGCAGCTACCATTTTCCATGGTTTTTTTTTTTTTAAACTGTGACTGAGCCGGCAAACAAAAACAAAAAAACAGCCAAGATGGCCGTTTGGCCTGATTTGATCTTTGATTAATAATGCTCCTAGTTCGACGCTTTTCAGGACTTAATCCTGACCCGACTCTGTCTTAGACGTTCCCTGAGAATGTCAGGCTTTACCTTTTTTTTTAAAAAAAAGGATAATTCTGGTTTACGACAACCGTGGTGTCATTTTCTGAGTTCTGGTCATCATTCGTATCGTTTATTATATGATACGAATGACGTAGCGGTGAAGTCCGACGGGGCAAGAAATGAGAATCAGACCGGGTCAATCGAGCTAACAGGTTAGTCAGATTAACAAAACCTGATCGTTGACTTTCTTACAGACCGGCCAGTTCTGTTTATAACGACCAAAATAAGGGATAATTTATGTAAGCTATATTAGAGCGCTGTATATCAGGTGTTTTGCGTCTCCTACCTCTTCCAAATAAACTCTACATTGTATCTGTTTCCTCACGTTAGCTCGCTAGTTGCAACAGCAGCAGCGCAACGCAGATCAAAGAGCTCGTTTTTCCCCAGACGGGGTTGTGAACCAGCGATCTGAATCACTTTCTTTGTTCCTAAAACTAAAGAGTGTTGAGGACTATTCCTCATTTTGCAGAGAATCTGGAATGTGTGGAACTCATGGCCAAAGAGCAGATGTATGAGTCCCATGACTGAGATTTCTGCGTACAGCCTAAACTAAGCTAAGTCTCCACGGCCCCCTGTCTTAGATGAAGAAAGAGTGCATCTTAGGGGTTCTTTGCACCTGATTTGAGTCATGTGCAAGAAAGGCTCCCGTCCTCTTTTTTTTTTTTTTTTTTTTTCATCTATTTCATTGGTGGGAACACTCTGTGCTCATTCAGTTTCATTCACAAAGCACAGCCTTTTCATACCAAGCACACATTCATCAAGACGCTCAACGAGATGTTTCTGGTGCGCCGGTAATCAGCGCTATTACGAGCTCTGATTGTGGTTTTGATTCGTTTCCACACAAACCTGGGATCCACTCCTCCACCCCATCTTTATTATGGTATGAAAAAAGGCCAGATAAGAAAGGCATGTTGCAGGAAGTAGACCAGTCAATTAGTGAATCAAATTGATTAATCTCTCCTTTTCTCCGCTGCGACTTTTATTGATATTCAACAAGAGACTCAGCGTAGAGGAAGTAGTGACATCTCCACCTGTAACGGGCTAAATTCAAATTGATTTTTTTAATGAGGCAATGTTTTTATCCTATCTGCTGTAATAGATTTTTACTTTTTCATTTGACATTGAAATACTTCCCGCTCTGTGTAATTTCTGCCGGTGGGGGTTTTGAATACTTGAGTACGTTCTGCGTTTAACGACCCTTTACAGGTTTTACATGGTCGGTGTTCTGGTCTCCTTGCTCTCCTTATTGGATGCTTTAAGTTAAGAGGGAACAAAAGTCACATCGTCTGTGCTTGTCAACGTAACGTCTTGGGATCCGGAGTGACTGCCAACTCGCACACTGATACAACCATCTGACTATGTTTACCCAAGAGAACAATCTTTGCAAAGGCGCACCATATTGTTCTCGCAAGACAATGAGAAGCTGACTGGAGCGTAGAGCAACAGGCGCTGAAAGTGGGTGTTTTCAGAAAGAGGGTGAATACAAGTATATTAAGACAGATATTAAATATGAATAGGAACATGGAAATAGGTACTATATCTGTGCTTTAATGGACACAGTCTAATGTGACTCTTCACAACAGAACTGAAGATGTTCTCCTACATTAGAGGCTTTCTGCTTGGTGACCTTTTTGTGCTTTTCTTTTGTCACTGTTTAAGCAACGTTGTTCTGTTTGTTTTAAGCATTCAGCCTTTTTTTTTCCTCCAACGTATTCATAGTGAGCAAGGTCTCTTCATTTCTTCTTTTCCACGGTGAGATCTTTTCTTCTGGCCTCGTGGATCTTAGATCTCAGACCGAGGGATCGCGAGGCTTCCCGGTGTCGTCAGTATCCAGGGCCTGAGAGGTAGTCTGTTTCAAAACCCTGTATGCTAAATTCATCTGACAGCTCGCCGACATGGGAAACTGCAACACGGTGCCCGCCGCTAATTCATAATCAGCCATCTAATACACCGTTGCCACAGTGATTTAATTGTCCCATTTGTCACGGCTGTTGTTCTCACCAAAACAAACGTCACGATAATGATCGTTTCCAGTCCCCCACCCGTCACGCAGCCTTCCACAGCTGATTGAACGTTTCTGAGATGCCAATTTCTTTTTTTTCTGATGAATATTTAATCCTCTCTTATCTGTCACCTTTTTTTAATTTTTTTTTTTTTTTTCCTGCTCACGCTTGCCGCTATCTTCTATTAAGATGATGAGGGGAATAATGAGGGGAAATGGTGTCTAATTTGAATCAAGCAACCTACAAAAACGACGGGAGTGTGGAGGGGGGGGGGGGGGGAGGGGGGGGGGGGGGGGGGTGTGGTTGTCAATCAATAGCGCTTTGGCTCCTGACGCAGCGGTGCCTCACTCCAGGCACGCTGCTTTCAGGAAAGCCATTTGCCCACTTTTTAAAGGTATCCGGTGATATCCCGGCCTCGCAGGCGGTGTCCCTTTGATTTAAAACCACGTCGGGAGACTTATTTGCTAAAGTGTCAGACAAGCGGCCGAGCGGGAAGCTGTACGGCAGGTGTAGTTGATGATATGCCAACTGGAAATGGTTTTCCCCCTTGATTTGAAATATTCTGAGGTGCACCAAAAAAGGGGAAGAGCGCTGCAGCGCGGTCCCGTGAGGAAACCTTGCCTGTAACCCTCCTTTGATAATTGCTATGCAAAGGTTCTAGAAATGAATTACTGATCAGCCGAGTGTTGCGGAGAGCCGGCGTGTTTGGGAGACAGAATGAAGGATGAGACCCTGCCACAAAAAAACCCTGGAAGAGAATGTGTGTGTGTGTCTCAAACACACACACACACACACAGAATGCGGGAATGGTTGCTGTCGGAGCGTGCCAAACATATGTGTGTGTGTGTGTGTGTGTGTGTGTGTGCGTGAATGGATTTGCTTGCTTAAGCACACATCTCTACAAAAGTGCATAACAAATGCACGTGGTCTATACATAGTCTCGGCTCAGGCGTAGTCCTTCTTGCTCTCTGCCGTCTTCATGCTAAAGTGAAGAACATGCACTCAGCATTGAAGTCCTACGCGCCGCACCAACAGACGAGACACCGATGAGGCAACCGATAATAGTCCCATCCCTATATAATGGAAGTCTCGCATACACATAGAGAGAAATGAGCAACGGGTATGCCTATGTAGCGGCGATATACGCTTGGCACAGTGCCATTAGCTAGCACTCCTCTTAGACTGGATCTCGTTTAAGCCTTCCAGAGCACTACCTCAAAGGAAAAGTCCTTTTCAGTACAGATATCATCCCCTCGCCTCGTTCACTCCGCCGCAAAACACACGAGCGGATTACATGCAGGTATCATGTATCCGCCTACATATTGAATCAGACAATGGTATACCTTCACACACACACACACACACACACACACACACACACACACACACACACGCTCTCTCCATCTGGTTTTGTTGTTTACCGAAGTCTGTGAAACCCAAGTGTCCCTCTTTCCAAATACCAGTCGTGTGATATTACCTCCCGTGGAGTGGTAAGCTGTTCCCTTCTAAATTCAACATGACTAACAAATGTTGGTTTCGTCGTGGCGAGTACAGAGCACAGAACCAACCGGGTACGCTCCCAGGCCAGTGCCAAATGAGCGCGCTCGGAGCCAGAGAAAGCTTGAGGAAACACGATGATTTGTTCATAAATGCGGTCCTTTTAATAAGCGAAGCAGCAAGAGGGGAATTCAGGGCATCGCATTTTAAAATACAGTCGCAGGCCGGAACGTCTCGGTCGGGACCGACTGCTTGCTGAAGGAGGTCACCTGCTAGGTAAATAGCTTAAGATGCATATCAGTAAAACAACTCACATATACATACAACTCCAGAATGTATTTCGTTTATTTCTTAAAGGCTTGTGTTCTTGACAAAGAGGTGAGCCTTTTGGATGTCTTCCAGGTGTGCGTTTCGGGGGTTTTTTTCCGCACACTTCCCAGCCTGTTTGTTCTGCGGGGGCAGGCGGTGACACTGACACTGCTGCATATTGGCTCTCTATTTTGGCTCCGTTTATTAATAATACCGAACACTGTGGAGCCACGATGATGAGGACCATTCACTATCCTACAACACCCATCTAATCTGCTCTATTTGTATTCCCCGCACTGATATGATATTTGGCAGCCTCCGGTCTAGACAGGGGTCTTACATGAGCCGCGTGGAACAATCCCTCAGAAGGAAAGGGCAATTCAATATGAAATGAGATTTTGTGTTGCTCCACATTTTGTCTGACTCCACTTTGATCAATAAACAGGTACTAGCCTAATGGAATTTTAGAGAGAACAAGGCTTAGGATGAAAACTAAAGCCTTGTCTAAAAAAAAAAAAACTACTGCACTGTAAAATGTAGAAGAGTCAGTAAATAAACCCGAAGTGAAGAGGACGTTTTCCCTAATTCCGATGTTTTCTGTTCGCCTTTGGCCGACGAAAACCGAAGGTACGCAAAAAAAAGCCGCTAACGTGCTTGATCAGCTGAAACTATAACCAACAAGTACAATAGACCAACTACGGTTCTGATTGAAATGCATCTCATTACATCACTTTAGCTCCCCGTGCCTCTTTCCCTCGCACTTGAGTGAACCTATTGATTTGAGCCACTAAAGCGCTAGAGGCCTTAAAGCTGCCTCTGCGGTGAGTCGCTGTCCTTTCAGCACCACTTGGCGTCAGAAGGAGAGGAGAAGGAGAACGGAGGAAGAAAAGAAATTCCCCCCCCCCCCCCGAAATATTCTTTTCCTTTTCACCCGGGTGTGAAATACAATCAACACCTCAGGGGCCTGCTCATGCCAGCCAGCCAGCAACACCGGAGCCGGGCCTTTTGCACACTCTCAAATTAAGGAAATTAAAAGTCACCGGTCCGCACCGACAATTCAGCATTATCCCCATTCACATTCGCAAACACGCACTGTGGAAGAAGCGGGATTGTAAGGGGAGGGTGTGTGAGCACTGGAATGACAGTGTAATTACGTGACGTGTGTGTGTGTGTGTGTGTGTGTGTGTGTGTGTGTTGGAATGGGTGTGGGGGAGGGGGGGGGGACTCACCGGCCGAATGACCCCGGTTGGTGGCATCGTGGTCACTGTCGCCTTGCTCGCTGTCACCGTGACCACTGTCTTTGGAGCTGACGATGTCTGCCTCTTGGAATGCCGAACTGTAAAGAGGCGGCGGGGGGGGGGGGGGGGAGGGGGGAGGTGAGAGTGCAGACAAGTCGTGTCGGAGAAAAGAGACGGAGAGGAGGGGAAAGAATGGAAGGGGTCAGAGAGAGAGGTCGAGATGCAATATTGAGAAAGAGGAGACGGGAGGGGATTAGATGAGGGGGGGGGGGGCAGAGAAAAGGGAGGAAGAGGGGGAGAATCAGACATCAGCACCGCGGTAATGCAGTCACGGTGGCCCGGCAAGAGGCTAAATTGGATGTTACACACGGCATGTAATGAAATCCAGCATTAGAGCTGTAATAGGCAATGCTACGTCAGTTATGGGAGTGATGCCAAATTGAAGATGAACGTTATGGATGCGTTGGGAACCGTGTAGCCTCTCAAAGCCACAATTATCGATGCGGAATATACGAGGCTCACACGGATGGATGTAATATTCAATTTTATAGATATGTGAATAACCTTGGTTCCATGAGGCCTATTGAACGTTACAGGTCCTCTGGTGGTGGCTGGTGTCTGCCTCGCTAGGCTGCACATTGGTAATTATATGGTGTGTGTGTGTGTGTGTGTGTGTGTGTGTGTGTGTGTGTGTGTGTGTGTGCTTTTGACTACCTGTTGACACGTCTTGGTCTGTCCACCAGATAGCTGAGTTCTCGTTGGTGTTTTGTCTAGAAAACACACAGAAACACACATTTTAATCACGTCTAATGCCAAGTGCGGCACATTAATGAACACACAAGAAGGATGGTTCACGCTGTAAAAGAGGAACATAACTGCCAACACATTCATTCATTGGTTGTCAACATGTAACCGCAACAGAAAGAAGCTAAGGGCAGCGCAAGGCGGGGGGGGGGGGGGTGGAACCGACACTGCGCGCATCCACTAGGTGAGTGAGTGGGCGAGAGGAGACGAGAGTAGTGTGTTAGGGAGGCGATTGAATGCGTAAATGATTGAGCTGCGCGTTGCTGAAACTGAACAACCTTTGTTCGCGGTGCTGCTGTGCCGCGTCGTGCACGGAATACTTAACGCGCAGGAAAGACAAGGCTGTGACTGGCTTGTCTGGCTCCACTCCAGCCACACCGCAATCAACAGAAAGCCCCCGAAACTCCACAGCCCCCCCCCCCCCCCCCCCGCGCAGAACGCACAGGCTGAACACAAAACAGGACCGGTGCGTTACTCGCCTCCTCCCCTTCTCCTGGTGAGGTTTTCCACCGAAACTTTGTAATCTATAATAAGGCGATATCAACTGAATGTTGCTGTGCTTTAATAGGCTGCTGATGTAACCGGACATATTCAATATTTCACACACAGAAATGCTCCTGGTGGGATTTGTCCACTACGTTTCTGACACACTTAAGCATGCTGTGTTTCCCCTTCACTAAACGTATAGTTTGGACTATGAGAGTCACGCCATTCCTTTGGGGTAACCCAAAATATATCCAAAGGCTGCATAGCTCAATATATCAGTTAGATCAAAACTGCACCAAACACAGAATAAAGAACATTTAAAATAAAAAAAGCATCTTCCAACTTCGTGGTTTGACTGGAATAATGTATTTTATGCCCAAGATAATTTTTGTCTCCCACTGCCTGTTTGCACACGATCTAAAGGTTGATCTGATAGCAGTCTATTGCGAATAAAACTAAAAGGCCACATGAGATTTAACAATTGACATGTCCAATCACCATTACGCTTGACAATGATTAAAGGCCACTGAGCAGAACAGCCAAGTCAATAGCAGATACCACTTCCATCCTCTCGGGGACTTTTGTTGCGCGTGACCTGAGTGAATAACACACTTTGACATGAAGCAGACGCAGCTGTAGATTTCTGGGGGATCTTTGAAATTAGGTTAACCCTTTAAATCGCGGGCTTTTGTGCACTTTTAATACATCTCAAGTGGAGCCGTGGGCGATAGCAGCTGATTCCGGCTTTTCTTACCTCGTTAGAGAGAATGCTGCCATTGGATATGATGTCCGGTTGTTGGTCACTGTAACCCGTGACTATGGCGCCGCAGGGGTTGGTGTGATCCGTGTCAGTGCTGCGGGAGGGGCTGCACGGTTTGAGGAACATCAGGTCCGTTTTGGCGGACTCCGGTGTCAGACACACCTGGTAGCAGTAGGAGTTCTGGTTCTGGTGGTGGTGGGAGCCGAAGCCCCCTCCCACGCCGCCCACACCAGACTCCTCCACGGGCACCTGCCCCACGGGCCCGACCCCTGACGTCACGTTGGTGCTCTGAACTAACATGATGTCAGATTTACTCAGCTTCTTCTGTTTCCGGCCTCGAGCCTGCCTGCTACAGCACGAGCCGCAGCACAGGCAGCACTCACCGGCCAGCAGGCACGTGTACAGGTTGAGCTTCTTGTCCTTTTGGCAGCGCACGGCCAGCACGATCATAGCCAGGAGGAAGATGAAAGACACGGAGCCCAAGGCGATGATGAGAATTAGGGTGAGGTCAAGGGAGGTCTCCTTTGCCTTGGAGGCAGAGCCTCGATCCCCACTGCGGCCTTCGACCACGCTGTCCACTAGCATTACACTCACACTCGCGGAGGAGGAGAGAGGGGGCTGCCCGTGGTCCCTCACTTCGATCAGCAGGTCGTAGAAGCCCTGCGGGTCCCGCTT
The DNA here is from genome assembly GCF_023349555.1 of Cebidichthys violaceus. Classification (NCBI taxonomy): domain Eukaryota; kingdom Metazoa; phylum Chordata; class Actinopteri; order Perciformes; family Stichaeidae; genus Cebidichthys; species Cebidichthys violaceus. The sequence goes on from NW_027176639.1 coordinate 10,047, forward strand.
GGGAGAGATCCTGCGGGCTGTCCTCAGCTCCCCCGTCCTCCAGTCCATGCGGAACATCCCCATCTCGTTGCCCCGCAGGATGCTGTAGGACAGCCGTGCGTTCTCGCCATCATCCGCATCCATAGCCACAATGCGCGTCACCAAGTAGCCGGGCTCCGCGGAGCGCGGCAGGTGCTCTTTGGCGGTGCCGTTTTTACCGATGGGGGCTATGACAGTGGGAGCGTTGTCATTTTGGTCAACTATGATCACATTTACAGTGGTGTTGGAGAAGAGCTCCGGAGCGCCAGAGTCTTTCGCCTGGACCATGAAGCTAAACTCCTTCAGCTGCTCGTAATCAAAAGAGCGCAGCGCGTAAAGGTAGCCGGTGTCCTGGTTTATGGACACATACGTGTCCACAGACATGCCCTGTATGTCACACTCCAATATGGAGTAAGTAATAAGAGCGTTTTGTCCTACATCGGGGTCCAGGGCGCTCACGGCGTGAATGAAAGCACCGGGCACGTTATTCTCAGTCACATACACATCATAAACAGCCTGCGTAAAACGGGGCGCATTGTCATTCTCATCGGAGACGTGCACTTTAATGGACTTGCTGGTGGCGAGCGACGGCTGACCCTTATCTTTGGCCACCACGGTGATTGTGTAGGAATCTGTGTTCTCCCTGTCCAGCGGCCCGTCCGTCACGATGGTGTAGTAGTTTTTAAAAGACGATTTCAGCTTGAAAGGAACGTCTCCCAGTATCTCGCAGCTCATGTGTCCATTCTCGCCGGAGTCCCGGTCTGAGACGCTAAAAAGTGCGATCACGGTGCCCGGGGCGTCCTGCTCGCTCACGGATTCAGTCACAGTGCTGAAACCGATCTCCGGTGTGTTGTCGTTCACGTCCACGAGTTTGACCAGCACTTTGCAGTGCGCGGGGACCGCGTTCGCCCCCAAATCCTTAGCCTGGACATAAATCTGATGCGTGTTGCTCTCCTCAAAGTCCACCTCGCCCGCCACCTCTATCCTTCCGGTTCTGGCGTCAATGTTGAATAAGTCCTTTATCCGCGGGGCGTTGTGACTGCTGAACGAATACACGATTTCCCCGTTTTGTCCCTCGTCAACATCCGTGGCGTTGAGCTGAATGATCAGAGTGCCCACCGGAGAGTTTTCCCGCAGGTTAACGGAGTACACCGACTGGTCAAAGGTGGGCGCGTTATCGTTCGAGTCCAGAACTTTCACGACCAGAAGAGCCGTCCCGGTCCGCTGCGGGATGCCGCCATCCACAGCCGTCAGCACGTAGCGGTGCACCGCCTGCTGCTCCCTGTCCAGCGGCTTCTCCAGCACCAGCTCGGCGAACTTGTTCCCGTCGCTCTGCGTCTGCACGTCAAGGTAAAAATAGTTATTATTCGTTATGGCGTATGTGCTGAGCGCGTTTGTGCCCACGTCAGGGTCAAAGGCATTCTCCACTGGGAAACGGGTCCCGGGGATGGCGCTCTCCGATATCTCCACGGAAATGTCCGTCTCGGGAAAGCTGGGCGGATTGTCGTTGATATCCATCACCTCGATCTCCACGCGAAAGAGCTCCAGCGGGTTCTCCAGAAACACCTCCAGGTGCAATAGGCACGGGATGGTCTGCTTACAGATTTCTTCTCGGTCAATTTTCTCCTTCACCACGAGTGCGCCGTTCTCTAAGTTCACCTCCAGATACGGTGTCCGTGAACTAGGCACCGTCTGAAAGCGGCGAGCGGAAAGTTTGGTAATGTCCAGCCCCAAATCCTCTGCAATATTCCCAACCACGGAACCAGGTTCCTGCTCCTCTGGCACGGAGTAGTGTAGCTGAGAGACCGCTCCATCCAGGATGGAGAGCAGGATTATTAACCAAATCATCTCCTCGCTCTCTCACGAAAGTGCACTTCAAGACGATTAAAAAAAAAAAAAAAAAAAAAGTGTTATTCCTTTTTCTTACAAGAAATGAGCATTTCCCATTTTCTCTGTCCGTAAAAAAGCAGTGAAATAAACAGCAACGAAGCCGTCCGCTTGTGAAATTCCTCGCCTCTGCCTCGGGTCAGTGGAACATTGTGTCGTTTCAGCTGTGAGAAGCACAGCCATTTGATCCGAGCTTCTCTGTTTTAATCAATTCTGCACCGGTCTGTGAGTTTTGGCGTCGGCGCAAAACATTGCAGGCTGGAGCCAGGACGCAAAGCCAACGCTCCCTGTGCACAGAACAGACAGCCCGTTCTTCACACAAAGTCACAGAACAACATAGGAAATTCCACATCAGTAGGAAAAAAAAAGAAAGAAGAAGACGGCAAAAAAAAAAGTCCTATTCACGCTCCGACGGAATCTATAACAAAAATGCAACTTGTAAACGAACACTGGCGAATAACGAGGACTTTCTCTCTATCTCGCTCTGAGAGGATGTAATCACTGCGCCTAAGCGCTCAAAGCGGATGATGTTCGCAGCTCGGCTTCTGTAAGGCGAGTGTGAGCGGCGGGGTTGGTTTTGCGCACAGCTCCTTTCCCCACCAGCCAATGGTATTCTCAAACACCGGGTGTAATGGCACCTGATTGGGGCTCTGCGACGCCAGCCAGAGAGCAACACAATCGGGCCCTCATAACAAAACCAGTTAAGTGCCGCTGCGCTCCTCTCTCCTCCTCTCTCCTCCTCCCGTTCTCTCCTCTCTCCTCCAGTTGTAGCAGCAACGTTAAATGTTTTACACATCGAGCGAATTAAGAAAGTCGAATGGACAGTGGGTGACAGTTGGCATCACCGGGGCTCTGTGCGGATGATATTGCAGCTGCCAGGGAGTGCTGGTATTTCTGAAATATTGTATGGAGAAAAAAAACAACAAAAAAAAAAACTGCCAAAAGTCATTATGACCATATTTTTTTTCCTTTTTCTTTCTTTTCAGTTTGACAAATTGCTCTCAATATTCAATAAAAAAAAAGATGGACCCTCACAAGGTTGCTCTTGACGCAACTATTTAAACAGGTATCCGCTCTGATATTAATGCATGAGTCAGAATGTAGCAAGGATGCCCACAGCCGAAGACCACCATGTAGAGAGCCTGCGCAAGTAAAGATAGCTAGTGACGCAATACCCCGCCGTGCCATGGCCATCCTCCCTCTCTCTCTCTCTCTCTCTCTCTCTCTCTCTCTCTCTCTCTCTCTCTGTGTCTCTCTCTCTCTCTCTCTCTCTCTCTCTCTCTCTCTCTCTCTCTCTCTCTCTGAGACATGAAGGCACATAGGCGCAATAGAGAAAAGAAAGCATTTCAAATAAAGTAATATCTCCAGTGTGTTTGCCAGTGAGCATCAGTATGATACGAGGTTCCATCAGAGCTGGATCACACATGAGTTACTTTAATTCAGTGTAATGAAGCGTCGTACTTCAGTCCTACCGTGTTGCTAATAGCCTGGAGTCTATTAGTTCCCCTATCTTCCCATTCTGATCATTAACCCCCTCTCATGCTGGCCTTAACTGTAGAGCAGTTGCATCATGCGCTAATTTAATTCATAAAGCATGAATTAAATATGCAAATGGAATAGTTGCGAGGGAAACACAAATGGCGGGGGTCTAACTACTTGCATTTTGGAGGATGACGACAAAAAGATGAAAAAGAGCGTAATTGAAGCCAATTAGCATAAGTCTCTAATTCTATATGCAATAGACGGGAGCGCAACAATATCGGCCGTAATGCAAAGCGACGTGCCCATTGTGCGGCGGATTAAACAGCGAGCGACTCTTGATTCTGCATCTCGCCATAGAAGTCAGGAGAAACAAAGCGGAGACGTTGGATGGATTTCCAGCACCATGTCTGAGCCGGAGCCGTGTGACTGAATCGAGCTGACACTGAAGTCGGATCTCGGAGCAGAGCGCACAGCAGCTCCCCCTCTCTGTCCATGACTCCGTCAGGGTGTTACAGAGACCAACGTCGCCCCCTCGCGTCTACCCGCTTTCTTTCTTTCTTTCTTTCTTTCTTTTTGTTAATTCCTGAAGATGAAGAAGGGAAGCTTGAGAACTGCTTATTTCATAGAGAACAAGCTGAAAACCACGCAGCATCTTAAATTGTTGAATTTGATTTAGTATTTGTTTAGGTCATTTCTGTCTACATTCACTAAATTGCTTCTGAGTACTTTCTTCACCACCAGTGGTCAAATGGCCCCCAGGAAGTGTCCTGTCATTATATATATATTATATTACTGAAGCTTATTATTATTATTACTGGCACATCAATGTACTAACTACATATATATGGATCAGGAAAATAGAGTTAAAAAAAGTCCACAGCTGAAATGTAGTGGAACAGATATAATCAGTGCCATAAAATGGAAATGCTCTGTAAGTACTGCACTTGAAAACATCTTTCCTTCCACGACTTTCTCTGTATATTGTTCCTTGACATCTGGGCCATAGCCAGGAATGTAGAAACACAGAGGTCAGGATTTCAAATTGCCCTGGTGCCGTCCAACCCGCCCAAAACATTATGTCACTAGACACTAGAATCTCGTACATTTGCTAATACTAATTATCTAATTATCGAGTGTAACTCGGGTCATTAAAATCCCCAAATTCTCAGAAAAAAAACCCCACAATATATAACTTGTCCTCGATGGTAGCTACGGTCTGTTTACGTACACAACCTCTGACACTAATTACCTGCTGCTTAGTGTCAGAGGTTGGACTGCAGCAACGGTCGAGCCTGCGCACTAACAGCTAAACGTGTGTATGCTTGTTAATCTGAACATCTAGTTATTATTTTTCTGTTTTTATTGCCGTGTACGTGTGGTTATAACGGCCCTGCAGTCGCCCGCAGGTGTTCTCAATCACTGTGGCCGATTAGACCTCTGCTCAGATCGATCTTAGGCGGAGCTTTGCTTTGGAATCGCGTCACAGAACTCTTTGTACCGACTGCATTTCTTTTCTTTTTCACCGCAGACATGTTGAGTTAACAGTAGGAATAGCAGGTGTTACTAACAGCATTAACAATGTCTCAGTGACAGCGCGACAGGAAGCGAGCGCTGTGAAATACGGAGCGGCAACATGAAGTCTAGTCACTGTTAATTGTATTACCCACAACGGTGCTTGTCCTGCTGGGACATGTCAAAGTAGCATCTGTGGAAAAAGGCCTGTAAGAACAATAAAGGTGTAATACATCCCATGTAGCGTAAGGGGGCGTGTCAATCAACAACAGTTTTGGACACCGTCCCGAAAAGGACATCCGATCAACCGAAACATGTGGAAACATCTGTGTGGATGTTCACACAGATGTGTGACAGATCGTCACTGAAACAGACACTAATATTTGCAAATAACCAACCGTAGTCCGATCACATTATCAATGTATAGCTGAAACACACTTACAGGGCCAGTATGTTTGAATTTTTCGGGGGATTGGAATATCATATTCATAACTATATTGGTGTATAATCCCCTGAAACTAAGGATCTTTGTGTTTTTTTGTTAGCTTAGGCCCAGAATCCGCTCCAATCTGTAACCCCACAGCACCACACCGGATACCTGTATTCTCCAAAACGTTTCCTTTAAAAGGCCTTTACATAGTGCAATGTTGCTTTCCATGTTGCTATCTATAGCATATATAATTCATGTTGACATCAGAAATATAGCGTATATTCCACTCGTAAAGATGTCGGTCGGCTGCCTTTTATTCCTGGTTGTTTTGTCATGAGCAAGAGCAACATCAGTGGTCATTCTCCTTTTAACCGTTTCCACATCTATAATTAAGTAGCTCCCGACCGACAAATGGGACATCAATTTTGACAAATTATGTCATAACCTGCCTTGATGTGAGGGGGCTAACAGACTAAGGCTGGGCCTGTAGGTAAAAGCTCAGAAGGCCATTAAAATTTCATAATATGAACAAAAAGGCAATTAAGATATCATTAAGAGGGTTAGCACCCAAAGGATAAACCTCAAGCCCATTACGGTGCCCTTCGATAGTCTCGTGCCCAGCCGCTGCTTAGAAACCGCACTTCAGAGACTGTGATATAACTGAGTTGTGGCCAATTGACAAACTAGTAAACGGGGAGGTATAGGTCGTCTCAATATGCCAACAGGAGTCTGTGTTGTTTGGATTTAAGCTCGCAATCACTGCTCGGGAAAATTAGTCCAAGGCTGGTTTAAATGCACTCTTGGTGATCAGTGCAGAGAGAAAACAAGCTTGTTAATTTCTGTGACTTTAGCTCATTGGCTCACTGAAGCCCCAGAGTCGTAAATGCTGGGGGAAACTTGTAAAAGAGAACGGGAACAGGTCAATAAACAAACCATGTAAATGTGGACGGCGGAGTCGGTTCCCTCTTATTGTCGCGATAATCAAGGTCGAGGAGAAAAAAAAAACCGATCGATACGCAGCCGCTACTGTCTGCCGTTAATAACTGCCGCGCTCCCGCTCCGTTCAGCCGTCTCAAACGACTGTAAAGTCAATTGTCCAAACAGTGGTGGGGTTGAGTCGTGCAATAAAAAAAAGCACAATATATTCAACCTTTCACCTCAAATGGGTTGTGATCAGCCTCATCCGTACCGTTTCGGGCTTCTGTAAATTGCTTCGGCCTGGAAAGTACAGTGGCCTGTGAGCCGGACGAGACCATGTACAGAATGGATGGCTGTGCCCCTCAGCCCAAAGCGACTGTGTGTGTGTGTGTGTGTGTGTGTGTGTGTGTGTGTGTGTGTGTGTGCGTGTGTGTGATCAGTGTCTGTCCCGGACAGCTGCAGGGTGACTCTCCGCCCCGACGGCCATTACTCAGTCTGATGGATGGCCGAGGGAGCGGTGGGGGAGAGGGGGAAAAAAAAAAAAAAGCAAGGGATGGTGGGGAAGAAGTGGACGGTATATTAGGGCAGGATGAGCGAGAGGGCGTGAGGGGAAGGCCGGTGTATGGATGGAGAAACGGGAGGCCTCGGGAGGTTGAGGTGTTAAAGTGGAGATGAGGGAGGTGGATAAAAAGGGTGTGGAGGGACGGCGACATGGGATCCGGCCTTGACAGCGCTGATAAGAAATGGAAGAGGGAGAGGAGCAGACGATGAAGCTGGTGCTACTTTACTTAATTGGTTTATTTTTTACAGAGAAAAATCCATCACCATTTCTGTAAATACATCAGTAAGTGCCAGCAAGATCATTTTCAACTCTTGCATCTTGTCAAGATGCCAAAATAACATTATATTACAAAAAAAACCAAACAGTCTGCTGTCATCTAAAGCAATGTAGAGCACACACCTAACAATATATATATATATATATATATATATATATATATATATATATATATATATATATATATATATATATATATATACACACGCCAGCATAACACAGTGCAGACAATAGGTACATTAGACCTATCAAAGTTCATGTTATCAAAGATAACATATCACGGAATGAATGAATGAAGACATTAAAGACAAGATCCAGCAGGAAAGCAGCATTTATTTCACTTCTCCCCGTCTTTTCATCTGTGATAAGATCACAACAAGTATCAGCTATACGTGACAACGTATCAAACAATTGCAGATGATCCTGTTGTTTATGTCTCACAGCAGGAAACTCGCTCTGGCAAAAAAAAGCCCATAACTGTGTAATTAAAAAGGTATAATCACTCAAATATCCAGTAATCATAACACATAATTACGTATTTTCTGGTGACTTGTAAGGTGGAATATCATCGTTCTTTATAACTGCTACTTACTCGCTGACATTTTCATTTGCAAGGATCGTATTGTGTTATAATTCCTTTAACTGTAAGACACTTTACAGATCTTTATGGTCTCTTTGTTATTATTGCAAACGCAGTGAAATCTCTGTTGCATTATATTGTGATGATATGTTACGCTAAGTGATCATTGTTTGCTTTAAGTAAAGAAAGGTTAAACAAACAAATATCATGAAATCTTATCCTACAACAACACACGAAACATTGTTGAATTATATATAATTATATCTCTAACAAAAGAAAAAGCAATAAAACACCATGAAAAAGTTATGTTTGTCACGATGATGATAAATTAGCAATTGATAACGCGGATAAACGGACCCGACACCTCATGTGGCTATTTTGTACTAATGATGATGATGACAACAGAGAATATGGAGGAGGAAAGGAAAGATCATCACTAACGCAATCAACGAGAACTCTACAATTAGAATATCGTCGCCATTATATAACTCCAGGCAGAATTAGCGTAGACAATCACCGTCTCCACACGGCACATCCTCCACACGGCCTACGCGAAGCAGGAGGACATTCTGAGGAAAAGCTGATCCTCTCAGCCGCATGCTGTTGATACCGTCGCTCTAAAAAAAAACAAAAAAAAAAAACAGCTAAATAAGCAATCTGTGTATGTCTGGGCTCGGCCCTGGGCTCTGATGTGCTCTGCTCGGGGTCTGTTTGGTTATGCAGTGATTGCCTCCTTCCCTGCCCTCCTCACTCGCTGCCTCGCTGCCTCGGTGCCTCGCTGCCTCGGTGCCTCGCTGCCTTGCAGCCTCGGCGCACACAAAACTGCTTTTCTGAATCTCCCCAGACAGTAGACCAATCTATGTGCTCATATTCATCTTTAGCTGGAACTGATCTTTTCTCTGTCTAATGCACTGGCCTTTTCCCCAGAGGTTAGGTGAGCCCCCCCCCCCCCATCATATTCCTCCCACACTTTCTCTCTCTCTCTCTCTCCTTCTCGCTCTCTGAGAAAATGAAAGATTTAATCTAGGGACGACGGAGCGCGGACACTTAAACAAATATCGGGGTCGATGTATATATTCGTGCAGGTATACAGTAGACTCAGGAGTGACTCACGGCTGCCGCTCTGGGCTGATTGACAGTGGAGACGGGGAGGTCCCTCTCATCGTCAGAGTCGGGGGGAAAGTGCTGGGAAGATTCAGACAGGAGGATCGCTCTCTATCAAATCCCTTTTTAAAAATGGATGATTCGTCTAAATGACCCAAGAGGCCATCTGCCCCCCCCCCCCCCCCCCCCATCAGAAAATAGATGTTTATGCTCAATATCCTCAACCCCAACCCTCCAACCCTACTCACCCCCCTCCCCAGCCTCATTCAATTCTGAAATTGTTTTGTTATGTGGTCGGCATAATAAGTTATGATCGATCTCTAGTGAGTGTGTGTGTGTGTGTGTGTGTGTGTGTGTGTGTGTGTGTGTGTGTGTGTGTGTGTGTGTGGCTATAGGGCCTATATCTGGAGCTGCTCATATTATATCTGCTAAGCACTCCATCTTAGCCGGAAGACGAGCAGATAGAACAATAAATAGAACCTGATACTCTTGCCGTTGTGATAATTGAAGGATTCATGGTCTAATGGATGCTCAGACTACAGCAGTGATTGGGCATTCTAAGTAAACAGCAGCTTCTTCTTCTTCTTCTTCTTCTTCTTTTTTTCCCTATTCAAAGCAGCCGCCGAAATACAAATGCCTTCAGCTTCAAAACTGCTATGCTGAATGTTTTCACCTTCCTTTGGGCTTTTTTTTTTTTTTTTTTTTTTTTTTTGTGGAATGTTTGAGCACATATTTGTTTATTCGAGCGGTGTTGCATTTCGAAGTTCGTGACATTGGATTGGTTCTGCAAGAATGTAATGCTGTATATCCCCAAACCTCATAATCACCAAGGTACAGCTTGCTTCTTTGCTGTATTAAAGCCTCAACAAAAAAAACTTCCTGGCAGTCAATTAGGGGCCGCTGTGCGTGTCAACCAAGCGAGGAGACTTTGCTTGCTGATATTATGGCTAATTAGCTCAACTCGGCTCCCCCAAGACGGAGAGGGAGACACCGAGGTATTGTTGTGGTTTCTCCGGCGTTCCAGGCAGGATCTCTTAAGTCGTCGCTGCATAATCCCCTCCTCGACATATCTCCAACTGGAAAAAAAGTGGAGATTGTTTGTACTGCCGAGACTTTGGAAGTCTTGTTGGAGACAGAGGCAAGCTGAGACGATTGAATTCAATAGTCTTTTTTTCTGGCATACTTTATCTGTTTCAGGATTCTTAAGAAGCAGTAAATACAGAATTGAATTCCCTGGAACTGCAATGGGTTTATTGAAAGACCTGTTTCCCCAATGCCGGCTCCATGAAGCCAGCCTCCTGATTGTTTGTCTGGTATCTGCAGGAAAGTGATTTCTTAGACATAATGTTGATGAGAAACTTTGTTTCCTCCAATGAAACCAGGTTAACACTGATTCGTTGCTTGTGTTTTCTCTTGACCAGTTTTATTTCAAGCGTGTGTCTGTGTGCAGACAGCACAGGAAAAGCACCGAGGTGGCATGAAAGGAGAGATCTGCCGCCTGGTTGTATGTCATCTGAACCCAAAAGTGAAAATATTCCCAGTCGAGTAAAACGGATCATCAAAAAACACGTGTGCTTCCCTGATGACAAACACCGTCATCTCTGCCCAAAAAAAACGCTCCCGCTTACACACGGATGTCTCCACGCTGCAGTGTCACATTTCACTAAATGGGTTTCTAATGTTAGCTGAATTATTTATATATCTGAAATGTGTCAATCTCGGGGTCAAAAATGTAGTCAAGAAATGTAATAATCCACCGATAGAGAGTAAACTGCTGGGTTACTGCATTGCATGTGAACCGGTTCTTAACCCAGTCTGTATGTAAAACAGTCTCCATCTGTCACGGTTCTTGGGTTTTTGGTTTATGTTATTTTATTTTTGAAGCTCACTGTCATGTCTGATCCTACTTCCTGTTTGTGTGAGCTTTGACTCTCCGTCCCGCCCTGCTCGGATCAGGTCCCCCTGTCCCTTATTAGTCCTGCTCTTACCTCACTACCAGCTCACCCGTTCTCACTTCCCTCGTTAGTCAGTCGCTATTTATACCACCTTAGCTCCTTTGTTCTTTGTCGGGTCGCCCTTTGTTGTCACGCGGAGTTTTGTTCTCTTGTAACCCGCCTGCTGTTCCTGCCTGCTTTTTTGGACTCTTGGCTTTTTTTTTTTTTTTTTTTAGTTTTTAAGTATTTTCTTTGTATCGTCACGTCTGAGTCTGTACTTTGGTCCTTTCTGCTTGCGCCGCTCCCTGCATCGTGACGCCAGCTGTACTTTTGCAAGGGCTTAAGTCCAACATGTTTTAAGTGTCGCCCCATGATTTTAAATGTAAGCCTGTGAAGATCAACACAAAATGTAATGTGTGTGTGTGTGTGTGTGTGTGTGTGTGTGTGTGTGTGTGTGTGTGTGTGTGTGTGAGAGAGAGAGAGAGAGAGAGAGAGAGAGAGAGAGAGAGAGAGAGAGAGAGAGAGAGAGAGAGAGAGAGAGAGAGAGAGAGAGAGAGAGAGAGAGAGAGAGAGAGAGAGAGCGTACAGGTCATGGTGGGAAAAAAAACCAAATTGTTCTTTTTGTAGAGAAGGATGGTCGTATGGTTTATTATATGAAATAGGCTTAATTTATCGTCATCATTACTGCAGTTGCCGTTTTGATTTGTTATTAAAAACCTCACGTTGCATACCGTTAATTCACATTAAGGCACGGCTACATAATAACGCTGGGATGAGCTGATTTTTGCCTTGTATAACATCCCGAGTTTCACTGCGTTGCTCTTCCTAATCATCCCTCCGTTCGCGTCTGTATTAGAGACAGTCAATCAGTATAGAGCGGTGGAACGGGACGCCCGTTGGATCCCAAGTCATTCCGTTTACTGCCAGCAACTTTTCTCCTGATAGCCTCTCTCCTCCTCAGAACTCCACCGCAGGAGAACGTGTGATTTGAAGGAAGCCCCGGTCTTCTGTCTCGGTGCATTTTTACAAAGAGAGCAAGAGAAGAAGATTCTTGAATTATGTTTTGAAAATCTTTGTTTTTCACACAAGTCACACGAGATTGCTGGCGCCTATGAAAAAAATGTGTCATCTGCAATAGCAATCAAAAGGTTACAATGTTCTCCATGCTGATATCAGACGAGCGATATGGCCTCAGTGTGGTTCAGAGAGGGGGAGCGAGAGAGAGAGAGAGAGAGAGAGAGAGAGAGAGAGAGAGAGAGAGAAAAAAAATAGATTTTACTTTGAAAGGGTGAACAGAAAATGATGAAACAGGGCTGACACACTGTAGTTTTGGTTGGCTGAGTGTGATGAGAGAAGGGTGAGGATAGAGTACAAAGACACACCGGTAGACATAGGGCTGTAATGTGTGAGAAAGATAAGAAAACACACACACACACACACACACACACACACACACACACACACACACACACACACACACTTTCTGTGACTATAGTTAATACCAACTCTGCGGTAGGGATGGCATTGAGGACGCAAGTAGGCATCGTTTCCAATTAAACACACAATTACCACACGCACTCTTGCACACCATTCTGCACCGCTGGTGTCACCACTAACAGACCACAGCAATCACCTTTTCTTCCTCTTCAGTGCTCCCTACTCCTTCGACAACATGGTGTGAGTGGACACACCTCAGCGTCCCTGAGCGAGCGTGTGTGTGTGTGTGTGTGTGTGTGTGTGTGTGTGTGTGAGATTACCACAATAGTAACAATCAACAAGAGGGCGATCCATCACATGTCAGTCCTGCTGTGAAGGTTTAATTAATTACATGGAGGGAGACAAGGTCAACACTGCACACCACAGTGGACTGCTGGCCATGCCTCTCTACAGGGGATCAATAGGGCTTTACACGCGCCTGTAGACTTCTATACAGAGAGTTATTAAGGAAGTGCGACCAGGCCCTATTGTGTCTCCGGCAAGCCTTGTCAGAGCGAACGGGCGTAAAGGATGCCTGCTTGGTTTAGGTTCACAGCAGGGGAGATAGTGAATGGGATTTAATGGAGCTAATGGATCTGGGGAGGTGGAAGTGTTGAAGAAGAGGCAGACGGGAGAAGGAGAGGTACAAGAGGTGGGCTAATGCAGTGTGGCGCACGCAGAGAGAGGCATTTTGTTGAGGGTGAGTTGCTAGCGTTTCACTCGAGTGCAGACTCGAGTGCAGACTGCTCATCCGCTTGCTTCTTTTCCTACACAGTGTAGAAAGTGTGCAAAAAGTGTGTTGTTTAGCATTTGTTTCATGGCTGTGCAGCGTTGGAAAGGGCATGTCCCTGCACGGCGGACGGACGGATGGACGGACGGTCTGGTCCGGTTGCCGTCTCCGGTGCGCGCCCCTTCCGTCCTCATCGGTCAACCCCCGGGAGGATCGTTAAACAAGTAATGAAGCGCTTGTGGAGAGGGGTTAAAACATTCACTTTATTATGAAGTGCAAAGGTGTGAAAACACTCGAGACGCCGTACAATGGGCGAGCGCCGCAATCGCCGGGCAAAGAGGGGAAGAGTGGGAAAGGACGGTAGTGCGGGGAAGTGGGATTTGAAGGGCCGATGCATTATTCATCGCGGTAAAGCACACAGCTCATTGATTTAATGGAAATACGAGTCTTATCTTTAGATCTCTCAAGACAAAAAGTCTTATTTCTCACCATATGTCACCGTCTGATTGGATAATGTTCTGAGTGACGGGCAGAGACGGTAAATGTCAGCCCGCTGTATACGGTGCTTGGCCTGTAATGGGATGGCAACCTTTTTGTTGTAAAGTCCATTTCATGAGCACTTACTCCAGAGGTCTCACTTGTAACTTCATCTCCTTTTAAACTAGGAGTTACAGTTCTAACAAATATACACAGCACATGATACCTGTTATTGATATAATGCACACTCTGCATTTTGGACTATTTTCTTTTTTTAATGCTAAATCTATGAAAATAGATAAAATTTTAGATAAAATTTTATTATAAGGTAGAGCTATTGTCTTTCCAGACAAGGACTTGGTTATCCTTTCATATGTACTTAGTAGCACCTACTTGTACGATGCTTCTTTTTAAATAAGGATACTGTGCCCCCCCCCCCCCCCCCAGACAAAATCAAAACAATCGTTCCCATACTTGTATTATTACACTTTCCAATTATTGGTGCAACAGAACATAAAACTCACGGTTCGGATCGTATCGGCGTCACGGGCCGGATCAAAAATAGGAATAAACGGAGCCTGAAGGCATCATAATGTAACACGGATTGGTTGTTTACAATGTAACATTATCAGAGATTGATGAACAGAAATCATGAATGCCGATCTCCTGATTTGCATATTGTACTGAACACTGGCGGGTAACGTTGTCAGTAAACTTTATTTCACACTGTGGCGGTTGACTAAACTGTGTAATTAATCCGTGGTTCACGTTTGTGTGCCGAACCGCGAGGGGAGACCCGTACGGATCAACAACGATCTGATCCACCACTAGTTCCAATAGTCGTTTGGGGTTTTAACAGGAAGTTTTAATGTATTCACGGACGGTCCGTTTTTTGTTAACCCTATAATAACCCTACATTTTGGCGAATTAAAATTATGCCGAATTAGCTATAAGAATATATAAAATGCCAAAAAGTCTGCTTAGGTTTGGATCCGAACACATTTTTGAACGTGTTTATAGCATGCAGATAGAGTGATAACCAATTCATATTGTAACATGAAGTCGGTAGTGGACCGGGTGAAATGTAACGTGGATGGAAATCCCTCGCTGTCACGTTGTAATGGATCTCAAATAAACCCGTGTTCAAGTTTCCCTCAGGCACCGCTTCAACTGCTGACTGTGTCAGCGGTCAATAGTCCGAGCTACATTAGCTAAACTCCTGTTGTTTTCGAGCACCTGTACCTCTCACCCCATGCAGTGTCTCTGCCTCACGGCCGTCCCAATCCCCCCCCCCCCCCCCCTGGGAAAATGAACCTCACGGTACAAAAAAACCTCCATTTTTAAATGGAAAGAAAGCCGATGTGTGGCAAAAGTGAGCATTTAACCAAAATGCCACCACTGTACGAGAGAACACCTTGGAAACTTTAGGTTGGGTCACGGATTTGTATAAGAAAAGCGTGTCGGTTTAAATGGTTTTTGAACATTGAAGGATTGTATTCTGTAACGACGGTTATGGGTAAAGTGTGTTTCGTCTGTTTCAATATTGGCAGATCCAGTGAGATGTTTGGCTCCGGGGGGGCTTAGCTAGTCTGAGATGCACTAAAGCGAGAAGAGCCGGGGGGCGACGCTCAAGTGTCCGTCTATTTATTGCAGACAGAAATGCACACACACACACACACACACACACACACACACACACACAGACACACACACACACACACACACACACACACAGACGGATACACTTCATCTCTTTCCTACAAAAACACACACTCGACACCGGTCGTACACTCACACCAGCTCGCTGAGGCGAATCAAACCTGTACATCTCGGTGGAGTGATTATTTTATTTTATTTTTATTTTTTTTAACTCTTTAAGGTCTGCAGTTGAGAAATACCTCAATCCTCTTCCCTTTACACAGCCCCAAGGCGTTCACAAACAAGGCTTAACCCTTCCACAACAAAACACACTTAACTCCAGTTTCCAATATCGCTCTCTTCCTCCGGTTACCCAACGCGGCCCAAGGCGGTCGATGCAAAAGCAATGTGCTTCTTTTGATTCTTTCGCGAGTTCATCCTCTAGGTGGGTGTAATTCTCTGGGTGGCAATGACTTCTGAAAGTGGCGTGAAAGGTGAAGATGTAGGTGGAGAGTAAGGGGGGCGGGGGGGGGGATGAATGATGGGCTCAGGATATATCAAGTCGGCGGAGAGATTCAGAGGCCTGGCGCCGGTGATTTGCACGTCTGAAAATATGGAGCTAGAAATCAAAAAGATTTGACTGAAGTGAAATGTAAAAGATCAAGGTTACGGATTTTAGTGAGTGCAGAGGCTCGGTGTACTTGATGCACAGGTACGGAGACTACGAAACCTCATTGTAACACGGACACAGGCTCCATCAGACTCTAGCAGCAGATGGCTACAATCTCATTGAAAACTAAAATTGGCAAAAATGAGACGCTAACACTACAGCGCTATCTGCTGTATGTATGTGGGTTGGCGGTACGCGGCAGAAGCTGCTGTTATCAGGGTATTATACAAAGGTGATTTCAGTCTCGCCGGTTAAAGACACACTTGAATGGGTTTTGATCACTCCCGATCATCTCGCTCTCTTTTCTTTTTCTCACCAACTGGGAGATTGCTAACAGGATTTTTCACTTTCTCAGTGAGTATTTCGGTAAGGCGTCGCTCTCCACAAAATGTCAGCTCAAACCGAGAGAGTTTGAAAACGGGGGTGTGTATTAGAGTCGAGGCTGTCTTCACATCAATGTCTATTGTTTGTTCAAATTGCTAATATGATCTATTTTTATAGCTGCCCTTTTAGAATGTGTTTTTCTGATTTGACGCCACTATCGGCACGATGATCATTTCTTTGTTCCTCTCAAAAAGAAAAGTCAGTTTTGTGATGGGACAATGCTTTAGTTGAGTTTAGACACACCAACTATTTGGTTAAAGATCATGGTTTTTTTAGGAGGTCAGGATGGATGGATGGATGTTAGAGCAGGAGACTTGGCCGCAGGAGACCACTGTTCACTTCCCACCACCTACCGACAGTGAAAGGATGATTTCTTTTTACCGCCACCAAGATCTTCCTCTGATCCTTCGTTCAACCATGACAATGAACGTTTCCAAAGCGGCAGTTCTAACCTCACCCCCTTAACTTTAACCAACATTGTGCCTGAACCTTACCAAACCCGAGCACAGAAGTCACTCTCGCGTTCGCTGTTTAAAGTTGTATTTTGGAGGGCAATCGCAAGCGTTCTGTCACGAAGAGGACTTTGTCGAAAGAGTGAATGTTTGTGCGTGAAGGATAAATCGATATCATCACTTTTGCTTTAGGTGTAATCATTTTTTTCCTTCTTTATATCACAGCCACATGACCGGAACGTTTAATCAAAAACGCCACTGGCAAGCACACAATTGTGTTCATCGCTATTATTCAGTCATAGTCATTGAGAGCGAGTTCATCACAGAATGAGCCGCTACAGCCAGGCAGCTGGGAGGAAACCGTTAACGGACAGAGGCGACGAGGACCTGATTATCTCTTTAATGCCGCGCTCTTTGTTCCTTTTTTTTTTTTTTTTTTTTAAAGCTCAATTAATCTGCACCGCTTTGTGTCCTCTGCACTGGGCACTGTTCAGCTTCCGGCCAAATATCAAAAGTATCAAAAAAAAAAAGCTGAATGCTTTCCAAATAAATTAAAAGCGACACAGATAAAAATACATCACGCGCAGGTCTTTGACACAGTGGATCAGACCACTCTGACTGATTGTATTTGATTCGGTTCGTTAGTTTTGTTGGCCGAGTAGCTTCTGTTGCTGAGAAAAGAGGCACATCGGTCCAAAGCAGCGTCTGCAACATCAGCGCTGTAAATCACCGTGGCCTGACAGTGCCGGCTACAAGGCAGCGCCGAGGTCCAGGAGGAACCAGGATAATAGAATTGCACATTAGAAATAAAAACACACACTGTCTCTGAAAAACAAAAGAGACCTTGTTTATGAGATGTATACACCCACTTGTGTTACTTCCCATCCACACATTTCTCATGCATTTTATTTACAGACATACATTAATTGGAAACAAACAAGGTTTTAAACAATTCCCTGAGATGACTGAGTGTGAAATAAATCGCTTCCTTTTGAATTCCTTTATCTCAGGACCTCACAAACAGCACCCACGTTGCAATGTCGCTCTATTGAATTAGCCGGCGCATCGAGATGAATCAGTGTTGTTACCGCTTCGCACTCCTTTCTCTCTCTCTCTCTCTTCTCTCCCATCTCAACTCATCTCGCCCTTTCATCAGGAGCATATGTTGAGGTCCACTTGACAGATAAACAGCGTCTCTCGTTGAGGCTGTGAAGAGAATAATGCGGCCCGCTTCACTGTCACTTTGGATGTTCGCCATCGCGCTTCAGAACGCGCTCGTCTCCTTCGGCAGAGCCCATTAAAGACGACGCCGTTGGTTTGGTTCTGACGACGCTAGCCGGAAACTAAAGGAACCAACTCGGAGCAGACGGGGAAAACTACGTCTGTCCCCTGATAGGTGTTGCATGTTTGTAATTTATCCACACACACACACACACACACACACACACACACACACACCAGCTCCGAGCTACAGTAGAACACATGTGCGAAGGGAAATGAACAAACGATAGGTGAATTACTACATTCAGACATTTATGTTGTAATTAGATTTTCCACAGAAGTGCACTTGTGCTGCTGGATTAGAACGCTTGAAACCTCAGCCTCCATTGAGGTAACAGTTTATTTAGGATTGATCAGTGAGCCCTTTACTCGTAAATTATGGTCATGTGTGTCATTTATGCAAACTGTTCCGGGGATAGAGAACAGATAAGGACCGTTTGGATGATGCAGACTCATTATTCACATGGCGACATATGTACACTGTAGATTCGACAGTGATGGTAGTCAGTTATGTATCCTTTATTTTAGTATCTGTCTATAATTACTATCGGTTTTTTTTCTTTCCTTGCACATTCATGGTGAGTTCACTTTGTTGGTCCAAGGAGCCACAATAGGTCTTATTTTGAATATTGATATATAGTTTTTCATTTTTAGTTAAAACATTTATTTCAAAGTTTTGGGCACTTTTTTAAAACTTTTATTTGAATTAATAATATATGTAAACAAAAATGAAGCCGTAAAAAATAAATGTTTTGTCCAACGTGCCTCTTCTGAATACACCAGACCGAACGCTGCAGCACTGTGTTTGTCCTTGGCTGCATGCGATGAGGCCAAAAAGTGTGTCACTTGGTTCACGTATACATTATTGTCTGATTTCCATCATATACACAAAATCCAAAGCCATCGCCTCAGCTCTCTGATCAGCGTTTCTGGACTGCCGCACACATTGTAGGGTTGATAGCTCTGACGGATTTAGATGTGCGATAACCTGAAGATCCACGTGACCAAAGCATCAACGGGATTGGATCCGCTGAAGATTTACGTGCGGTTTTTTTTTTTTTTTTTTTTAGAAACGGAGATGGTCAGTCATTAAGGGTTAATATCACGTGTCAGTTTCCACCAAAAGCCACAAATGCAGCTCTCATAACTGAAGATGTAATGCAATTTTATCCAGGCGCATTCACATGCAGTATGAAATCTGTGTTTACCAACTTTTCATAATTGAAAATGAATGCCTGCTTCAGAACATTACTGGCTCAAACAAACATGTAAGCGCATAAAAGCACTACTTTTCACGTATTGCTCATCTTCAGCCTGGGAGCTGAGCGATCTTTACATCCCCATCGATGTGACGGCTAAAGCTGGTTTTGAAATGCTCTTTTGAATACAGACGGTGCCTCGAATCCCGTTGTTTACGTTTGGATCACGCGTTGTATCTTCAAAGAAACGAGGCCCATTTATGTTTAATGGCACTGCGTGTCATAAACAGATGTGGAAGAAAGAGCAATCACGATTAGTACCGATCCAGCCGTTAACGTGATTGCAATTCAAATCATGCACGGACTCATTCTGGTTTTTGTTTTTAGCTCTCTTAAGGGCAAATCTTCTCAATCATCCAGCTCAATTATGCACTGATTGTCAGCCGGGCTTATATCCTCATCATGTGTTGCTCATGATGTAAAATCACGTGACCCAAGCCTAATTGTATTGCACTGGCAACGCCAGCACCGGTTGTGATAAACACATCGACAGCCGCACCGTCACAGCAGCGGGTTTGCTTTGTTTTAATCGTCCAATCAGAGCTGCGGTGAGGGAAGTGTTCCTAATTTCTGTAAAGCAATATGAGCCCCGTTCACATGTAGGGGATCATTTTCAGTCTCATAAACAAACAAACAGATAATAACAACAGTTTAAGGCTGACTTTAACAACGGAATAGAGCGCGAAACAATTACAATCGCAGATCTTTGTGATTGTGACGCCTTTATAGGATTACTGTTAAACAAATAGCAGCAGTAGCTTAGATCTTGTGCCAGTGGTACTGTTACAGCTGGTGGTATCAAAATTACATTTCCCATGAACACAACTGCTCCACTTTCACAATACGGTCAGAAGAAAATGTGATTAATCATTTGGTGTGGATCGTTTAACAAGAGAAGGGAAAATTGATGAATTCAATCCTGGAAATCAACTGTGAATCTTACATAAATCAAAAATAGCCATTTAAAAAATGTTGAGGTTATGAGTCCAACTCCCTCCAATACACCCATCCTTACCTATAAGATTTTCTTTGGATTTTTCAAATTCATTTTATTCATATAACAGTAAACATAATAGTTCAATCTCCGGTGTTTCCTCACTCCTGGCTCCTTCAGAAGCCTCCTTGCTCCTCGTCTCTTCCAGGTGAATTCAAAGATCCAGATTGAAAGATCCTCCACGATGGCGGAGGGGGAACCATTTCCGGAGAACCAAGTGAGGAGACAGGACGTGAGGAAGCATACATTAGCATATTGAAGAGCACCTAACGTCTTCAAAAAAACTGAGTGCATTGAGTGCTAAATGAAGTGCACAGAGGGTAATGTTTCCTTCACAAAATAAGTACCATCCTTTTTGTGGTTGTGGTAGGCAGAGGGCGTTTAGTGGTAAGTGATCTGGAGCAGGAGACCTGAGGCTGCCAGCCTGAGGGCCAGACAGAGAGGCAGAACCTCTCCTTAGGGCAGCCTGTAGGACAACCGGGCAGGTCGTCTCTGGAAGAAGGGAACGAGGTAGGACTACTATGGTGAACAGCCAGAAGGCAGGACCACTCTGGAAGGAAAAGCTGCTGGTACCAGATAATTTGGCTCCTGGATGAGGCAGGCTGCTGGACGAAGTCGTTAAGAAGTTAAAGACCATTTTCAGGCCATTGGAGTT
This sequence comes from Cebidichthys violaceus, assembly GCF_023349555.1. Taxonomy (NCBI): domain Eukaryota; kingdom Metazoa; phylum Chordata; class Actinopteri; order Perciformes; family Stichaeidae; genus Cebidichthys; species Cebidichthys violaceus. The sequence goes on from NW_027176639.1 coordinate 30,766, forward strand.
GAGGACCGGATTCAGGCAACTGAAAATCGGGACCGGACCACGTCGGAGGACAGCCATTGAGATGGGACCACGCTAGAACACGGCAACAGAGACTTTAGGCCAGGGAGGGCTGCGGCCCAACTGGACTGTAGACGTGGAGCAGGTGTCGGCTGGGCCCACCAAACAGAAACTGGCAAGACGTTGGCTATGGAGCTGGACAGCGGAGACTCTTGGTCGCAGGGCGGCTTGGAGTGGATGTTATAGTGCAAATAAATTCATCTGCTCATTCAGGCAGCAAAGTCTTAGTGGCCACCTCCTGTTGTGAAAAAATGTGACTGGCTCCCTTTCCACTCTACTGGAGGAATATGCGCAGTTATTCTAGAGGGAAAGGAAGGATATAAGTTACCCCGTAAAGGTCCAAGCCAAACATTCTTTCATGTTGGGTCCATATTTGGTCAATTTGTTCTGTCACAGTGCTGGAGAGCAGCCAACGGGAAAGCTCAAAACTCAGACAAGGCAGGCAGATTGAGCAGATTCATGATTTGATTACAACGCAAAAACAGGAAGGAACAACGGCAACCAAATAAAACAACAACTCAATTTAAAAAGGAATTTAACTTTAAAAAGTTTGGGAAAAGCTGGTCTCCAACGTACCCAAACACCCAAAACTAATTGGAAATAGCAGAATAAACAACTAGATGCCTTGGTCATCACATACATACCCGGCTCCTCTACAATGAAAGCTTTAACATATTTTGTCTTCGGCACAGTTTTCCACTTTTTCTGCTATTTGAATGTACAAATTTGAATTCCAAGTGGACTGACTGGTAACTCTCTCCTCTTTTGTAAAGGGGGGTTTGTTAATCATGAACAGCCTGACAGATCCAGGGCTTGAGCTCATTGTTCAGAGGCAGAGGCAATGGGAGCTTCTTTACCAGCGCGCAGTGATCTGACTGCCTTTGTTGCTCAAATTAAAACGAAGAACAAAACATGTTAATCATGAAAGTTTCACACTGTTAAATTAAACGGCACTTTTTTTTCCCCTGTGATCTGCAGGCTAGTAAGCACTACAACTCTCTTCACATAGTTTGTCCCCGTCTGCCTTATTTAAGTTCACCTTTTGGTGCCACTTTTTTTTTTTTCGGGGCCCATCTTTTGAAGTAAGTGTTGCCAATTTTCCCTCATCACTTTCTGTTGAGTCGAAATCGAAGTCAGATCAAAACAAAATCAACGTATTAGAGGCGGCATCAAAACTGTCACCTACGCCATCCTTGATCCAATCGGCTTCACCTTGCTTCTCTGTCTTCCTGTGTTCTCAAAAAACAGCACATATTCCCACCGGTATTCCGTATCTGCATACATCCATTTACTTTCTCCCTCACTCTTTATTTTCTTTGAATATTCTCCCTCATTCTCCTCTTTCTCCTCTACCACGCACTGCATTACCCGCTAATAACCTGAAAATTGTTTGTCACCGTGGTGATAGAGGGGGACATTGCCCGTCCTATTACCCCCCTCCAACCTTACTTGGTTTATAACACCTCTTATTGAGTCTCATCAAAAGCCAATTGAATCCCAGTCAAATATTTGTATTTCCCCCTCGTCTGTTTGATTAAACTGCCGATTCTGTCAAGCCCGCCTTTGCTGCTACCTTCCTGAACCCTGCCACAGCTCACTGCCCCGCAATCTAGTTTCCAGATTTACTGTGTAACAGCATCTAATGACAAAGAGAGTCCCCGGATCCCCAAGTGGTGCATTCAATGCCAAGGCAGTCAAGGTTATTCAGGAATATAAAGCAGGAGTTTGTTTGGAACAATAGGTTTTATTGAATCAGTCTGAAACAATGTGCATAGTATATATCAAAATGCCGAGTGAAATTGTACGTGTGACAGAAATTGCATTATACTGTACATGTAGAAAGGTGTGCTCGAAGGTAAAGCGCGGAACAGTTGGGAGGCGTTAGTTATGACGTCATTAGTTCAACACACCTATGAAATATTGATTCCGATGACAAGATGATTAGAACTGCAGAAATTCACTGTTGTGCAAATGAGAACATCTTTGCGCAGAGCAACGTGTCTGTTTGTATACGTATATTGCACCCTTGCCGTTTTTCCCCCCCAACTGCTGCTCAAGAAAGCAGCGACATGACCCGACCGCTGTATGGCGGGCCCGAAATGAGTGCGCCCGAGCTTCGAATGGTCCTCGCGTGTTTCCTTTTTTACGAGCGCCGGAACGGTGCTTCTAACCCCCCCGGCCAGCCGTATCACTGCTCTCTATTACGCTCTGAAGTGGAAGAGAAGGAGTGGGGTTACAGCCGTTAAAGCCTGCTTGTACCTGGTGTTACCTGATCCTCTGGCCATTTGGAATGTTGGCTGTAGCCATGGTCAAAGACACTCCAGGGAATACCGCACACACACACACACACACACACACACCAAGCACACATAGAGTATTTTACCAAGCCCTGTAAGGGGAGCACACTGCAGGTGTTCCCACGGCCTGACATGAAAGTTGCAGCAGAACTATACCTCACCTCCAGTGCCGCATTCAACAGATGGTGTGGGTGTAGGGTGCCAGGCTGACCATTTAGGAGGCCGCTGTGAATGAACGCCGGTGTACCGTGTGCCGTTATCCTCATCCCCCGAAACCATCATCCTGCTGATGCATAAAGTGTCTCCCCCTTCTCGGAGAGGCACAGCTCGTGGATTAAAGAAAAGGCAAGGAAAAAAAATGAATCTGAATCTCTAGATTTGACGCAGCCGACAAATGCAAATCGAATCTGTTAAGGCGGTTGCCGAAATAAAAAAGCAAAGAGGTTACGCAACGCGCATGCACTGCTCGCGCAAGCGGTACACGGCCCTTGCGTTACAACCCTGCATGCCATGTTTGTACTACGCAGCAAGCAGCAGCTCTTCTTCTTGTTACGCTACCTCTGAAAGGACTCGCTGGAATGAGAGACCGCTTGAAACACCCAAAGCCAGGCACACATGCAATGTCTTCTCAAGAGACTTGGGCAAAGCACAGGCCTAAACCACGGTGGTGGTGGTGGTGGTGGTGTTACCGGTGCTTCATTTGGGTCTGCAGAGATTTGCACTTTCACTTGTACACCCACCCAACGTCACAAAGAAGCCAGCGTGGCGAAGTTATTCACCAATAAACTCAGCGCAGCCGATCGTTAAATGGATGTGTCACGCCGTAAAAAATATAGCGCCGGTGGCAAAACCCGCGGGCCACAAAGATCCAGCTTTCATTCCTCTTGAGGGAATGCTAATCAGTGGGCGGAGTCTTTGGTTGGAGTGGAAAAAAAAACCTGCAGATGTTTGGCTTGATACGCCACATGTTTGGTCACCCTTGCAATGTATCGTAGTCCATAGTGACCTATCCATATTATGGCTTACGCCGTGGGCAGTACATTGTCACGGACAGAGCAGGGGGGGCTCAGGTATCAGGTTTCACCCTTAATCTCATAAGGCCGCCTACTCCACTAGTCTCTGAACTTCAGTGGATGCAGTGTTTAGTTACACTATGCAGGGGCTCAAATTTAGGGGCTTATCGTGGGTCTTTTGCTGGCTTAGTGTGCATTATTCAAATTTTAAGTGTGTGAATCTGCAAGCTGGAGATTTAAAACCCCGCAAAGCCCCGTTAGAGCGCGACGCCTGTTGTTCATGCAAGTAGAATTATAACACCTTGTCATTGTTACTTAGCAAACCAGTACAATGTCAGGGATTGGGGGGGGGGATCCCTGCTTCAAAATTATCTCACTGGACATAGAGGTAAACTTTACTGGGAACTGTTATGAACTAATATGCTTCCGTAGAGCCAACAGCACAAGGGGGGAATTCAGTGGATGGAGAGAACTACAATTAGCTGTTCGCTAGGTCAGCTTTCAGCCGACCCCAATCCAATGAATGAGCCGGGTTATCAAACTACAGACCTTTAGCCTTACATGTACCAAACCACGTTCATCTATATGTCTACAGCATCTGTTATCGTATTCACTACTTTTGTTCCTACTGTACAAGTGAAGTGAGCGTAGCATTAGCATAGTCTCCCAGCAGGCATAGCTCTCTGTGTGAGAAATACCCATCCCTGACATTTCCATCACCAGCCAAACTAGGCTTTCTTATTCCACTTTGATTTAATCGTTACCATTAAGCTGCAGCTTGTGCTCCTCCCAGACGCTCTCCACGGGGTCTCACAACCCTTCTTTTTTTTTTTTTTTCAGCATCCCTTCTTGTTTCAATCCCTCACATTTTAAATACACAGAGAACGTAATTATCAACCATCAAGGTACACGGGTCAGCGCAATTACACCATTAACATGTCACCCTGGCCGCCTGCATGGAGTTAGCCCCTGCCAATAGTGAGTTGGCACCTGAGCCCGAATGAGTAGCTAGGTAATTAGAGGTTGGCTTGATCCTACCTTACTCACAAACAAACACACACACACACACACACACACACACACACACACACACTTCTACAAATGCGACACATCTGGGTGTAGGTCTGTCTCTCTCTTTCTCTCTCTCTAAAAAGAAGGGCTGAGCCATTTTCCACAGCAGTTGTGCGGTGTCAGTGCAGCGGGCAATGTGCTTTAATGAACCTGCTTCTGAGAGGGAAAAGAGGAGGAGGAGGAGGAGGAGGAGGCGTGCTTCTGACATTTAATAAAAAAGATTGTATTTAATGTCAAAGTTTCTGGAGGTGGGGAGAGAGTCAGCGGCGGTGGGGGGGGGGGGGGGGGGGGGGGGGGACATGTGAGCGTTATTAGTCAGCCGTTAACTAGAGTGACTGGAGGTCTGAAGATGTGAAACCGTGTTGATTTAAAAAAAAAAAAAAATGATGCTAAATAATCGCGGCAGCAGGAACAGGAATCAAGATGTTTCTTTTTTTTTCTGAATTTGACGCGGTTTTCACATTGGACCTGGGAACTGCCGCCAAGACTTCCTCTCGCACGTGCAGGTTGTTTCACTTAAATACACGCCTGCTTCTAGACCTTATCTTTTCACAGGAAAATTGCCACCCTCCAGATATAACAGCTTGACTGTGCTATCACACGCGGTTCCTGGCCCCGGCGTGTCATTAGAGGTGGAACAAAGGAAGCTCTGCTGCTTAATGTTATGTGTCACATTCTCTACAGTAGCTTATACTTGTCACTTTACTTTTTATCGCGCTCAATCCCAATTTATTCCGTCTGTAAAATATGTAATGATACGGTGTGAAATTAATTTGTAACGCCTGTCACTGGGATTCCCAGCGGCAGCGAGCGTCAAAAAGGATGCAAGGACACAACAATGTAAAACATACAAATAGCATAAAAAAAAAAATTAAAAAAAGAAACATATTGTACTCAGCGTTTCCCACAGGTGGTGCGACAAAATCCCAGGCAGCCTCTTCTATGGAGTAGGAGCTCCTGTGATGCCGTCACGCTACACTGAGTTGGATTCATCACTGGAGATCACTCAATATCAAACCTAGTAAGAGTGAAATGATTTGTATGAAATATTGAAATATGGGAACGCTTTGGCTCTGAAAGTGTTCCCCCAGCGGATAGGGAAGCAGAACTCGGCGGAGCGTGCGACGACTAAAACCCCAAAGAGATGCAAATCAAAGACAGTGAAAATGTAAGCGCTTATAAAAAAAAAACTCATTTACAATAAAAAAAAATGTACACAGATTGTCTTTGCGTACTATTTTAACGTAGTAAAGCTCTGGACTCCTAATGCTCGACGTGCAAATAAAGTGTTTGCTGGCGCGTTCACTCGTATCAATATATTTATAAGATGACAAAGTCGGTGTTGTGTTTACAGATTGTTGCGCTACCCCAAGTGGCCAAAACAATTCAATGAATACAGGTTTATGTGGAAGCAGTAATCCCACAGTAATATAAGACCTGGGTTTATGGAGTCCCTGCAAGAGTTGTATATAATGATGTCCTACTTGTGGTTGAGGTGAGACTTATTCAACTATAGTCACTGCATCTGCCAAATAATTGTAGTGCAGTAAATATGACTTATAAGCAGCATATGCATCCGTTCTCTTTCTCGTTTTTTTTTTCTTTCTTCTTCAGCCCAATCAATGACACTGTATTTGGGTACATTTGGGTACAAGAGTCATCTTTGTTGAAATCTGAGGCTCACCTCCTGTGTACATACCTCCTCCTTTGTACACAGAGAGATCAATCTGACCAGGTCTCTGCAGTCGTACCGGAAGGTAACCTAAACTGCTGGCAGAGAGGCTTTCACTGCCACCCTCGCCCTCCTGTCCAACTGGCTCATTGCTGTCTGGCTCATTGCTATGCGCAAGAAATAAAACAACATCAACTAAATAAACGCGTGCGCCATTCGTGATGAAACGCACAATCACCTGCACTAACATAATCTCGCACAGACGCACGTTTTCCTCCGAAATAGTGATTGACAGAGCACAGAAATGTCAACGCTGACACTCTCCATCCCCTCCCTCTTTAGATGTGCGTGCGCCTCGCGCTCTGCAGTGGGTTAGTGTTTATGCGCGGGCTGTGTTGTGTGTGTGTGTGTGTATTTAAACCGTTTCCTTTCTGAGATTATGCATATGCGCGTATTCATAAATATGCATATGCCCGCGTCTATCACCGTCTTTGTCTCCGTGCCCGTCTCTAGCTCCTCGCCCTCCGGATTCACCAGCCGTAATAACATTAGCTTCCCTCCTGTGCTGCGGGGATGGGGCAGAGACGAAAATGAGGGATGGGATAAATGAAGGGGAAAGAGGTCAGCGTTGTCAGAGGAGGATGAGGGTGTGAATATTGTCACGCAGAGAGCACGTGAGAGTGGAACTTCTTTGCCGGAGATAAGGATACAAAAAAAAAGAAAGAGGAGTGGATGGGAAGCCAAGCGAGCGACTGTCAAGTAGGGAGTGAGGAAGGCAGTGGCAGGTCTTAGCAGGGGCATGGCTAAGTGGAGGGGGCATGTCTCGGTGTCACTCAGTTTGAGTTGAGTAAAACCAGTCAAACCCAGTGTACCATGTGAGCTTCATGTGGCTTAAGTTACACTGTCAGAAGAAATATCTTCCCTTTTGAAGCCATTTTCTATCCGAATATTAACTGATTAGAACATCTTTTTAAGTTATCCTGGTGGCTTCATTTTTTTTTTTTAAATCTTACAGCAACTGTATTGCCAGACTTTTATGTGAAAATGGTTGCAATTTGCATCAACAATCCAACATTAACGAACGTACACATCCAGCAGACACAGAGCAACATTTTGCATATTTTTTTAAATGCGAGCGCAATATCCGCTTTCATGTCGCTCTGTTTTTGGTCTCCACCACCTCCTGGGTCTCTTAAGCTGCTGTAACGCTCCACTATATGTTCACCAACTAGTTGCACCAACTAGTTGTTTTACTGAAAACAGCCGCCTGCTTCAGCTGCAAACAAGGTTGATGAGAGCAGCGGGAGTGAACCAGGCGGTACAGCTGCTCCACATAAAACCCGAAAAACAGAAAACTGAAAGACGCTAAAGAAAACTCAATATAATCTCAACGTTTCCCATAATGCTTTGTGAGTCGTTTGATCCAACTCAATATAAAAACAGTATCGGGTGCTTCGCAATGGATACTATTGCCACCATTATTTTTTATTTTTTAATATAATGATCTTAAAGATGCAAAAACAGCCATGTAGAGCTGAGGGGAACTGCAGAGTCAGCTGATAATCCAGCACCATGGGGTGACCCCCTTCACATTACACACAGACACTTCATCCATTGTTAAGTGAGCTCGTATTTATAATGACATAGTGGATATCTATGAGTGTGTCTCTGTGTGCGTCGTTAGCCGAGCTTCAACTCATGCCCGCTCACGTGCACCTTTAGCGCACGTGAGCGTGCCCGGCTGGCTAGCTCACGGCGACTGCTCTGCACTGCTCTCATTACGAACGGTGGCAGCTGAAAACGCCAACCTGACTGACTCCATCGTCATGGAAGCGTAGCACACCGCCCTCCGGTTCCACCTCGGGCAAACGCTGTTAGCGCTGTTAGCATCGCCGGCTCGCCTTTTGCCACGTTGAGAGTCATTGAGAGCCAATCAAAATTCTCGGAATCTTGCGCCTTTCAATTTTGAAAAATGGTGAATAAAGCAGCTTTAAGGTGTCGACTGGCTTGTGATAACAGCTCCCTCCCGTGTGATGGGGGCCGAAATAAAATGAACGGGGAGAAAGAAAAATAATCATGCTTGACTTTTGCGTGGTACTCCTCAGTGAACGGGAACACGGCAGCATATAACAGCAGCAGTGTGTGTGTGTGTGTGTGTGTGTGTGTGTGTGTGTGTGTGTGTGTGTGTGTGGGTGTGTGTGTGTGTGTGGGGGGGTGTTAGCGTGCATATGTGCACACATTAAGCGTGTGTGAGAGATCGATATTTGCTCAGAGTGAGACGGCTCGTAGCTTTTGTTGACACAATTTATGTACCGCATCTGTATGCATGGGCTTATAATGATTAAATGACCTGCAGTCGCTGCTACAACACATCATAAAATTACACTGCAATCATGAACGACTGTCGATGTGTTATTTTACGCAATTTAAACTTGAGGGAGGGCCTTGAGCAAAGTCCTAGCCCAGGGGGGCCCACGGGTCTGTAACGCTGCCTTGGTTCCGACAGCTATAGACCACATCAGGGAGGCTTACGTAATTCAACAGCGTTGGTCTAGTTCACAGATTATTTAGTCAAACTACTATTTCTAAGATCAAGAATGAACTCTCGCACTAAATGCTGCCGATGCTCCTGTACGGTGTGAAATAGGAAATGGCTCACGGAGACATCACTTACTTATCAGCGTGACACTATCATGTGTGTTTATTCACGTTAAATAAAGGATTACACAGGCCGTGATTTCACATTTAAATAACACAGGGAGAAGACTTCTGGGACCATGTGCTTGAATTCACCCTTCACTAAGCCCCGCCCTCGAACGCCGACCGGCTAATCACAGCGTGTCATCGGCCAGCTCTGACCAGTGACTGTGATCTACAGGCTTTAGCTTCCATATCTGCCTCTTTATCCTGTTTTCACTGCTGAATCACTTTCGATACATCCTTCAAAAAAAAAAAAAACGCACATTGTATATCATTCTCTCAACCCTTTTTTTTTTTTTTTTTTTCGATTTTCCAAGATTTAGATCAAATTCATTTAGGGACACCGGTTGGTGAAGGTGTGGGCTCTCTGTGGTGTCGCTCTGAAAAGCTCGGATCAGTAGCAGTGGGTGGCGGGGCTTTGTAAAGGGTCAACTCCAGATTTAATACAGCAAGAAGGACAATCACTCTAATATTCATTTATTAGTTAAGGGAAGCATCGGGTCACGGACATTTTCTCTTCAATCAATTAAAACAATTTTCACGCAGCGAGGCAAACTTTGGATGAGGCTTGTATTCATTCACCTGACCCCCCCCCCCCCCCCCCCTTCTCTTCAAGCATGGAAGAAAGTCCCTGACCAGAAGCTCTTACCCACATTAGAGGATCTCTTAGCTGCAGCACTTCCACCGATCCTTTATCTGGGCAGCATTGAGATTCTTATTTGAGGGCACACGGTGCGTAAATACTCTTTTGACAGACGTTCAAATAAATTCAACCGCGGTCTTTTGATTCGCATCCGTCTTTTACTACATTAGTTCATTTTTTTTTTTTTTTTCTTTTTTTTTTTACTCACACGGTGAAAAGTCGTGCTCTGGTTACAGTATCCGCTTTGTGTTGACACACTGTGTAGCTTGTGTCCACAGAAAAAAGGATTGAACGCCCGCTCGTGTCCACAAATCACATCCTAGAGCAAATGGCCGCGTATGCCCAGAATGTGAGATGGCATGAGGTGCAATACGACGGAGCGATTGTGGAAAGGACACCGCGGGAGTAAGTGTGAATTAGAAGGGCGAGAAGAAAGACAGGAAGATGAGACGAGGTTGTGAATTCAGGAGAGTTTCATCACAGCGGTGGCGAGAGGTGCTTCCGTTAATTAGTGTAGCGAAGAAAAACCAGCAGGATTGACCAATAGGAGGCTAGAAACGAAGGTCTGAGAGGTAGGCGTTTGAGTCTGAGGTAGTCAGTTGAAGTCTCTAGACAATCTAGGTAAATTAGGTGGTTGAATAAACCGTTCCCCTCTATCTGTCGAATTTACTCGAGCACTAAATTTATATTCTATTTGTGTGCTTCTAACCTCATTTTGTCTTTTCCCTCTGCTGTCGCTGCTAAGACAAAGTTATTTCCCTGAGGAATTCATCGTGGATCTCTTGATCTTATTTTGAAGGTTACCAGAGATAGTCATATATTAGGGACGCCTCACAAATACGCGGCAGATACCTGTCACGTGTTTTACAGTTCATTAGTTAATCGATGCTAACACAGTAGCCCCCTTTCTGGATGGCGTTAGCGTCACCAGGTGAAGTCTGGGTGAATTTACAGAGTCAGTCAATCATCCAGGTTGTAGGTAGCATTTGTTCACACTCCCACCGTACAACTTCCCACGACAGTAAAGTGCAACACTTGTCTGAGTTATATTAACGTTGCTACAGTATGTGCTTCATCTAAATCAGTGGTTCTCAACTGGTCTGGCTGCAGGACCCACCATCACCCCTAAAACGACAAGCCGAGACCCAAATTTTTCAATCCATATCTCATGTAGTCAGTGTCATATTTTGCGTTTTGCTCAATTAGCATGAAAACAAACATTGTGGGTGTTCTTCTATACTGGGAAATAGGCGGGTGTCTATTAGCATTACAAGGCATTAACGCCAAATAATGTTAAGGAGTGTGAATAACTCCACTGCATAAAAAAAAAATAAAAAAATCCCCTTCAAAATAAAAGCACAGGATTTTTTTTTTTTTTTTCAGGCAAAGTCCCGCGACCCACTTTTGGGTCGCGACCCACCAGTTGAGAATCACTGATCTAAATGAAGGTACTGTGGTACACTTTTTTTTTTTTTTTGCCAGGTCCAATACAGAATTATATGTTAATGTCAAATAATATAGGCTCAGGCACGACTGTGAGTTCTGTGGAAAAACACATGACATGGTTGTGCCAAATTAGACAAACGCATGTCCACAATACATAGGAGGAATGAAATAAGGAGCCCCTCTATAAACCATCATTGTCATCCTGATAGTATTTTGTTTCTGTGTGGAAATCATCGCTTCATAATTTGGGCAGTTGGTCGTCCAGCGGTCTTGTTCCCGACCTTTTCTTTCCCCTGACTTCTGATCCTCTTCTTTCCCCCGAGAGGTTGATACATAAACTGAACAGATGGGCCTCTTACAGCGAAAAGAGGGGAAATTAAAGGAACGTTGGACGAGACGACTTGATGACTCGACAAAGACGAGCGCAAGAGCTGCGGCTTTGACACGCAGGCGAAAAAAAAAAAAAAAAATGAGGGCGATGTCAGAGACGGCGGTGGTGTCAGAAGGATTTACATAAGAAACGCAGCGATCTAAGAGCAGCCAGAACCCGGCTTTAGTGGAAGTAAATCTGTTTTAATCGCATTTAACTTTGACCTTTTTGAAGGAGCCTCGACAGTCCAAAATGGAGGAATCCATCGCAGCTTATTAGCTCCGTTGCGCCATCGTATTGACTTCTATTCAACCCCTTCATTGGGAGTATAAACTTCTCAACAAAACAGGAAGAGTTTGCAGGAGTCTGATAAACATGTCTCGTGTGCAAACGTGTCGTCCGAGACAAGCTAAGCTAACAATCTACCTTGCGGTTAGCAAGTCATTTGATTGGAGAGCGTCTTTTTTCCCACTTAAATAAGGCCCAGTACTGAGGAAACAGAAACTTTAGAGAGCTATTGTCACCGACTTGTGCTTGAAACGTTTTACTGGATGACTAACTGACGCAGAGCTCGCCAGCTACTTTAGCTTTCCAATTAGCCCTGCGAGTAGTCTCCACTTCACCAAGCTGCTATAGCCACATATTTATTAGGGACACATTTTTCTGTGCCAGAACTTTAGCATTTATAGAAAACATTCTGATCAGACTACTACTTCCATCCATCCATCCAGCACTCGATCATCCACTAATGGTGCCCGCTTGTCCGGATTTTGGGTCGTGGTGACAGCAAGCTAAACAAAGCAACCCTGACTTCCTTTTTCTGTAGCCACCATCCTCCAGCTCCAAAGGCACCGTCCTCGACACGCTGCAGAAACTAGTTCTCGGGACATAGGTGACGGACGGAACGGTTGGATTAGCTGGTAAATTGAGACCTTTTGCCTTTTCCGGCTCGGCTCCCACTTCACCGCAGGAGTGCCGTACAATAAAGCACTTTCTGCACTTCAGAACACCTACGTCAACATGCTTGTAAAAAAAAATTTAAAATGGTGCTGTCGATCTCATCTCATCCTCACCTGTGAACGAGTAAACACACAAGCTTATATTAAGAAGAACTTTCTTTTCAAATAAAAACCGTGAGCTTGAGATAACGTTAACAAATTCTCACTCCCGACTTGTCGCATTCCGCTGACGCTTTGGTGCCCCTCTACCCGTGAACCTTTGGACCGGTCCGTTTCTCCTCTTTACATGCTATAAACACGTCTTCACAGGAAACGTACAGTTCCGGCTCGTTACATGCACAGTTGTTTGGCTTAGGTTTAGGCAACAAAAGATCCGGTTTAAGGTTTGAAAAAGAGTGTGGTTTGGTTTAACGTAAGTTTGTATCAAAGTAAAAAAAAAAGGTACATTTGTAAAAAAAAATAAAGTAAGGCGTTACCGAAGTAACAAGGGTAAATAATCAACATGTATTTGGTTTCACACGGGTCATGAACGGCGGTCTCCTGTGATGCAAATTTGCTTCGACCACCGGGAGCGAATATTTCATTTGCATCCTTCGTCTGCACAGAAGGGAAGTGAACGGGAGGGGAATCTCTGCCAATGTTAATTTCGCGCATTTGTGACTGTGCTCTTAAAAAAAAAAAAAAAAAAAAAGGACAAATATTTCTTCTTAAGGTCTCTTACACATGTTGAATTATGCACACACACACACACACACACACACACACACACAGTGTCATGACCGCACTAAAAGCTTTGCCGGGCCTTCTGTACCGCTGTGTGTCCCTCAGCCTCATACACGAGGTTGCACATACAAACACATGACATAGATTCATATGTGTACGCCAACATAAACGCACACAAACTAATTCATTCTCTCACACACTCACACACACACACACACACACTCATATACACACACACACACACACACACACACACACACACACACCATGCCGCGCCCCACTTCTGTTTAGGGAAAAAAGTAATTACTTTCTCTCCCTGCCTCAATGCCTTCAAAAGCCTCAGTGGGGCGATTCCCCGGTGAGCCAGTGAAATTCACTTAAACAGCTTTTGAGAGAGTAAGCAGTCTTATTGTTGTGCACTGAAACTTTGATTGGAAAGGGAGAAAAAATGAGAGGTGGAAGAGGAGGGGGCAGAAGAAGATTGGTAAATAAAATTGTTGGCCAGTATTATTTTTCTCTGTCTCTTTTTCTTCTCCACTTCTTTTACCTCTCGGAGACTTTGTTCTCCGTGACACGGCTAACGACTGTGAGCAGACAACAATGGCGGGTTAAAAGGAGCTGCGTAGTATCATGCTGGGCTTCTTCTTAAAACTGGTGGGGCACAGCGTGTGTGTGTGTGTGTGTGTGTGTGTGTGTGTGTGTGTGTGTGTGTGTGTGTGTGTGTGTGTGTGTGTGTCTCTCTCTGTTTGTGTTCCTGTCACAAGTCCTCCATTTACAATCCATATCTCCTCGATGTTTTCAGAATCAATTTTCATCACAAGCCTTTACGAGCAGACAACTCTATTTTTTTTTAAGATATTGCTCAACCTTGACTCGGAGCCGCTCGGTCCACTTGCTTTTCCTTCACTCTTCCTGTTGCGGCTCTTTAAGCGGCATCAAAGTCGCGGAACGCAAGACGAGTAAGATCCCGCAGATTCCCTCTCCCGGTGGCTAACAGGGGAATCTCAGCGGTGTGTGCCTCAGGGTGATAAAGGAATAAATAAATTAACAAAGCTAAGTCTAAGGGCTCTGATGATGTGTCCCGTGGTGGACTGAGGGGGGGGGGGGGGGGGGGGGGGGTTCTTTGAGCAAGTTATTATGTACCAGCCGTGTGACGCACTGTAGAGATTTGCAGCGCGGTGTTAGAAATTTCATCACATTGCTGTAGAGCTAATATTTTTGTGAAGTTGTGAGACCAATGTTATGTTATGAATACATTAAATGGACATTCCAAGATGCACACACACACACACACACACACACACACACACACACACACACACACACACACACACACACTCTCTTGGTCCTCTTGATCATCAATTGTATGTGTGTGTGTGTGTGTGTGTATCTTAGTGCGTTTGGAGAAAACACTCTGGGGGAAATACAATGGATGCATGAAGCGGCTTGGAGAACAAAGACAATCTAGAGGGACGTTATTAACATATAAAGAGTTTGAGTGTATGTAGGTGTGTGTAGTCGTGTGTGTGTGTGTGTGTGTGTGTGTGTGTGTGTGTGTGTGTGTGTGTGTGTGTGTGTGCCTTTGGGTAAATATCTTTGTGCGTGTGCGGAGTGCATGCCTATATTGCTATTTGTTTAAGTGTGTCCTCGTGTTTTGTGTGTATGTGCTAACAGCTAACTCCCCTGCTTTATGGTTTACGAGAAAAAAACGAGAAAAAACAAAACAAAGACACCGACACTAATAAGGCTGTTGAATTATGAAGAGAACAGAGATGCGTGGCCCCCTCGGCAGCTCCGGGGAGCTGAGCATCTCTATGTATGTGAGAGCAGAGTCTCTATTTCTTTATTTTGTTCCTCCCATCCCTTCCCTTCTCTGTTTCATCTCGCAATCTAGTGAATCTTTCAGAGAGAGCCAGTTTATCTTCTTTTTTTTTTTTGCATGTTCCTCATGTGTCAGAATGTGTTTTGAACGATCCCCCTGAAGTGACGTCAGCTGTGACGGCACATATTCAGATCAGAGGAGAGCAAAAAAACAAAAAAAACAAGGAGAAACGGGGTAAAAGAGAGATCGAGTGCCATCGCGAAAAAAAAGAAAAGACAGTACGAGTGAGAAGGAAGGGTGGAGAGTGTAAGAGAAAGAGGATGAGATGGAATGAGTGTGTTTTGGGGGAAATGTTTAGAGGAAGACAGACTCTGGGTGTGAAAGAAAAGAAAGTGCAGGCACGACATATATATATATATATATATATATATATATATATATATATATATATACATATATATATATGTATATATATATATATATATATATATATATATATATATATATATATATGTATATATATATGTATATATATATATATATATATATATATATATATATATGTACGTGGGGGTTAGCTTTGCCTTTTTCCATCTCTTCCTCCCTTTGATCTCGGTGACTTCTTGCCAGCAAAGGAAGTGGGAGAAAGTGAGAAAAGGTAAAGAGGAGCGACGAGAGGCTGAGTCGTGAAGGAACAGGGAAAGATGAGAGGGAAGGGAGCAAATTAGAATTTGTGTGAAAACAGAAAAAGAGACAGTACAGCGAGAGAGAGAGAGAGAGAGAGAGAGAGAGAGAGAGAGAGAGAGAGAGAGAGAGAGAGAGAGAGAGAGAGAGAGAGAGAGAGAGAGAGGGAAATTCATCAAGGAGAGGTGAGAAAGAAGTGAGAAAATTTGAAAGAGAGAGAGAGAGGAGCTGAGTCATAGGGAAAGATGGAGACAGATGAGACAGCAGGGAGTGATGTGTGAGATGAAAAGGTGAGGAGAGATGGTGAAAAAAGTTCCACGGCAATCATTACTATTAAGCAAAGCAATCAAAGGCACTTAGCATTTCAATCAGCATCAGATTTGTGTAGGTGATGGTGCCGGTGAGGCAATGTGTGAGAGAACACAAACAGTGAAAACAGGTTGTGACCCCTGGGGAGGAGTCGGAGGAGCGCCGCGATAACACTTCCAGCACGCCACACTTTGAATATATATATATTTAATAGGAAGGTGAAGGTTTGAAAAGAGGGGAATGAATGAGTAGCCACTGAAAGTCAAAGCAGTTGCACTAATTGGATGAATTTGATATGAAGAAATTAAAGAATATCGTAGAGGAAGGGAGTTTTGCGGGCGTCCAGGTTCATCAAGACACAGCAGGAGCGCTCCCAAGTCAGAGATGAAAGTGGGAAATAAACACTTTAAATGTTTCCCATGAATAATGGATCAAAACGCGAGACGGTTCTCATCACCACATTCTGCCCCCCCCCCCCCCCGCAGCTCGATGGAGCGCTTTAGAATCCTTCAGCTCGCTGTTTTGGTTGGTTTTTTTTACTGCCTGGGTTAAAGTTTCATCAGCATCATGTTTAGCTCCGGTAGTACAGGCCGTCTTAAACGCTCTCTTAAAACCCATTATACACCGCCTGCACCAATCAGCATCTAAATCATACACTAAGTGGATTTATCTTTTGAAAAACCGTAGTCCACCTCATACATTCGTGACCGTTGAGATTTCTGTTAAGCAACTGTGGCATTGTGTTTTGTTTCCAGTGGCAACAAAGAAGCGTAAGCAATGCGCTGCTGGCCTCTGACTAAGGGCTCGGCTTTTGAAACTAATTGCGAGATTCCAAACTGTCATAAACAAAAACAAAAAAAAGAGATTCGTCATAAACAAAGAAATAATTCCAAATGATGGGCATAATATTTTTTTTTGCGATTCTCTCTTAAGGAACGTCGAAGATGTAATTTAAGACTTTCAAAAGGAGATTCCGCTCACTTACTTTCTTTCTTTCTAACTCTTCCCGACGCGTGTGAGGTGGGGAGGCCTTCATCAAGTGAACTTTTGCTGCAGCTTCATTAGCAGTTTTTTTTGTTGTTTTTTTTTTTTGGAAGAAAGACGCTTCATGAAAGCGTTTCACCCCGGCCTTCCATCTTCCTTCCTTTCATATCTAGACACAAGGCTTTCTGTCTCACTCCGCACATTTTAATATCTAAATATTAGTAATTCAAAGAGAAGCTGACAGTGACAGGAATTAAACAACTGCGCATGTGCCGAGTAAAATCCCCTTCCCGCTAATTTGCCCCGATTGAGCCGGTGTCTGAATGTCTCTACGGCTTAGAGTCTCAGGGCTCAGGTGTGCGCATGACAATTTGCCCTCGCTTTGTCGGCACATCCGACAAAAACAATTGATCGGCTACTTGAACTTTTTGGAGCTCTTTCATGTTTCGACATGTGTTCCTGGATAGATGATGGCGATAGAGGCGTTTGAAGAAGAAAGCCGCCGCCGTAATCAGGACGCCCTGTCGAGCTTCAAATGGATTAGCGCTTTGATTTGCGTACTTGGCACTTCAGAGTTCAATTGTGAAAGAGGGGGGGGGGGGGGTTAGGTCGGAAGGACCGAGAAAAAGGAAATGCATTTTTTAGAGAAGGTGGCGAAAGCAGGATGCACGCTTTGCTCATTAGCGAGAGGGGAGAAGCCGTTTGATGTCGGGATGTTTGGCAGTGTTTGCAGCAAATGCGACAAGAAGGCTTTGTAATGGAATGTAAGGCGCTCGTCTTCTGAGGAGCGTCGAGGAATGATAGGAACACGGCAAAATCCCCAAATGACAAAAAAAAAAAAAAAAAAAAATCCCGTGGCTAAATGTTTGCTTTGAATAAAATATTCAATTTATTATCGTCCTGATTTTGTATTTTTTTTTGTTGTTGTTGTTGTATCTCTTCACATGGGTGTGCGCTCGGGTTTACAGCGACTCAGCTGTATGACGGTAGGTATCGCCGGAGCTGTAAATTATACACAGTGTGAAATCTCAGCGCTGCAATACTGTGCCATCTGTTTACCCTGACATATTTAATATGCAGCGCTGCCTTACACATTTTACATGTACGCAGAGGTGTGATTCCTTTTGTGATTTTTCTTCTTTAAATGTGTACTTTTGTGAGTAAAATCGTTGTCATTGTTCTGTGTTGTATTGTGAACATTACTTTGATGTTTCTGTAGTTGGATAATCCTTTGTCATCGTTCAGGTGCACATGTTTACGCTGACTCAACATCTGTTCACAGGGTCAAAACCGTGATCTAGCATTTCGACAGGTCAAAAAAGGTCAAAACTACAACATAAACAACTACAGATTTAGTTGAAACGTATTGCTTTAGGTTATGTTAAAGATGAGCATGTCACTTGACACGCGATAATAAAGCACCATAAACTCTTTGTTGAATACCTACTAATGTAACAAACCGTTGATTATGACTCATGACCACATGGAGTATTCTAATTAGAGCCAGCTTAGTAACCGATGAGACTGGAAGCAAACAAAGGAATATAAATAAATGAAATGAAAACAAAGTTATTAGATGCAGAGCTGTAGACTTTGACCGACGAACGCGGCGCACGGTTAGCTCGTTAATTAATGTTTAATGCGAGTCATGATATCAAGCAAATTATCCGGTGGCATGAAAGAGGGCAGCGAAACCGTTTTTTTTCAATTACAGGGTTGCAGTCGCCAGATATGGAAGCAGGAGTCGGGTGCTGGGTGACGATTAAAGACAGGAAGTACATGAGGTTTCTCATGAGGTTCAGTTCTTTATTCAGTGTCAGATGAGTCACCGACGCAAACAACTCATGCAGAAGATGAAACGCATCAAAATGATTTAGTGTGATTGTTAAAAAAGAAAACAGGCGTCTTCCAACATCATTTTAGTACTTTTATACTAAACTTCTTTTACAATGTTGTTGCTTTTTTTTTTTTTTTTCCAACATTATTGCTCGAGCAAGTCTTCCAAATGGGATTTAGCAATCAATCTGAACTGCACACACTTACTTAATCACACGTTTCAAATCTAACGAACGCACCTGTGCATCAGTCGCTGCACATTCATGAGACGTGTGGTCATTGCCCATAATCAATACGCTCAGACTAATAGAGATTTGCGGCCACAACATGTCACCCCCGGGATAGAACAAAAACATGTCTCACTGCACTGTTTGAAGTCTTGAACGATGACGACAACGCCTTCACGGTGCCTTAGCGTGACACAAATTAAGACGTTTGGAAGGAGATATATATATATATATATATATATATATATACGTTTCTGAAATGTCAGGCTCCTAAATATAAACCTGTGGAGCTAACAGTAGCAGAGAGTGTTAGCACATCATTGACTAGTGTTAGAACTAGGGATGCACCGATCCACGTTTTTCACTTCCGATACCAATACAGATATCTGAGGTTTAGTATCGGCCGATACCGATCTAATAGAGAAAAACAGTGCTGAATCGATTTAAAAAACGCAGCCGACGCTACGCGCCCCCAGGTTGTCCATCGCTTTTCTCATGTTGCTGGCGTTGTCCCTCAGAATCACGTGGATTTTGCTCAACGGAATTTGCCACTTGTCAAACATTTCCTTCAGGCTAGCTGCTATCGCTTCGCTGGTGTGCGACCCACGAAAGTTTGTTGCATTTAATATTGCACTGTGTGGCACAAAAGTTTCATCCAGCCGGTGTGCTGTTAAACTTAAAAGTGACACAGGGGAAACGTCGGAGCTCCAGATGTCTGTCGTGAAACTTATCGATTTGACATCTTTTATCTCCTTCAATATGTGTTTGCACACTTTACCGTGCAGTTCAGGTAGCGCCGTCTCCGACAAATATTTTCGGCTTACCATGTCGTAGCGTGGTTCCAGGTGGTTAACTAGCAGCCGGAATCCCTTATCCCCGACAACTGAGAGCGGCTGCCCGGTTCCAGATGGCTGATCCTTTCGCTCGCTCCATTTTGAAAACAATCTATGCGGCCAGTTCGCTAGCGCATGACGTTACGCAGAGCACAACGCATATAATTGGACTGAATAGATTTGTCTTTATGGATCGGTCACATTGTCACCGATACCCGATCTAGAATTTTTTCCTATATCGGGACCGATACAGATATTGATATCGGATCGGTGCATCTCTAGTTAGAACGTCACTGCTATACAAGCGACTGAAGGTAAACTGAGTGTCTACACATGCTGCTTTTTAATGATTGTAACAGTAAATACCAGTGTTGCTAACTTGGCAACTTTCTCGCTAATTCTTCCCGAACACTTCTTGGCGATTTTTTTTTTTTTTTTTTTGTCAAAAGCTAATAGCGACAAATCTATAGCGACTTTTTTCTGGCGTTGTTGTTGGAGACTTTTCTGGTGTTTTTGGGATGTAACGGTGTATATTTCTAAAAACAGAGAAACTCCTGGGTATACGGACTGACAACTGCCTCCGTCGTGACGCTGATTAACAATGAGGTCCATAAGAAGTGATGGCCCATTTCAATGGCAAAATAAAAAAACAATAAAAAAAACAAGAATCAACGGAAGAAAGTACAGAGGTCTAAACATATTTAGGGTGTTTTTTTACTCACTTTTTTACAATTATGCAAATTAGGCAATGACGTCATTTTGCGACTTCTAGCGACTTTTAGGACAGACAATAGCTACTGTCCTTACTGAGGCGTTGGCAACGCTGATAAATGCAGACCTACCCGGCTCTACAAGAAGTGTTCTTACCGAATTTCATTGTCTTCCGTCTCGACCTGTTTTCACTGCCGAATCCCTTTGACGTCCCTTTGACGTCCCTTTAATGTCCCTTTGACGTCCCTTTGACGTCCCTTTGACGTCCTTCACATTGTTGTCTGGTTCTCTCTGAAATCTCTTTTTTTTTGTTTTTGTGCAGCTGGTGATAGTTGGGGCTCCGTTGTTGCTCCGACAGCTTTATGGCTCGGGGTCAAAAGTGTCGATTATTTTCATCGTAGATGCATAAAAAAAATATATATAACATGGCAAGTTCCTACATTTCATTTTCCTAAAGTGAATCTGTGGTTTTGCTTGAGGTCTATTGATTGCCTTTGCATCCGCAATGTAATGAAATTCAGTAAATGTGCTGTAGTCAAAGCACATTCTGCAAAGATGCATCATCGGTCCTTCATCACATTAACTTAAAAAAGAGGAAAAAGAACAGCCCATCTGATGACTTCGACCCCGGTTTTTTCTACATTGATAACAGCATCATGTTCCCAGAAAGACAAAAAGCGCTTCTGAGATGTCGTCTTGTTTTCCTTTGCATTCGTTGGCGATAGACCAGAGAGAAGGAGAAAACAAAGTCCTGAATTTCTCCCCCCCCCCCCCCACGGGAGCACAGACGTGGTCTTCCCCCGGTGCCACCAGGGACGCTTTCCATCCTTCCCTTCGCCCACTTCAGGGAGCGTCGTCTGTCCCCGAAGACTCCATAGCATCCCGGCTCCCCGGAAATAACTAGGGCATCTGGGAGAAAACTTCAGAGCATAATTAAAGGAGTGTTTGTGGCCTACACCCTCATCTCACTGTGTGTGTGTGTGTGTGTGTGTGTGTGTGTGTGTGTGTGTGTGTGTGTGTACGTATGTTTGTTCATCGCAGCACAAAGATACTTTTGGGAGTAAGTGATTAGTCGCAATGTACTACCCGAATGTGGATGACAGTCGCTACCTGCTTTAACTAGCGTACTTAAAACCTTGATGATTAGTGCTTCTAGATGACGCAACTGTGCGTTTTACAGAATCCAAAAAGAACATCTCTTTTGGCTTTGACTGGTATGAAATGCGTCCCAAAAAACTAACAGAATAGAAAGCTGTTGAAAATGATAGAAGCCATTTGTTTTAAATCAGGACTACGCTGGCGGTACATTATCTTGTTATCGTGCTGCCTTCAGTCGCTCCCTTTTCTTTTGGCCTCATTACCTTCTGTACACTGTTCTCCTTTCCTTTTTTTATTCTGAACCCCTTCGTCTCCGCGGCTCGCTCCATCTTCAACGCGGTGCTACTCTCTCTCCACCTCACAACCGTAACGACCTTCCCTTCCCTCCGCTCTTTTCTTTTCTTTTTCTGCCCGGTGAGGTGTAAGTGTGTGAAGAGACGAAATAAAGGAACACTGGAAGAAGGAAGAAGTGAGAAACGGAGTGAGACACCCGGAAGTGGGAGCAGCTTCAAAAGAAGCAGAGACCAGCTGCGTGAAGCTCACTCATTTTCTCCGGCCCGGTCGGTCGTTAAGGAAGTCACTCTGCCCGAACGGACTGTACCCTCACAGCGGCTTCCTCTTAACTCTCCATTTCACGGATGTAGACGAGGAGGTAGCGCTCGCTTTGCGAAAAACATGAAAGGACACTTCCTGCGTCCCCTCGGATTCGCTCTTCTCTTCGCACTTGCTGTCAAAATATTGACACAAGCTGCATTTTACTCTCATGTATCACACACGTTGTTCTTTTGAATTATTGATTTTCCTAGAAGGGGGGGGGTTTGTTCTGGACACGGGGCTACCCTCGGGTCTTCTGTTACACATCTTCAGTGGTGGTACCTGTGGAACCAATCTATGTCTGCCTTCAGATTGCTGGCTCAAAGCTCTTTTCCTGTTAGAACTGTAGTGTAGCTCAGGGCTAAAAAAAAAAAAAAAAAAAAAAGAGAGAGAGAGACTGAGTGGCTCTTAGTGGAACACCTGGCCTCGGGGCTTACAGCTACTTTCGCAGTGTTTAGCTAATGATAAATCGTAGAGGTTGTGGGTTCAAGTAAGGAGGACGCTTGTGTTGCCAAAGCGCCCTTAGGTGTAGGGGACAGTCGGAGTCATTCAAATGAGTGTCGGGAAACATTTAGAGAGCGAAGAGGAGTTTGTGAGGAGATGAAAGTGACCTTTGACCTTCCATGTAATGCTGTGAGCAAACACAGATGAGTGCAGGGCAGACCGAGCTCAATGATAATAGCTGTAGTTGCTGACAGTAAATCACTGTTTTCCGGAACAAAAATGACAGTTTAACGTATTACCATACTGTGTTCATACTGAGGGTTCCATAATGTCCTGTTTTCTGAGATTTTCATATCATTCTGTAGCTTCCCAGTAGTGTTCTTTATGTAGAGTGGACTGGTTAGACTGGGACAGAGAGGCCGAGTGGACTGGTTAGACTGGGACAGAGAGGCTGAGTGGACTGGTTGGACTGGGACAGAGAGGCCGAGTGGACTGGTTAGACTGGGACAGAGAGGCTGAGTGGACTGGTTATAGTGGGACAGAGAGGCTGAGTGGACTGGTTATAGTGGGACAGAGAGGCTGAGTGGACTGGTTATAGTGGGACAGAGAGGCTGAGTGGACTGGTTAGACTGGGACAGAGAGGATGAGTGGACTGGTTATATAATGCTCTTAGGACGTACTAGGACGTACTAGGATGTACTAGGATGTACTAGGATGTTATCCTAGTAGTAGGAGTAGATAAGTTGAACCTGCAGCTGATCGTTGAGCACACTGTCAAACTCTCCAGATAAGAATGTCAACAAGCACTTCTAACAACACAGTAGCCTGTGCATACGACACGGTGAGTAAAGACAACAGAAATATGATAAAAACAACTGTGCAGTCTTTTCTTTGCTGTGATGTGTTATTCTAGTGTTGATACCAAAAAGAAGTTTCAGGAGCTGTTGTTTCATTTTTAGTCGATCATTTTTAGCTTATTTGTACAAGTTTTGTCTCTTTTTTTGGTTCATTCTTGTGACGCTACACTGAGGCAGGCAGTTACTGTATATTAATAATTGATAATCAGTTGTAAGCACAGACCTATCTATCTGATGCTGTTCCACTTGTGTATAAGTTAACAATTAATGTAATAGTCAAAAGATGACAATGCAGCAATGGTAGAGTACAAATAGTCCCAGAACCCAGTTTGTCTTTTGCCAATGAAGGACTTAACAATAATTCCATAAACCATAAGCCATGGCAATAACGAGCATGTTCCAGATGTGTTTTGTGTCCCCCTAGAAACAATTTCCGTTGTGTTGTCAGCAACTTTTTCTAAATGCTGTGTCATCAATTTGGCGAAGATGCGTATTAATTTCCTTGTGTTGAGCTCCCAGGCCCAGCACAGGCGAAGCATTATGAAACGTTATCTGACGATTGATATGCTTCCAGTAGCACTTGGATGTCGGTGGGGTTGACAATCGCATCTAACCTCAAAGATCTTCACAGAGCATACGAACTCCACAGCCGATCAGGTTCAGATTCAGATTCATCCGGAAACTGTATTCCAAACAAGAGCATTACGTTGAGTCTG
The DNA here is from genome assembly GCF_023349555.1 of Cebidichthys violaceus. Taxonomy (NCBI): domain Eukaryota; kingdom Metazoa; phylum Chordata; class Actinopteri; order Perciformes; family Stichaeidae; genus Cebidichthys; species Cebidichthys violaceus. The sequence continues at coordinate 54,832 of NW_027176639.1, forward strand.
GCAAAAGTCTATTTTTGAAGCTCCGCTAACTAATAACTAACACAGCGCATGTGGCTTTCATAAATTACTATCATTATATGAAATCCAAGTACACTGTCAAAGTTTTACATGCAGAATATGCTCTGGGGTGTTATGCAGATCGCTATCTAGTTAATCAGGCGTTGTCAATCCCTGTGGGGTTGTTGTTTTTTTTTTTGTGACCATGGAGTTCTAACACAAAGTAAAAACAAACTAAAGCAGTTTTTTTTCACGAGAAAAACAGTTTTGAATCTCACGATTCTACCACAGACATGTTGCGTTAACGTTGTACAACATCGAGAGGAGCCTTGAATCAAAAGGCAGCGCTCGCCTGCTTCCTCCCTGGTAAAGGTGAGGAGGCGACGCAGGAATTGTGTGTTATTCCGACGGGTCCCGATGATTCACACACTGTCATGATATAGGTTAGCGCTCGAGTGAAAAGCAGACTTGTGCCACATGTCCCCCCCCCCCAACCCTGACCCCGTCCAGACAGATGCGCAGCATTTGTACATTTGGCATTACGCTGACCGAGAGAGTGAGTTTGAACCTTTGGACCTCGGCGGTATCTCTTGAGTGCTGCCTAGGGGTACCAGACAGTGTCTGATAGGAGCCAGGTGGGGAGCTGACATTCAGCTAACAAAGAGCACGGCAACGTTTCCCCCGCGGGGTCGGAGGTGAGTCGATCGCTAAGCCATGTTGGCGGTTGTGATCGGATGAGCCGCTGACATTGTTTTTTTTGGGGGTTTTTTTTATATCAGTATCACAGCCTCGGTCGCTCTCGCTCTTTCACTGCGAAAAGTCAACTCCACATCCACAATGCATTCACAGTGAGCCCCGAGATCCACCATGAGGAGCGGAGGGATGGAGGGTGTTTACTGTACTCCGTCACCCACGTGCCATGGATAGAGCTACTTAGATCAATATCGAAATATTAGTATTCATTGATGTTTTTTTTTTTTTAAATATATCTATATAATATAATAAGTCAGCCGTTAAAAGTGTTTATAAGTTGCAAATGCTGATTATTAAATTGTAAATTGTTTAACCCTCCTGTTATGTTCCGGGTCAAATTGACCCGTACAAAAATGTACAAAAAATGTAGAAATAAATACATGTCATGGTAGACTAATGCAATTTATATCTAGGTTTTTCCAAAGTACCAAAAAAAATGTTTGAACATGTATTTTTCATGAAAACGAGTGAGTTATCCTAATTGCACTATGATCTATGGAGAGGTGAATAACTCCATTCCACTAAATGCTGATTGAATTGTTAGTAAGGGAGTTGGTGATGAGGTACAAACTATAATTATTAGGATTTCTTTTGGTTTCTGACCACTTTTGGATGATTAAACATGCACCGGGTCAAATTGACCCGCGAACATCAAGGCTGTACCTAAAAAAACAAACATAACAGGAGGGTTAAAGATGCTATATAGGTCAGTTGCAAGGCATTCATAAACACAACTTTGGGATTGTTGCGGCGCTAGTTAAATCAATAATTAGGGGTCAAAAGTGTCACTGTCTAAATATCCCTTCAGTTGATGTTAATATGTTAAAATGTCATTCATAAATGGCACTAAACAGCAAGTCTGCAATTCTACCTGCGAGCTGTTTTACGATAATCAAACAAGTCTTATGTTAATAAATTGACAATGAAGGAATTATAATCCCGACGCTTCATTCAACTGGAGGGGTCTTCTTCCCACCGACTTATAACTCGTTCGCTCTGCAGCCTGAGGAATCAGAAATTCAATACACTTGAGAAGTTTTATTTCAATAATATACGCGCGCGTCTGCAATCCACTCGAAACAGACTCTTGACCCACTTTTTGCTCCGCGACCGTCCACATGAGGACGAGGGATACGAGCGGCGAAAGAAACGCTTCCTACACAAAACAGCGGTAATCTAATCAGTGATTGCCTAATTTACATATAAATCATTGCAGAAATAGATTTATTAACATATTAAAAGTACTCCTATATATATACACACACACACACGCGCTATATTGCAATATCAAGGAATAAGTGCATCATCCCTCATTGTCCTATTACTTCCCCCCGTTTCCTCCTAGGCATGTGCTGACACACACAGACTTTATTCCACCAAGCAGCGGCTGAATAATTTCCGTTGACTTCCTGGCGCATCGGCCTCCAGAGGCAAATTCATAAAAGCAAAGATCTAAGACAATTTACATGATTTCATTAAAGATGTGTGGTTGTATTAAGCTCATTCGTTACACTGCAGCCGTGGTGTGTATACCGTGTGTGTGTGTGTGTGTGTGTGTGTGTAATTTGATTCAGGGGATTTCCAAGCTTATTTCGTCACTTAATTAACTAGAGAGAAGTACCGCTTTCTTTTCTCTTTCCGTTTCGGTTTTGTTTATCTCTCGGCCACAGAGGTGTGGAGTCATTTAGAGGTCTTTGCCATTGTGCGGAGATTAACGCTCGTCGGCTGCCGAGGAAGCTTTCCATTTCAACGCTGATTAGAAGATGACGAAATCCTCCTAATGAAGGCCCCCGTTTCTCACGCCGGCCCCTCCCCCGGTATGCCTTAGCCGTATCATGTAATATTCCCATGTGAAAGTGCCCATTATGACAGCAATTAAAGCCATTCCAGAGTGTTGTTTTTTTTTTTTTTTTTTCCCACACAATAGCAAATTTGAATATTGCGCCCCAATGATATTTTTCATAATAAACATCAACCTTCACAATCACCCCCCTGCTTTGTACTAATTACAGACAATTAGTTGCAAAGACAGGTAGAGAGATATCAGGCTCTTTCATCGAGTATTAGTTTCAGCTGATTATGAAGGAGCACATTGCATCTCTGCACACAGCTCTCCCCATAGGCCTAATCGGGTGTTGGATGATTCCGGCATTGTGTATTTAGCCCTGATTACACCTGGGATAAAAAAGGCTTCAATTAAAAACCAGGAGTTTGTAATGATCGCGTCTCAAATGCCAGCCGCGATGGCCTGTTACAGAAAAGGTCACCGGCACTTACGGCAGCACCATTGTGCACTATCATTCTTTCTTTCTTTTCTTCTTCTTGAGATGTAATGCTCCAGTGTCTAAGTAGATAGCGGCCTTGTTGCTAAACGCTAAAACATCATAAATACTTAATCACAAACTTTCTTCTCGGAGCCATCAGGGAGGAAGACAACAAAGTTAGTCATTTAAAGGTTCTGAAATGAGATATTTATTCTATCTGTGTTTATATCACACAGCGCCTCAGGGCTACAACCATACCAAAGCCTGATTAACATGCTGACAACAACAGCTGAAAAGGTATGTGTGTGTGTGCATGTGTGTGTGTGTGTGTGTGCGGTGAAGAGGAAGAGTGCACTTGAATGTTTCTCATTTGTTTCCCTTGTTTACCTGTAGGGCATTGCACTAGAGCAGGAACATGAATTGCTGCTATTGACAAATCACCCGCAGCTGATTGCTGCATTAGCTCTGCTTTTAAAATCACTCTTCAATTTGATCGCTTCATCATTGCTTCAGCGTGATGAATTTATGAATTTGGTATATTTATCCTTACATTATTTTTTTTTTTGAGATATCGGGGACAAGGAATGGATACTACAATTTTTGTTTGTGTCCTTTCTGACTTTTTGTACGTGTGTGTGTGTGTGTGTGTGTGTGTGTGTGTTTTTTTTGTTTTTAAATAATAGGGTTAGAGAGGGCTGTGTCTGCGGCAGCGGTGGCTACAGGCATACACCAGCCTGATTAGGCCGCACAGGAAGTGTGCTTCTCATCTCCTATTTCTCGAGGTTGCATCAGGGAGGCTTGTCATTGACACATCCTTCCTCGACGAAAACACACGGGGTCAAAACCAACATTTCCCACCTGTCAAGTTATTTCCTTTGTTTCTCGACGACATCGTTGTCAACCTGACATCATATATACCAACAACTGTCAATTTAGCTCATTTTGACTATGCGGCTGTGAGTCGGGTTCCTTTTCCTTCCCCGTGTCGCGGACAACCTTAGCAAAACCGCGTTTTCACTTCTAATTGTCATTGGGAGTGCGTGGAACATTTCCCGCAGCGTGATTAACCCCATAGCCAACCTCCCCTTGCATCATGGGAGTCCCTTGCATTCATTGCTGTACCAGAACCAGCCACGGATTGACTCCCTCCTATCACATCTCTTATATGTCAACCGTAATAATGGAAAATTAACATAGAGATTTTTTGTTCCTTTTCTGTTACGGGACTGTTCCCTGTATAATTAAATATGACATTCTTACACTGTGATGTTCCGCCGTGGTTTGGTGTGCAAAGTAAGAAAATTGCTTTTTGTAAATGGTGTGATTTTCTATTAATTTTAAGGCCTGTATAACCTATTTTTTTCAACCGGCCTTTTACTTAAATAATGGGGCCATACATGAACAAATTATTTAATATAGTAGCTTTAATATCGCACTTCTGTCAAATTGGAGCACTGATAGGAGATATATGATAAACATGGATCAAATTGAAGCAGCAGAGGTCAATATAATAAGTTTATGACTGTAGCTGACTGTAAAGCAAGGAATTTCTGCATGTGTGTGTGTGTGTGTGTGTGTGTGTGTGTGTGTGTGTGTGTGTGTGTGTTATTTGCATATCTCCAGAACTTTTCATCGGATCAACTTCACACTTTTCGGGTTAATTGCATGGGACCCAAGGAAGTGCAGTGTCGATGCTGGTGTGATTTGGACACGCAACACACGTTCAATATTCATAAACTTTGTAATAACAAGCAAACGGCACTCTGCGCTGCAGGGGCGGAGCTTGAGGGCTCTGCGGACTGAGTCGGGCGTATCGTCCGGAGCGGGCCTTTTACAGGCCGCGGCTCATTGACTGAAAGTCATAATAGACGAATGTTACAACCAAGCTCTATTCCAGCAGTCAGCCTACTCCAAACGGGCTTGAGCTCCAAATGGGCATGCCCCCCCCCCAACATCCAGCAATACCGGAAGCCAAACAATCAACCCGTTCCAAGCGGGTACTCGGTCTGAACGGGCTGTTCATCAATATTTATAAAGATATCAAACCATGTTATGAGGGGCTCTAAAATTGCTCGTTGAAATAATTGCAGCAGATGAAAGATCGTCTGACAAAAAAAGTCAATCTTTCATAAGTTGCCACTCAAACCTACATTAG